>NC_136059.1:471883696-472262249 GCF_964261635.1 Lissotriton helveticus | reverse complement strand
CATGGGAACAGGGCGAACAAACTACCAAGCCAATTCTTCACCAGAAAGGAGGGACAAGCTACCGGGGACCGGTTTCTGGCATTTCAGCCTCTTCGGCCCGGCTTGCTTGAATCCTGATGGAGCAGTGAGAAAGGGACTCATGTCTGAGTATACCCTGCCACACCTATAGTGGCCAAAAACGATACAGAAAAGGGGGTGATGAACAGAGTGTCTGAATTAAGCAGACCACTCTTACCCAGTCCAAAGATCAGGGCTTGATCCACCCAGTGCATCATGGGAACAGGGCAGACCAAACTACCAAGCCAATTCTTCACCAGAAAGGAGACAAGCTACCGGGGACCGGTTTCTGGCATTTCAGCCTCTTCGGCCCGGCTTGCTTGAATCCTGATGGAGCAGTGAGAAAGGGACTCATGTCTGAGTATACCCTGCCACACCTATAGTGGCCAAAAACGATACAGAAAAGGGGTGGTGATGAACAGAGTGTCTGAATTAAGCAGACCACTCTTACCCAGTCCAAAGATCAGGGCTTGATCCATCACCGTTATTTATCTCACTGCCCCATCCCAGCTCAGAACCTGGCTATATGCAAATCAGTCTGTTCCTGGCCCAGTGCATCATGGGAACAGGGCAGACCAAACTACCAAGCCAATTCTTCACCAGAAAGGAGACAAGCTACCGGGGACCGGTTTCTGGCATTTCAGCCTCTTCGGCCCGGCTTGCTTGAATCCTGATGGAGCAGTGAGAAAGGGACTCATGTCTGAGTATACCCTGCCACACCTATAGTGGCCAAAAACGATACAGAAAAGGGGGTGGTGATGAACAGAGTGTCTGAATTAAGCAGACCACTCTTACCCAGTCCAAAGATCAGGGCTTGATCCATCACCGTTATTTATCTCACTGCCCCATCCCAGCTCAGAACCTGGCTATATGCAAATCAGTCTGTTCCTGGCCCAGTGCATCATGGGAACAGGGCAGACCAAACTACCAAGCCAATTCTTCACCAGAAAGGAGACAAGCTACCGGGGACCGGTTTCTGGCATTTCAGCCTCTTCGGCCCGGCTTGCTTGAATCCTGATGGAGCAGTGAGAAAGGGACTCATGTCTGAGTATACCCTGCCACACCTATAGTGGCCAAAAACGATACAGAAAAGGGGGTGGTGATGAACAGAGTGTCTGAATTAAGCAGACCACTCTTACCCAGTCCAAAGATCAGGGCTTGATCCATCACCGTTATTTATCTCACTGCCCCATCCCAGCTCAGAACCTGGCTATATGCAAATCAGTCTGTTCCTGGCCCAGTGCATCATGGGAACAGGGCAGACCAAACTACCAAGCCAATTCTTCACCAGAAAGGAGACAAGCTACCGGGGACCGGTTTCTGGCATTTCAGCCTCTTCGGCCCGGCTTGCTTGAATCCTGATGGAGCAGTGAGAAAGGGACTCATGTCTGAGTATACCCTGCCACACCTATAGTGGCCAAAAACGATACAGAAAAGGGGGTGGTGATGAACAGAGTGTCTGAATTAAGCAGACCACTCTTACCCAGTCCAAAGATCAGGGCTTGATCCATCACCGTTATTTATCTCACTGCCCCATCCCAGCTCAGAACCTGGCTATATGCAAATCAGTCTGTTCCTGGCCCAGTGCATCATGGGAACAGGGCAGACCAAACTACCAAGCCAATTCTTCACCAGAAAGGAGACAAGCTACCGGGGACCGGTTTCTGGCATTTCCAGCCTCTTCGGCCCGGCTTGCTTGAATCCTGATGGAGCAGTTGAGAAAGGGACTCATGTCTGAGTATACCCTGCCACACCTATAGTGGCCAAAAACGATACAGAAAAGGGGGTGGTGATGAACAGAGTTCCTTGAATTTGAGCACAGACTGAAACAAAACCTCCCCCTTTTCCGCAAGCTAAAAACCGTTTTGGATCTAGCCCTGATCTCTTGACTGGGTGATAGTACTCTCTTAATCAAGACTCTCCATCACCACCCCAAAAGCTCATTGCACCATCAGGATTCAAGCAGCCGGGCCGAAGACGCCTGAAATGGCAGAAACCGGTCCCCGGAAGCTTGTTTCCTTCCCAGTGTAAGAATGGCTTTTGTAGTCTGGTCTGCCCTGTTCCCATGATGCACTGGGCCAGGGACAGACTAATTTGCATACAGCCAGGTTCTGAAACTGGGATGGTGCAATGAGCTAAAAAACGGTGTTGGATCTAGCCCTGATCTCTTGACTGGGTGAGAGTACTCTGCTTAATTCAGAGACTCTGTCCATCACCACCCCTTGTTGTAAATAATTTTGTCCACCCTAAGCGTGGAAGGGTATACTCAGATGTGAGTCCCTTGCTCATTGCACCATCAGGATTCAAGCAAGCCGGGCCGAAGACGCCTGAAATGGCAGAAACCGGTCCCCGGAAGCTTGTTTCCTTCCCAGTGTAAGAATTGGCTTTTGTAGTCTGGTCTGCCCTGTTCCCATGATGCACTGGGCCAGGGACAGACTAATTTGCATACAGCCAGGTTCTGAAACTGGGATGGTGCAATGAGCTAAAAAACGGTGTTGGATCTAGCCCTGATCTCTTGACTGGGTGAGAGTACTCTGCTTAATTCAGAGACTCTGTCCATCACCACCCCTTGTTGTAAATAATTTTGTCCACCCTAAGCGTGGAAGGGTATACTCAGATGTGAGTCCTTGCTCATTGCACCATCAGGATTCAAGCAAGCCGGGCCGAAGACGCCTGAAATGGCAGAAAACCGGTCCCCGGAAGCTTGTTTCCTTCCCCAGTGTAAGAATTGGCTTTTGTAGTCTGGTCTGCCCTGTTCCCATGATGCACTGGGCCAGGGACAGACTAATTTGCATACAGCCAGGTTCTGAAACTGGGATGGTGCAATGAGCTAAAAAACGGTGTTGGATCTAGCCCTGATCTCTTGACTGGGTGAGAGTACTCTGCTTAATTCAGAGACTCTGTCCATCACCACCCCTTGTTGTAAATAATTTTGTCCACCCTAAGCGTGGAAGGGTATACTCAGATGTGAGTCCCTTGCTCATTGCACCATCAGGATTCAAGCAAGCCGGGCCGAAGACGCCTGAAATGGCAGAAACCGGTCCCCGGAAGCTTGTTTCCTTCCCAGTGTAAGAATTGGCTTTTGTAGTCTGGTCTGCCCTGTTCCCATGATGCACTGGGCCAGGGACAGACTAATTTGCATACAGCCAGGTTCTGAAACTGGGATGGTGCAATGAGCTAAAAAACGGTGTTGGATCTAGCCCTGATCTCTTGACTGGGTGAGAGTACTCTGCTTAATTCAGAGACTCTGTCCATCACCACCCCTTGTTGTAAATAATTTTGTCCACCCTAAGCGTGGAAGGGTATACTCAGATGTGAGTCCCTTGCTCATTGCACCATCAGGATTCAAGCAAGCCGGGCCGAAGACGCCTGAAATGGCAGAAACCGGTCCCCGGAAGCTTGTTTCCTTCCCAGTGTAAGAATTGGCTTTTGTAGTCTGGTCTGCCCTGTTCCCATGATGCACTGGGCCAGGGACAGACTAATTTGCATACAGCCAGGTTCTGAAACTGGGATGGTGCAATGAGCTAAAAAACGGTGTTGGATCTAGCCCTGATCTCTTGACTGGGTGAGAGTACTCTGCTTAATTCAGAGACTCTGTCCATCACCACCCCTTGTTTGTAAATAATTTTGTCCACCCTAAGCGTGGAAGGGTATACTCAGATGTGAGTCCCTTGCTCATTGCACCATCAGGATTCAAGCAAGCCGGGCCGAAGACGCCTGAAATGGCAGAAACCGGTCCCCGGAAGCTTGTTTCCTTCCCAGTGTAAGAATTGGCTTTTGTAGTCTGGTCTGCCCTGTTCCCATGATGCACTGGGCCAGGGACAGACTAATTTGCATACAGCCAGGTTCTGAAACTGGGATGGTGCAATGAGCTAAAAAACGGTGTTGGATCTAGCCCTGATCTCTTGACTGGGTGAGAGTACTCTGCTTAATTCAGAGACTCTGTCCATCACCACCCCTTGTTGTAAATAATTTTGTCCACCCTAAGCGTGGAAGGGTATACTCAGATGTGAGTCCCTTGCTCATTGCACCATCAGGATTCAAGCAAGCCGGGCCGAAGACGCCTGAAATGGCAGAAACCGGTCCCGGAAGCTTGTTTCCTTCCCAGTGTAAGAATTGGCTTTTGTAGTCTGGTCTGCCCTGTTCCCATGATGCACTGGGCCAGGGACAGACTAATTTGCATACAGCCAGGTTCTGAAACTGGGATGGTGCAATGAGCTAAAAAACGGTGTTGGATCTAGCCCTGATCTCTTGACTGGGTGAGAGTACTCTGCTTAATTCAGAGACTCTGTCCATCACCACCCCTTGTTGTAAATAATTTTGTCCACCCTAAGCGTGGAAGGGTATACTCAGATGTGAGTCCCTTGCTCATTGCACCATCAGGATTCAAGCAAGCCGGGCCGAAGACGCCTGAAATGGCAGAAACCGGTCCCCGGAAGCTTGTTTCCTTCCCAGTGTAAGAATTGGCTTTTGTAGTCTGGTCTGCCCTGTTCCCATGATGCACTGGGCCAGGGACAGACTAATTTGCATACAGCCAGGTTCTGAAACTGGGATGGTGCAATGAGCTAAAAAACGGTGTTGGATCTAGCCCTGATCTCTTGACTGGGTGAGAGTACTCTGCTTAATTCAGAGACTCTGTCCATCACCACCCCTTGTTGTAAATAATTTTGTCCCACCCTAAGCGTGGAAGGGTATACTCAGATGTGAGTCCCTTGCTCATTGCACCATCAGGATTCAAGCAAGCCGGGCCGAAGACGCCTGAAATGGCAGAAACCGGTCCCCGGAAGCTTGTTTCCTTCCCAGTGTAAGAATTGGCTTTTGTAGTCTGGTCTGCCCTGTTCCCATGATGCACTGGGCCAGGGACAGACTAATTTGCATACAGCCAGGTTCTGAAACTGGGATGGTGCAATGAGCTAAAAAACGGTGTTGGATCTAGCCCTGATCTCTTGACTGGGTGAGAGTACTCTGCTTAATTCAGAGACTCTGTCCATCACCACCCCTTGTTGTAAATAATTTTGTCCACCCTAAGCGTGGAAGGGTATACTCAGATGTGAGTCCCTTGCTCATTGCACCATCAGGATTCAAGCAAGCCGGGCCGAAGACGCCTGAAATGGCAGAAACCGGTCCCCGGAAGCTTGTTTCCTTCCCAGTGTAAGAATTGGCTTTTGTAGTCTGGTCTGCCCTGTTCCCATGATGCACTGGGCCAGGGACAGACTAATTTGCATACAGCCAGGTTCTGAAACTGGGATGGTGCAATGAGCTAAAAAACGGTGTTGGATCTAGCCCTGATCTCTTGACTGGGTGAGAGTACTCTGCTTAATTCAGAGACTCTGTCCATCACCACCCCTTGTTGTAAATAATTTTGTCCACCCTAAGCGTGGAAGGGTATACTCAGATGTGAGTCCCTTGCTCATTGCACCATCAGGATTCAAGCAAGCCGGGCCGAAGACGCCTGAAATGGCAGAAACCGGTCCCCGGAAGCTTGTTTCCTTCCCAGTGTAAGAATTGGCTTTTGTAGTCTGGTCTGCCCTGTTCCCATGATGCACTGGGCCAGGGACAGACTAATTTGCATACAGCCAGGTTCTGAAACTGGGATGGTGCAATGAGCTAAAAAACGGTGTTGGATCTAGCCCTGATCTCTTGACTGGGTGAGAGTACTCTGCTTAATTCAGAGACTCTGTCCATCACCACCCCTTGTTGTAAATAATTTTGTCCACCCTAAGCGTGGAAGGGTATACTCAGATGTGAGTCCCTTGCTCATTGCACCATCAGGATTCAAGCAAGCCGGGCCGAAGACGCCTGAAATGGCAGAAACCGGTCCCCGGAAGCTTGTTTCCTTCCCAGTGTAAGAATTGGCTTTTGTAGTCTGGTCTGCCCTGTTCCCATGATGCACTGGGCCAGGGACAGACTAATTTGCATACAGCCAGGTTCTGAAACTGGGATGGTGCAATGAGCTAAAAAACGGTGTTGGATCTAGCCCTGATCTCTTGACTGGGTGAGAGTACTCTGCTTAATTCAGAGACTCTGTCCATCACCACCCCTTGTTGTAAATAATTTTGTCCACCCTAAGCGTGGAAGGGTATACTCAGATGTGAGTCCCTTGCTCATTGCACCATCAGGATTCAAGCAAGCCGGGCCGAAGACGCCTGAAATGGCAGAAACCGGTCCCCGGAAGCTTGTTTCCTTCCCAGTGTAAGAATTGGCTTTTGTAGTCTGGTCTGCCCTGTTCCCATGATGCACTGGGCCAGGGACAGACTAATTTGCATACAGCCAGGTTCTGAAACTGGGATGGTGCAATGAGCTAAAAAACGGTGTTGGATCTAGCCCTGATCTCTTGACTGGGTGAGAGTACTCTGCTTAATTCAGAGACTCTGTCCATCACCACCCCTTGTTGTAAATAATTTTGTCCACCCTAAGCGTGGAAGGGTATACTCAGATGTGAGTCCCTTGCTCATTGCACCATCAGGATTCAAGCAAGCCGGGCCGAAGACGCCTGAAATGGCAGAAACCGGTCCCCGGAAGCTTGTTTCCTTCCCAGTGTAAGAATTGGCTTTTGTAGTCTGGTCTGCCCTGTTCCCATGATGCACTGGGCCAGGGACAGACTAATTTGCATACAGCCAGGTTCTGAAACTGGGATGGTGCAATGAGCTAAAAAACGGTGTTGGATCTAGCCCTGATCTCTTGACTGGGTGAGAGTACTCTGCTTAATTCAGAGACTCTGTCCATCACCACCCCTTGTTGTAAATAATTTTGTCCACCCTAAGCGTGGAAGGGTATACTCAGATGTGAGTCCCTTGCTCATTGCACCATCAGGATTCAAGCAAGCCGGGCCGAAGACGCCTGAAATGGCAGAAACCGGTCCCCGGAAGCTTGTTTCCTTCCCAGTGTAAGAATTGGCTTTTGTAGTCTGGTCTGCCCTGTTCCCATGATGCACTGGGCCAGGGACAGACTAATTTGCATACAGCCAGGTTCTGAAACTGGGATGGTGCAATGAGCTAAAAAACGGTGTTGGATCTAGCCCTGATCTCTTGACTGGGTGAGAGTACTCTGCTTAATTCAGAGACTCTGTCCATCACCACCCCTTGTTGTAAATAATTTTGTCCACCCTAAGCGTGGAAGGGTATACTCAGATGTGAGTCCCTTGCTCATTGCACCATCAGGATTCAAGCAAGCCGGGCCGAAGACGCCTGAAATGGCAGAAACCGGTCCCCGGAAGCTTGTTTCCTTCCCAGTGTAAGAATTGGCTTTTGTAGTCTGGTCTGCCCTGTTCCCATGATGCACTGGGCCAGGGACAGACTAATTTGCATACAGCCAGGTTCTGAAACTGGGATGGTGCAATGAGCTAAAAAACGGTGTTGGATCTAGCCCTGATCTCTTGACTGGGTGAGAGTACTCTGCTTAATTCAGAGACTCTGTCCATCACCACCCCTTGTTGTAAATAATTTTGTCCACCCTAAGCGTGGAAGGGTATACTCAGATGTGAGTCCCTTGCTCATTGCACCATCAGGATTCAAGCAAGCCGGGCCGAAGACGCCTGAAATGGCAGAAACCGGTCCCCGGAAGCTTGTTTCCTTCCCAGTGTAAGAATTGGCTTTTGTAGTCTGGTCTGCCCTGTTCCCATGATGCACTGGGCCAGGGACAGACTAATTTGCATACAGCCAGGTTCTGAAACTGGGATGGTGCAATGAGCTAAAAAACGGTGTTGGATCTAGCCCTGATCTCTTGACTGGGTGAGAGTACTCTGCTTAATTCAGAGACTCTGTCCATCACCACCCCTTGTTGTAAATAATTTTGTCCACCCTAAGCGTGGAAGGGTATACTCAGATGTGAGTCCCTTGCTCATTGCACCATCAGGATTCAAGCAAGCCGGGCCGAAGACGCCTGAAATGGCAGAAACCGGTCCCCGGAAGCTTGTTTCCTTCCCAGTGTAAGAATTGGCTTTTGTAGTCTGGTCTGCCCTGTTCCCATGATGCACTGGGCCAGGGACAGACTAATTTGCATACAGCCAGGTTCTGAAACTGGGATGGTGCAATGAGCTAAAAAACGGTGTTGGATCTAGCCCTGATCTCTTGACTGGGTGAGAGTACTCTGCTTAATTCAGAGACTCTGTCCATCACCACCCCTTGTTGTAAATAATTTTGTCCACCCTAAGCGTGGAAGGGTATACTCAGATGTGAGTCCCTTGCTCATTGCACCATCAGGATTCAAGCAAGCCGGGCCGAAGACGCCTGAAATGGCAGAAACCGGTCCCCGGAAGCTTGTTTCCTTCCCAGTGTAAGAATTGGCTTTTGTAGTCTGGTCTGCCCTGTTCCCATGATGCACTGGGCCAGGGACAGACTAATTTGCATACAGCCAGGTTCTGAAACTGGGATGGTGCAATGAGCTAAAAAACGGTGTTGGATCTAGCCCTGATCTCTTGACTGGGTGAGAGTACTCTGCTTAATTCAGAGACTCTGTCCATCACCACCCCTTGTTGTAAATAATTTTGTCCACCCTAAGCGTGGAAGGGTATACTCAGATGTGAGTCCCTTGCTCATTGCACCATCAGGATTCAAGCAAGCCGGGCCGAAGACGCCTGAAATGGCAGAAACCGGTCCCCGGAAGCTTGTTTCCTTCCCAGTGTAAGAATTGGCTTTTGTAGTCTGGTCTGCCCTGTTCCCATGATGCACTGGGCCAGGGACAGACTAATTTGCATACAGCCAGGTTCTGAAACTGGGATGGTGCAATGAGCTAAAAAACGGTGTTGGATCTAGCCCTGATCTCTTGACTGGGTGAGAGTACTCTGCTTAATTCAGAGACTCTGTCCATCACCACCCCTTGTTGTAAATAATTTTGTCCACCCTAAGCGTGGAAGGGTATACTCAGATGTGAGTCCCTTGCTCATTGCACCATCAGGATTCAAGCAAGCCGGGCCGAAGACGCCTGAAATGGCAGAAACCGGTCCCCGGAAGCTTGTTTCCTTCCCAGTGTAAGAATTGGCTTTTGTAGTCTGGTCTGCCCTGTTCCCATGATGCACTGGGCCAGGGACAGACTAATTTGCATACAGCCAGGTTCTGAAACTGGGATGGTGCAATGAGCTAAAAAACGGTGTTGGATCTAGCCCTGATCTCTTGACTGGGTGAGAGTACTCTGCTTAATTCAGAGACTCTGTCCATCACCACCCCTTGTTGTAAATAATTTTGTCCACCCTAAGCGTGGAAGGGTATACTCAGATGTGAGTCCCTTGCTCATTGCACCATCAGGATTCAAGCAAGCCGGGCCGAAGACGCCTGAAATGGCAGAAACCGGTCCCCGGAAGCTTGTTTCCTTCCCAGTGTAAGAATTGGCTTTTGTAGTCTGGTCTGCCCTGTTCCCATGATGCACTGGGCCAGGGACAGACTAATTTGCATACAGCCAGGTTCTGAAACTGGGATGGTGCAATGAGCTAAAAAACGGTGTTGGATCTAGCCCTGATCTCTTGACTGGGTGAGAGTACTCTGCTTAATTCAGAGACTCTGTCCATCACCACCCCTTGTTGTAAATAATTTTGTCCACCCTAAGCGTGGAAGGGTATACTCAGATGTGAGTCCCTTGCTCATTGCACCATCAGGATTCAAGCAAGCCGGGCCGAAGACGCCTGAAATGGCAGAAACCGGTCCCCGGAAGCTTGTTTCCTTCCCAGTGTAAGAATTGGCTTTTGTAGTCTGGTCTGCCCTGTTCCCATGATGCACTGGGCCAGGGACAGACTAATTTGCATACAGCCAGGTTCTGAAACTGGGATGGTGCAATGAGCTAAAAAACGGTGTTGGATCTAGCCCTGATCTCTTGACTGGGTGAGAGTACTCTGCTTAATTCAGAGACTCTGTCCATCACCACCCCTTGTTGTAAATAATTTTGTCCACCCTAAGCGTGGAAGGGTATACTCAGATGTGAGTCCCTTGCTCATTGCACCATCAGGATTCAAGCAAGCCGGGCCGAAGACGCCTGAAATGGCAGAAACCGGTCCCCGGAAGCTTGTTTCCTTCCCAGTGTAAGAATTGGCTTTTGTAGTCTGGTCTGCCCTGTTCCCATGATGCACTGGGCCAGGGACAGACTAATTTGCATACAGCCAGGTTCTGAAACTGGGATGGTGCAATGAGCTAAAAAACGGTGTTGGATCTAGCCCTGATCTCTTGACTGGGTGAGAGTACTCTGCTTAATTCAGAGACTCTGTCCATCACCACCCCTTGTTGTAAATAATTTTGTCCACCCTAAGCGTGGAAGGGTATACTCAGATGTGAGTCCCTTGCTCATTGCACCATCAGGATTCAAGCAAGCCGGGCCGAAGACGCCTGAAATGGCAGAAACCGGTCCCCGGAAGCTTGTTTCCTTCCCAGTGTAAGAATTGGCTTTTGTAGTCTGGTCTGCCCTGTTCCCATGATGCACTGGGCCAGGGACAGACTAATTTGCATACAGCCAGGTTCTGAAACTGGGATGGTGCAATGAGCTAAAAAACGGTGTTGGATCTAGCCCTGATCTCTTGACTGGGTGAGAGTACTCTGCTTAATTCAGAGACTCTGTCCATCACCACCCCTTGTTGTAAATAATTTTGTCCACCCTAAGCGTGGAAGGGTATACTCAGATGTGAGTCCCTTGCTCATTGCACCATCAGGATTCAAGCAAGCCGGGCCGAAGACGCCTGAAATGGCAGAAACCGGTCCCCGGAAGCTTGTTTCCTTCCCAGTGTAAGAATTGGCTTTTGTAGTCTGGTCTGCCCTGTTCCCATGATGCACTGGGCCAGGGACAGACTAATTTGCATACAGCCAGGTTCTGAAACTGGGATGGTGCAATGAGCTAAAAAACGGTGTTGGATCTAGCCCTGATCTCTTGACTGGGTGAGAGTACTCTGCTTAATTCAGAGACTCTGTCCATCACCACCCCTTGTTGTAAATAATTTTGTCCACCCTAAGCGTGGAAGGGTATACTCAGATGTGAGTCCCTTGCTCATTGCACCATCAGGATTCAAGCAAGCCGGGCCGAAGACGCCTGAAATGGCAGAAACCGGTCCCCGGAAGCTTGTTTCCTTCCCAGTGTAAGAATTGGCTTTTGTAGTCTGGTCTGCCCTGTTCCCATGATGCACTGGGCCAGGGACAGACTAATTTGCATACAGCCAGGTTCTGAAACTGGGATGGTGCAATGAGCTAAAAAACGGTGTTGGATCTAGCCCTGATCTCTTGACTGGGTGAGAGTACTCTGCTTAATTCAGAGACTCTGTCCATCACCACCCCTTGTTGTAAATAATTTTGTCCACCCTAAGCGTGGAAGGGTATACTCAGATGTGAGTCCCTTGCTCATTGCACCATCAGGATTCAAGCAAGCCGGGCCGAAGACGCCTGAAATGGCAGAAACCGGTCCCCGGAAGCTTGTTTCCTTCCCAGTGTAAGAATTGGCTTTTGTAGTCTGGTCTGCCCTGTTCCCATGATGCACTGGGCCAGGGACAGACTAATTTGCATACAGCCAGGTTCTGAAACTGGGATGGTGCAATGAGCTAAAAAACGGTGTTGGATCTAGCCCTGATCTCTTGACTGGGTGAGAGTACTCTGCTTAATTCAGAGACTCTGTCCATCACCACCCCTTGTTGTAAATAATTTTGTCCACCCTAAGCGTGGAAGGGTATACTCAGATGTGAGTCCCTTGCTCATTGCACCATCAGGATTCAAGCAAGCCGGGCCGAAGACGCCTGAAATGGCAGAAACCGGTCCCCGGAAGCTTGTTTCCTTCCCAGTGTAAGAATTGGCTTTTGTAGTCTGGTCTGCCCTGTTCCCATGATGCACTGGGCCAGGGACAGACTAATTTGCATACAGCCAGGTTCTGAAACTGGGATGGTGCAATGAGCTAAAAAACGGTGTTGGATCTAGCCCTGATCTCTTGACTGGGTGAGAGTACTCTGCTTAATTCAGAGACTCTGTCCATCACCACCCCTTGTTGTAAATAATTTTGTCCACCCTAAGCGTGGAAGGGTATACTCAGATGTGAGTCCCTTGCTCATTGCACCATCAGGATTCAAGCAAGCCGGGCCGAAGACGCCTGAAATGGCAGAAACCGGTCCCCGGAAGCTTGTTTCCTTCCCAGTGTAAGAATTGGCTTTTGTAGTCTGGTCTGCCCTGTTCCCATGATGCACTGGGCCAGGGACAGACTAATTTGCATACAGCCAGGTTCTGAAACTGGGATGGTGCAATGAGCTAAAAAACGGTGTTGGATCTAGCCCTGATCTCTTGACTGGGTGAGAGTACTCTGCTTAATTCAGAGACTCTGTCCATCACCACCCCTTGTTGTAAATAATTTTGTCCACCCTAAGCGTGGAAGGGTATACTCAGATGTGAGTCCCTTGCTCATTGCACCATCAGGATTCAAGCAAGCCGGGCCGAAGACGCCTGAAATGGCAGAAACCGGTCCCCGGAAGCTTGTTTCCTTCCCAGTGTAAGAATTGGCTTTTGTAGTCTGGTCTGCCCTGTTCCCATGATGCACTGGGCCAGGGACAGACTAATTTGCATACAGCCAGGTTCTGAAACTGGGATGGTGCAATGAGCTAAAAAACGGTGTTGGATCTAGCCCTGATCTCTTGACTGGGTGAGAGTACTCTGCTTAATTCAGAGACTCTGTCCATCACCACCCCTTGTTGTAAATAATTTTGTCCACCCTAAGCGTGGAAGGGTATACTCAGATGTGAGTCCCTTGCTCATTGCACCATCAGGATTCAAGCAAGCCGGGCCGAAGACGCCTGAAATGGCAGAAACCGGTCCCCGGAAGCTTGTTTCCTTCCCAGTGTAAGAATTGGCTTTTGTAGTCTGGTCTGCCCTGTTCCCATGATGCACTGGGCCAGGGACAGACTAATTTGCATACAGCCAGGTTCTGAAACTGGGATGGTGCAATGAGCTAAAAAACGGTGTTGGATCTAGCCCTGATCTCTTGACTGGGTGAGAGTACTCTGCTTAATTCAGAGACTCTGTCCATCACCACCCCTTGTTGTAAATAATTTTGTCCACCCTAAGCGTGGAAGGGTATACTCAGATGTGAGTCCCTTGCTCATTGCACCATCAGGATTCAAGCAAGCCGGGCCGAAGACGCCTGAAATGGCAGAAACCGGTCCCCGGAAGCTTGTTTCCTTCCCAGTGTAAGAATTGGCTTTTGTAGTCTGGTCTGCCCTGTTCCCATGATGCACTGGGCCAGGGACAGACTAATTTGCATACAGCCAGGTTCTGAAACTGGGATGGTGCAATGAGCTAAAAAACGGTGTTGGATCTAGCCCTGATCTCTTGACTGGGTGAGAGTACTCTGCTTAATTCAGAGACTCTGTCCATCACCACCCCTTGTTGTAAATAATTTTGTCCACCCTAAGCGTGGAAGGGTATACTCAGATGTGAGTCCCTTGCTCATTGCACCATCAGGATTCAAGCAAGCCGGGCCGAAGACGCCTGAAATGGCAGAAACCGGTCCCCGGAAGCTTGTTTCCTTCCCAGTGTAAGAATTGGCTTTTGTAGTCTGGTCTGCCCTGTTCCCATGATGCACTGGGCCAGGGACAGACTAATTTGCATACAGCCAGGTTCTGAAACTGGGATGGTGCAATGAGCTAAAAAACGGTGTTGGATCTAGCCCTGATCTCTTGACTGGGTGAGAGTACTCTGCTTAATTCAGAGACTCTGTCCATCACCACCCCTTGTTGTAAATAATTTTGTCCACCCTAAGCGTGGAAGGGTATACTCAGATGTGAGTCCCTTGCTCATTGCACCATCAGGATTCAAGCAAGCCGGGCCGAAGACGCCTGAAATGGCAGAAACCGGTCCCCGGAAGCTTGTTTCCTTCCCAGTGTAAGAATTGGCTTTTGTAGTCTGGTCTGCCCTGTTCCCATGATGCACTGGGCCAGGGACAGACTAATTTGCATACAGCCAGGTTCTGAAACTGGGATGGTGCAATGAGCTAAAAAACGGTGTTGGATCTAGCCCTGATCTCTTGACTGGGTGAGAGTACTCTGCTTAATTCAGAGACTCTGTCCATCACCACCCCTTGTTGTAAATAATTTTGTCCACCCTAAGCGTGGAAGGGTATACTCAGATGTGAGTCCCTTGCTCATTGCACCATCAGGATTCAAGCAAGCCGGGCCGAAGACGCCTGAAATGGCAGAAACCGGTCCCCGGAAGCTTGTTTCCTTCCCAGTGTAAGAATTGGCTTTTGTAGTCTGGTCTGCCCTGTTCCCATGATGCACTGGGCCAGGGACAGACTAATTTGCATACAGCCAGGTTCTGAAACTGGGATGGTGCAATGAGCTAAAAAACGGTGTTGGATCTAGCCCTGATCTCTTGACTGGGTGAGAGTACTCTGCTTAATTCAGAGACTCTGTCCATCACCACCCCTTGTTGTAAATAATTTTGTCCACCCTAAGCGTGGAAGGGTATACTCAGATGTGAGTCCCTTGCTCATTGCACCATCAGGATTCAAGCAAGCCGGGCCGAAGACGCCTGAAATGGCAGAAACCGGTCCCCGGAAGCTTGTTTCCTTCCCAGTGTAAGAATTGGCTTTTGTAGTCTGGTCTGCCCTGTTCCCATGATGCACTGGGCCAGGGACAGACTAATTTGCATACAGCCAGGTTCTGAAACTGGGATGGTGCAATGAGCTAAAAAACGGTGTTGGATCTAGCCCTGATCTCTTGACTGGGTGAGAGTACTCTGCTTAATTCAGAGACTCTGTCCATCACCACCCCTTGTTGTAAATAATTTTGTCCACCCTAAGCGTGGAAGGGTATACTCAGATGTGAGTCCCTTGCTCATTGCACCATCAGGATTCAAGCAAGCCGGGCCGAAGACGCCTGAAATGGCAGAAACCGGTCCCCGGAAGCTTGTTTCCTTCCCAGTGTAAGAATTGGCTTTTGTAGTCTGGTCTGCCCTGTTCCCATGATGCACTGGGCCAGGGACAGACTAATTTGCATACAGCCAGGTTCTGAAACTGGGATGGTGCAATGAGCTAAAAAACGGTGTTGGATCTAGCCCTGATCTCTTGACTGGGTGAGAGTACTCTGCTTAATTCAGAGACTCTGTCCATCACCACCCCTTGTTGTAAATAATTTTGTCCACCCTAAGCGTGGAAGGGTATACTCAGATGTGAGTCCCTTGCTCATTGCACCATCAGGATTCAAGCAAGCCGGGCCGAAGACGCCTGAAATGGCAGAAACCGGTCCCCGGAAGCTTGTTTCCTTCCCAGTGTAAGAATTGGCTTTTGTAGTCTGGTCTGCCCTGTTCCCATGATGCACTGGGCCAGGGACAGACTAATTTGCATACAGCCAGGTTCTGAAACTGGGATGGTGCAATGAGCTAAAAAACGGTGTTGGATCTAGCCCTGATCTCTTGACTGGGTGAGAGTACTCTGCTTAATTCAGAGACTCTGTCCATCACCACCCCTTGTTGTAAATAATTTTGTCCACCCTAAGCGTGGAAGGGTATACTCAGATGTGAGTCCCTTGCTCATTGCACCATCAGGATTCAAGCAAGCCGGGCCGAAGACGCCTGAAATGGCAGAAACCGGTCCCCGGAAGCTTGTTTCCTTCCCAGTGTAAGAATTGGCTTTTGTAGTCTGGTCTGCCCTGTTCCCATGATGCACTGGGCCAGGGACAGACTAATTTGCATACAGCCAGGTTCTGAAACTGGGATGGTGCAATGAGCTAAAAAACGGTGTTGGATCTAGCCCTGATCTCTTGACTGGGTGAGAGTACTCTGCTTAATTCAGAGACTCTGTCCATCACCACCCCTTGTTGTAAATAATTTTGTCCACCCTAAGCGTGGAAGGGTATACTCAGATGTGAGTCCCTTGCTCATTGCACCATCAGGATTCAAGCAAGCCGGGCCGAAGACGCCTGAAATGGCAGAAACCGGTCCCCGGAAGCTTGTTTCCTTCCCAGTGTAAGAATTGGCTTTTGTAGTCTGGTCTGCCCTGTTCCCATGATGCACTGGGCCAGGGACAGACTAATTTGCATACAGCCAGGTTCTGAAACTGGGATGGTGCAATGAGCTAAAAAACGGTGTTGGATCTAGCCCTGATCTCTTGACTGGGTGAGAGTACTCTGCTTAATTCAGAGACTCTGTCCATCACCACCCCTTGTTGTAAATAATTTTGTCCACCCTAAGCGTGGAAGGGTATACTCAGATGTGAGTCCCTTGCTCATTGCACCATCAGGATTCAAGCAAGCCGGGCCGAAGACGCCTGAAATGGCAGAAACCGGTCCCCGGAAGCTTGTTTCCTTCCCAGTGTAAGAATTGGCTTTTGTAGTCTGGTCTGCCCTGTTCCCATGATGCACTGGGCCAGGGACAGACTAATTTGCATACAGCCAGGTTCTGAAACTGGGATGGTGCAATGAGCTAAAAAACGGTGTTGGATCTAGCCCTGATCTCTTGACTGGGTGAGAGTACTCTGCTTAATTCAGAGACTCTGTCCATCACCACCCCTTGTTGTAAATAATTTTGTCCACCCTAAGCGTGGAAGGGTATACTCAGATGTGAGTCCCTTGCTCATTGCACCATCAGGATTCAAGCAAGCCGGGCCGAAGACGCCTGAAATGGCAGAAACCGGTCCCCGGAAGCTTGTTTCCTTCCCAGTGTAAGAATTGGCTTTTGTAGTCTGGTCTGCCCTGTTCCCATGATGCACTGGGCCAGGGACAGACTAATTTGCATACAGCCAGGTTCTGAAACTGGGATGGTGCAATGAGCTAAAAAACGGTGTTGGATCTAGCCCTGATCTCTTGACTGGGTGAGAGTACTCTGCTTAATTCAGAGACTCTGTCCATCACCACCCCTTGTTGTAAATAATTTTGTCCACCCTAAGCGTGGAAGGGTATACTCAGATGTGAGTCCCTTGCTCATTGCACCATCAGGATTCAAGCAAGCCGGGCCGAAGACGCCTGAAATGGCAGAAACCGGTCCCCGGAAGCTTGTTTCCTTCCCAGTGTAAGAATTGGCTTTTGTAGTCTGGTCTGCCCTGTTCCCATGATGCACTGGGCCAGGGACAGACTAATTTGCATACAGCCAGGTTCTGAAACTGGGATGGTGCAATGAGCTAAAAAACGGTGTTGGATCTAGCCCTGATCTCTTGACTGGGTGAGAGTACTCTGCTTAATTCAGAGACTCTGTCCATCACCACCCCTTGTTGTAAATAATTTTGTCCACCCTAAGCGTGGAAGGGTATACTCAGATGTGAGTCCCTTGCTCATTGCACCATCAGGATTCAAGCAAGCCGGGCCGAAGACGCCTGAAATGGCAGAAACCGGTCCCCGGAAGCTTGTTTCCTTCCCAGTGTAAGAATTGGCTTTTGTAGTCTGGTCTGCCCTGTTCCCATGATGCACTGGGCCAGGGACAGACTAATTTGCATACAGCCAGGTTCTGAAACTGGGATGGTGCAATGAGCTAAAAAACGGTGTTGGATCTAGCCCTGATCTCTTGACTGGGTGAGAGTACTCTGCTTAATTCAGAGACTCTGTCCATCACCACCCCTTGTTGTAAATAATTTTGTCCACCCTAAGCGTGGAAGGGTATACTCAGATGTGAGTCCCTTGCTCATTGCACCATCAGGATTCAAGCAAGCCGGGCCGAAGACGCCTGAAATGGCAGAAACCGGTCCCCGGAAGCTTGTTTCCTTCCCAGTGTAAGAATTGGCTTTTGTAGTCTGGTCTGCCCTGTTCCCATGATGCACTGGGCCAGGGACAGACTAATTTGCATACAGCCAGGTTCTGAAACTGGGATGGTGCAATGAGCTAAAAAACGGTGTTGGATCTAGCCCTGATCTCTTGACTGGGTGAGAGTACTCTGCTTAATTCAGAGACTCTGTCCATCACCACCCCTTGTTGTAAATAATTTTGTCCACCCTAAGCGTGGAAGGGTATACTCAGATGTGAGTCCCTTGCTCATTGCACCATCAGGATTCAAGCAAGCCGGGCCGAAGACGCCTGAAATGGCAGAAACCGGTCCCCGGAAGCTTGTTTCCTTCCCAGTGTAAGAATTGGCTTTTGTAGTCTGGTCTGCCCTGTTCCCATGATGCACTGGGCCAGGGACAGACTAATTTGCATACAGCCAGGTTCTGAAACTGGGATGGTGCAATGAGCTAAAAAACGGTGTTGGATCTAGCCCTGATCTCTTGACTGGGTGAGAGTACTCTGCTTAATTCAGAGACTCTGTCCATCACCACCCCTTGTTGTAAATAATTTTGTCCACCCTAAGCGTGGAAGGGTATACTCAGATGTGAGTCCCTTGCTCATTGCACCATCAGGATTCAAGCAAGCCGGGCCGAAGACGCCTGAAATGGCAGAAACCGGTCCCCGGAAGCTTGTTTCCTTCCCAGTGTAAGAATTGGCTTTTGTAGTCTGGTCTGCCCTGTTCCCATGATGCACTGGGCCAGGGACAGACTAATTTGCATACAGCCAGGTTCTGAAACTGGGATGGTGCAATGAGCTAAAAAACGGTGTTGGATCTAGCCCTGATCTCTTGACTGGGTGAGAGTACTCTGCTTAATTCAGAGACTCTGTCCATCACCACCCCTTGTTGTAAATAATTTTGTCCACCCTAAGCGTGGAAGGGTATACTCAGATGTGAGTCCCTTGCTCATTGCACCATCAGGATTCAAGCAAGCCGGGCCGAAGACGCCTGAAATGGCAGAAACCGGTCCCCGGAAGCTTGTTTCCTTCCCAGTGTAAGAATTGGCTTTTGTAGTCTGGTCTGCCCTGTTCCCATGATGCACTGGGCCAGGGACAGACTAATTTGCATACAGCCAGGTTCTGAAACTGGGATGGTGCAATGAGCTAAAAAACGGTGTTGGATCTAGCCCTGATCTCTTGACTGGGTGAGAGTACTCTGCTTAATTCAGAGACTCTGTCCATCACCACCCCTTGTTGTAAATAATTTTGTCCACCCTAAGCGTGGAAGGGTATACTCAGATGTGAGTCCCTTGCTCATTGCACCATCAGGATTCAAGCAAGCCGGGCCGAAGACGCCTGAAATGGCAGAAACCGGTCCCCGGAAGCTTGTTTCCTTCCCAGTGTAAGAATTGGCTTTTGTAGTCTGGTCTGCCCTGTTCCCATGATGCACTGGGCCAGGGACAGACTAATTTGCATACAGCCAGGTTCTGAAACTGGGATGGTGCAATGAGCTAAAAAACGGTGTTGGATCTAGCCCTGATCTCTTGACTGGGTGAGAGTACTCTGCTTAATTCAGAGACTCTGTCCATCACCACCCCTTGTTGTAAATAAGACCTATAACTGAGGCAGCCCCAGGACAGGAAGGCAGTTGTATCCTGGAGTCGAGAGACACCGAGAAGAACTCATCCTTGACGGACTGCTGGCGCTGCCACAGCCCTGCCTTGTGAACTATTGCCCTGCCTGCTGGCGCTGCCGCGGCCCTCTGCAACCTTCATCCTCGTGGGACCTGCTGGCGCTGCCGCGGCCCTCTGCAACCTTCATCCTCGTGGGACCTGCTGGCGCTGCCGCGGCCCTCTGCAACCTTCATCCTCGTGGGACCTGCTGGCGCTGCCGCGGCCCTCTGCAACCTGCATTCTCGTGGGACCTGCTGGCGCTGCCGCGGCCCGTTGTAACCTTCATCCTCGTGGGACCTGCTGGCGCTGCCGCGGCCCGTTGTAACCTTCATCCTCGTGGGACCTGCTGGCGCTGCCGCGGCCCGTTGCAACCTGCATTCTCGTGGGACCTGCTGGCGCTGCCGCGGCCCGTTGTAACCTTCATCCTCGTGGGGACCTGCTGGCGCTGCCGCGGCCCGTTGCCACCTACGACCTCTTCGGGACCTGCCGGCGCTGCCGCGGTCTGACCCCTCTGAACACCGAGCTCGAGGATTGTGAGCCATCACCGTTACACCCCCGTACCCGTGGGTACCCAGACTGTCCCGCTACCCCCTTCCCCTACTAGAGACTAGAATTGAGAGGATCATCGTGTCCTGATTGCCTTGTATCGTACCACTCTACTCCCAGAAGTGCCTATAAAAGGTGTTACCCTGAACTTTGTGTGGTGTCCATCTGTGGGGGGGAAGTTACCTGTCTGTGCGATCACTGTGCTCGGCCGACCCTCCAGGCCCCCGTCTAACATTGGTGGCTAGCGGCGCGATCCGAACCAACGCGTACCGTACAGACAGTAACTCACCCTACGACTAAAACCACAATGACGACCAAAGAGAGCGGATCGGCGGAGAAGTTCCAGATGGAAAAGCTGGAAGAATACAACCACCGAGAGCTCAAACAATTTTGCATGGACTTAGGCATTGCTACCACCGGGCTAAGCACAAAAGAAGACTTCAAAAACGCCCTAGAGGCCTGGACAGAGACAAATACCGCAACCCCCCGGGACCCCGCAGCCCCGGAAGTCAACACCACCCGGACGGAGGAACGGAGAACAGGCCCCTCCCATGAAGAGATCCAAGAGCGGGAAAAAAATAGATTACACGAGTTAGACTTGGCACGACTCAGATTAGACGGAGAATTGAAACTGGCGGAACAAAAAATAAACTTAGAACACTTACGGCTCAGAGAAGAGCGAGAGGAAAAACAGAGACAGAGAGACCTCGAAGAAAAAAGACTGGCATACGAGCACGAGTGCAAACTAGCGGAGATAGAAATACGCAAACTGAACAAAAACCTAGGGGTGCCCGAGCAACCGCACTCCCCGGGTCCTACCGAGCGGAAGGTCCACATCCCCAAGGATGTGGTCCGAGAATATCACCGGAACGACGACATACAGCAGTGGTTCAAGGCCTATGAGATTGCCATGACCGCCCACCGAGTCGCTCGAAGTGACTGGGGAGCCGGTCTATGGGGGAGATTCGTCAACGAGGGTCGTGATGCCCTGCTGCAACTTCCGGACCATCAAATGACGTCCTATGACCACATGAAGGCCGCCCTCCTCAGTCGATATGGACTTACACCCGAAATGTACCGCCAGAGGTTCCGCAACTGCACCCGGATCCCAGGTACGACGTGGTTGGAATACGTGAACTATTTCAGCCGAGCCTTCGAGGGGTGGATCAAGGGTAACAACGTAACCACTTACGAACAACTCTTCAATCTCATTGTGTGGGAGCACCTCTCCAACAACTGCTTTGTCGAGCTCAGGCAGCACCTCCTCGACAGTAAATTGACTGAACCCCGGCAGCTCGCCACCGAGGCTGACCGGTGGGAGAGCACCCGAGTGGCCCGGAGTGGGCCGAATGAGCAGAACAGAACCAACCAAGGTCACCATCGTCCCCGAGGAGGAGGAGGAGGCCCGGGCCGGGGCAGAGACGCCGCCCCGACCGCACCCACTAACGCCACCCCGGCCCCAGCAGGCCGGGGAAACCCCCCGATGCGCCCGGGGTTCCGAGCTAACGTGACGTGTCATCGATGCCAGCGAGTCGGCCACTATGCCAGTGACCCGACCTGCCCGAAGAACCAGGCCCCCGGGCCCCGCCAAATGGCGGCCGCCGCCCTGGGAGAAGAACAAGTCTCCGAAGACACGGAGACCTATGAGTCGGAGCAGTTCGAGTGGGAACCCGCCGCCATGACCCTGGCATGCCTAGGAGGAAGAGACATGGTCCCGCGGACTCCCCTGCCCGCCAACACTCGGAAGTACAGCCAATGGGTGAGCATCAATGGGCGCAAGGCCGAGGCCCTGCGTGACACCGGGGCCAGTGTGACGGCCGTCCGCTGTCACCTGGTAACCCCGGAACAAATCCTACCAAACGTACTTTGCCCCGTCCGATCGGCAGATAACTCAGAGAGCCTGTGTCGGATGGCCTGCGTCCCCTTCGAATGGGGAGGAGTGTCCGGCATGCTGAAAGTAACTGTCCGTGACGATGCCCCCGTAGACTGCCTCCTGGGGAACGATCTCGAGAGCTCCCCGTGGGCCGCTGTGGAAAGAAGAGAGCATCTGGGGATGTTGGGTCTCCCGGACTGGGCGTGCGTAACCACCCGGTCCATGGCCACCCGCACCATCCCTAGACCAGAAGAACCAGAATGGGCAGCACCTCCGCCCTCGATCACTCCAGAAGAAGACTTCCTCCAGACCGACCACCCGGACCCCACCCCAGAGGGGTCCACACAGCCCCCCGAGCTTCCCGACCTGGCTCAGTGGCGTCAAGAAGGGGGGCCCACCCAGGAACAATTCCGGCAGGAGCAAAAGACCTGCCCCTCCCTCGAGGGATTGCGACAGCAAGCGCTCGCCCAGAGCCAAGGAGACACCACCGGGGCCCACTGGGTTTATTGGGACAATGATCTCTTGTACAGCGAACAGAAAATCGCAGAACTGGGGGCCGGGCGAGTGCTAGTGGTGCCCCTCCACTTCAGAGACTTCCTGTTGAACCTAGCCCATGATGTCCCCCTGGCCGGGCACCTGGGCCAAGACAAGACCTACCACCGCCTGGTGACTCACTTTTTTTGGCCCAAAATGAGAAATGACGTATCCAACCATTGCCGGTCCTGCCCGACCTGCCAGGCCAGTGGGAAGAGCGGCCGCAAACTCAAGGCACCCCTACAACCATTCCCCGTGGTGACCACCCCGTTCGAAAGGGTGGGAATAGACATTGTGGGGCCCCTGGACCCCCGAACAGCACAGGGACATCGCTTCATCCTGGTCCTGGTGGATCACGCTACCCGCTATCCTGAGGCGGTCCCCCTTCGTACGATAACAGCCCCAGTAGTGGGTCGAGCCTTGATGGGGATCTTCTCTCGAGTGGGCTTCCCCCGGGAAGTCGTCAGCGACAGGGGTACGAACTTTATTTCAAAGTATATGAAATCCCTCTGGCAGCAGTGCGGAGTCACTTACCGATTCACCACCCCCTATCACCCCCAGGGGAACGGGCTGGTCGAGCGGTTCAACCGCACCCTCAAGGGGATGATCATGGGGCTGGAAGAACCCCTACGCCGCCAGTGGGACGTGCTACTACCGTGCCTCCTCTTCGCCTACCGAGAAGTCCCCCAGAAGTCCCTCGGCTTCAGCCCCTTCGAACTCCTGTACGGACACCCCGTTCGCGGGCCTCTCAGCCTAGTGAAGGAGGAATGGGAAATGGCCCCCCTAAAGACCCCTCCGGACGTCTACAAATACCTCCTGACCCTCCGTAATCAGACCCGGAAATTCAGGGAGATCGCTAAAGCCAATCTGGAGGCCAGTCAAGAAGACATGAAGAAGTGGTACGACCAACATGCCTCCTCCATCGAGTTTGAACCGGGTCAGCAGGTATGGGTGATGTCCCCCATCGAACCATGTGCCTTGCAGGACAAATGGACGGGGCCCTTCAAGGTGATCGAGCGCAGGAGCCCCGTCACCTATCTCATCGACCTGGAGTCCCCCCGGAACCCCCTCCGGGTCCTCCACGCCAACCGACTCAAACCCCACTTCGTGCGCTCAGAGCTCAGCCTGCTGATGGCTACCGACAGTGGCGCGGAAGGAGACTCCGAGCCCCTCCCTGACCTACTGAGGACCCGGGAAAGAGATGGTTCGGTGGACGGGGTCCGACTCTCTGAGGCCCTGACCCCAGAGCAGCGTCAAGATTGCCGGGCCCTCCTGCGGCCGTTCGCAAACCTGTTCTCTCTCGCACCCGGAGTCACCTCCTGGTGCCTGCACGACGTGGACACGGGGGACAGTCCTCCTGTTCGACACCGGGCGTACCGAGTACCGGATCGGGTACGTACATGCATCCAAGAAGAAGTCTCCAAGATGCTCGCCCTCGGAGTCATCGAACCTTCGGACAGTCCCTGGGCCAGCCCGGTCGTCCTGGTCCCCAAGGCCGCGGCCCCGGGCACCACCCCTGAACTCCGGTTCTGCATTGACTATCGGGGTCTGAACGCGGTCACCCGTACGGACGCTCACCCTATCCCCCGAGCAGATGAACTAGTCGACCGCATGGGGGCAGCCCGCTACCTAAGCATCTTCGACAGCGGGCTACTGGCAGATCGGCCTCACCCCCAGAGCCCAAGAACGTTCCGCTTTCTCCACCCCGGATGGGCACTACCATTTCAGAGTGATGCCCTTCGGCATGAAAAACGCCCCAGCCACTTTTCAAAGACTGGTGAACCAGGTATTGGCGGGCCTCGAAGAATTCAGCGCCGCCTACCTGGACGACATCGCGGTATACAGCCGCCACTGGGCGGATCACCTCCACCACCTCAGAGAGGTCCTGCAGGCCCTCCAACAGGCCGGCCTCACCATAAAGGCCAGCAAGTGCCAAATAGGCCAGGGGTCCGTGACCTACCTCGGACACCAAGTGGGGAGCGGTCTGGTGGCCCCCCTCCAACTCAAGGTAGCTGCCATTCAGTCCTGGCAACCCCCCGAGACACAAACCGAGGTCCGAGCCTTCCTGGGGCTCACCGGATACTACCGGCGGTTTGTAAGGGACTATGGCAGCATTGTGGGGCCCCTCACGGAGCTCACGTCTAAGAACCACCCAAAAAGAGTCAACTGGACTCCCGACTGTCAAGCAGCCTTCGAGACGCTGAAGGCCGCCATGTGCACCGCTCCTGTGCTCCAGGCCCCCGACTACAGCCGCGAGTTCATCGTGCAGACCGATGCCTCCGACCATGGTATTGGGGCCGTCCTCTCCCAACTGAACCCCGAAGGAGTGGACCAACCAGTGGCCTTCATCAGCAGACGCCTACTGCCCCGAGAACAGCGCTGGAGCACCATTGAGCGAGAGGCCTTCGCGGTGGTATGGGCCCTCAAAAAGCTCCGGCCATACCTCTTCGGAACCCATTTCCGGGTACAGACGGACCATCGGCCCCTGCAATGGCTCATGCAGATGCGGGGGGAGAACCCCAAACTATTGCGATGGTCCATCTCCCTGCAGGGGATGGACTTCACTGTGGAACATCGCCCTGGCCAAGACCACGCTAACGCGGATGGCCTGTCCCGCTTTTTCCGCCTCGACGAGGAAAGTCCCCAAGAAGATGGGTGACTCTCCCCGCCTTCAGCTGGGGGGGACGCATGTTGGACAGGCCACATGAAGGGCTCGCTCCCTCCCCGCAGGACAGGGCCCGGGCCACCGTCAGCACCATTGCCCGGCCCAGCCGCCATCTTGGACACGGCACCACGCGGCCGCACGGCCTCAGCCCGACCCCAACCCTGGGCCTGGCCAGGCCCCGACATCCCGGCACCACCCTCCACCCAGGAGGTGAACGGCCCACTTGGCAGGTCAATGGGAGTACGAAGTGTCGATGGCTCTCCCCCGCCAGGTGCCGAGCACCCCCAGCCTCCTTGGGCGCTGGCTCCGCCCCCCTGCTGGGTGTCTGGACTCCTCCATCCCAGACCTCCCGACCTCCAAGAGCGAGGGTCCGGACATCAAAGGGCGCCAGACCTATAACTGAGGCAGCCCCAGGACAGGAAGGCAGTTGTATCCTGGAGTCGAGAGACACCGAGAAGAACTCATCCTTGACGGACTGCTGGCGCTGCCACAGCCCTGCCTTGTGAACTATTGCCCTGCCTGCTGGCGCTGCCGCGGCCCTCTGCAACCTTCATCCTCGTGGGACCTGCTGGCGCTGCCGCGGCCCTCTGCAACCTTCATCCTCGTGGGACCTGCTGGCGCTGCCGCGGCCCTCTGCAACCTGCATTCTCGTGGGACCTGCTGGCGCTGCCGCGGCCCGTTGTAACCTTCATCCTCGTGGGACCTGCTGGCGCTGCCGCGGCCCGTTGTAACCTTCATCCTCGTGGGACCTGCTGGCGCTGCCGCGGCCCGTTGCAACCTGCATTCTCGTGGGACCTGCTGGCGCTGCCGCGGCCCGTTGTAACCTTCATCCTCGTGGGGACCTGCTGGCGCTGCCGCGGCCCGTTGCCACCTACGACCTCTTCGGGACCTGCCGGCGCTGCCGCGGTCTGACCCCTCCGAACACCGAGCTCGAGGATTGTGAGCCATCACCGTTACACCCCCGTACCCGTGGGTACCCAGACTGTCCCGCTACCCCCTTCCCCTACTAGAGACTAGAATTGAGAGGATCATCGTGTCCTGATTGCCTTGTATCGTACCACTCTACTCCCAGAAGTGCCTATAAAAGGTGTTACCCTGAACTTTGTGTGGTGTCCATCTGTGGGGGGGAAGTTACCTGTCTGTGCGATCACTGTGCTCGGCCGACCCTCCAGGCCCCCGTCTAACAATCACTCTCTCTCACCTTATACATCATTGAACCTGTTGCAATAAACTCCAAGGAGCTGATGAGAGTGGCAGAGGCCTCAGTGGACCTTTAAAAACCGGCCTCCAATTGCTTCAGTCCCCTGGGAAAATCATGATTGGAAAAATGGCCATTCCAGCCCTATCACTCACCCGCATCATCACCCACCCTTAACTTCCAATTGCTCATATGATTAAATTACCACCAGTATTGGACAAAATCACTCACTTGCAACTCCAATCTCCTAACTAAAATATAACTCACCACACTACATATTAACCCACTCGGCCAAGTGCAAGCCTCAACCTGGTTTGCACCTGTTCGTCCCATTGGACAGCTGCCTTTGTTATGTGGGGTTTAGACCGATAGGGTATATGGGGCCTGGGATGTAACTATACTTTGCAGAGCATGAAAATCAGAATGACTACAAAACCTAAAGATTGCTTTGCGGTGTGAGGACAGAGTCTATAAGCAAGTTAGATTGCCCTTAGAGGGATAGCCTGTCTGTCTAGGATAAAAGCCAGCTGGCCTCTAGATAGTTGCATGTTTAAGGTCTGAGACCGTCACACCCCAGGGACAGCATCCACCTGTGTCTGCTTGTGTGCCTATATGTGTTGTGTGCATGTTTATGGGTAACTGAGCGTGTGGTCTGAGCATGCATCCAAGTATTTATTTCAATGTAAATCCACTGACTAAAACACTTTGCTTAATTTGTAAAAGAAAGACTGCCGGTGCTCAAATACCTTCTCAGAAGCCTGTAGCCAGTGCAATTAGACATCAGTGTGCCAAATACCAAGGCTGGTAGTCTAAAATACACCTCATGCATCTTTAATCCATTACCAAACACAGTGTGCCCCTTTATCTCATGCTTGCTGGTTCCTGCTTTCATCCTTTGTGATGGTTTTTCCATCTTTCTCTTCTTTTCTTTTTTTTCTTTTTTTATAATTTGTATTTGATTTTACCAAGAGTCAGAACAATTTTTAAAATAGATTGGTGCAATATCAAGACAATTCTGCGGTATCGCCATACTGATACATGAACTTAAAAAAGAAAAAAGAGGGAGAGACAGGAGGAAAAAAAGGAAGAAAAGGACTTAGGAACGAGGATCAGTCCATGATGCCCTAAACTGTAGCAGTTCACAGAGAGGTCGGCAAGCTTGAGCCAGTGTAGGCAAGACCAAATTCGTTCAGCTTTTTTGATTGATTGAGGACCCCTGGCCTTACCAACTGCACTTTCTCATTAATAGATTTGACGCAGCATTGCCCAGTATTCCGTTACTTTTTTTGGTACAAGATTGATTAATACCCTGGCAATTCATAAATGAGAACTGGCAGTTATAATCATGGACACTGAATTAAGACTGGCATCAGCCCCGGGCTTATGACCCAACATAATTTCCTTATTGCTCAGTTGAATTTCAAACCCCAGATGCACTGAAATCACTTGAAATAGACTCCCAAAATTCTTTAAGCTCGAGACATTCGGTACACATATGAACTGTGCCGGCCGCGTAGAGACGACACTTGGGCAATCTGACTGCCCAGGTGTTCCAGATGTTGCCCATTTTGAAATATGATTTGGTGTATGATAATGCATACGGATTGTTCTAAATCGCTGTAGCTTAAGGCTAAACGAGATTAATGATTGGTCTAATATTGCAGGTGCATGCTGTATTTCGGTAGCTGTGACTGCGATTGCAAGATGCTGACTCCATCTGAAAGCTAACTGCATACTGTCATCCTTGGCATAAGACATGTATTTCTGATACATCATGCTTAAGTTTATTGGAGTTGTCTCCTGAGAAGGCTGGTAGAGACAGGTGAGGAGTTCAGATGTTTCTTGATAATTACTAAACTCAAAACTATGTAAGAGATAATCCCTCACCTGTAAATAGTTGAAGAAGTAGCATTGCGGGAGCTCATATGCATCCTGAAGGGCAGCAAAAGTCCGGAACCCCTGTATGTCATAGAAATGCCCCAAGTTATGCACACCCAATTGACCCCAGGTATGCCCAATATTATCATGAAATATGTACAGGAATATAAGGGTGAGCGTCTGGTATAGAAATTTAGTACCGATGTTATGCCAGATCTGAGCTACATCTCTGATTACTTTGAATCTGACCCTCTTAAAATAGTTAGGATCAGCTAGTTTATGCAGCAAGTACCTGATATCATATCCTAATGTTAGTTGATACCCGAGTGCAGTCAGCCCAGGTTTCCCCCCAGTTAGTAAACATTGGATCCAGCCAGTGAATGATGCCCATAAGTATAACCTAAAATCCGGGAGCTTAAAATCTCCCTGTGTGTAGGGTAGTTTCAAAAAGTGTATAGCTACATGGATGAGGCGATGGTGGCGGAGAGGTCTGTTTACATCCACCATGGCTGCCCAAGAAAATGGGGTAGGATATGGGGTGCATGGAACTCGTTTAGAGGTAACATCTGTGAACCACCAAGCACCGCTGGGGTAAATGTTGACCCAGACTAGCAATGTTGAGTTTGGATGTACAGTGGATGTGGCGATATGTTTTTCAATACAATGTACAGTATTTATGATTTGAACTTGAATGTGGCTGCGAGAGGCCCGCTGCAGTATATATGTATTTGCTGTAATATTTTTGTGCAGATCTGTCCCGTATGCTTTGTTCTAATAAAAACAATTTTTAAAAAAAAGTGTATAGCTCGCCTAGCCCTTCTATAACCCCATATAAAACTACTAACTGCCCTTCAAGGCGTTTAAAGGAAGAGTTGGGAGCATGCAGTGGTATAAATCAAAATAGATCAAGAAACTTGAGCTGTTTATTCATTATGATGATGCATCAGCCCAAGATGCTCAAGGGAAGCTGATCCCATTGCTGCAGCAGTTACCGTTTTGAGAAGGGGCTCATTATTAAGCGCGATTACATTCCATCTTTCTCTTCCTGTGACTGTCTGATTTAAGTGTTTTTCGCTCTCTATCTCTTGTGCAATGCCTGATGTGGGAAAATAAGTGCTGGTCCCCATAAATAAGTTCCGATGGACACAACAGGCACCCACGGGCTCAGATTAACCACTGGTACAAACTCACCAAAAATAGCCCAGACTGATTGGCTTTGCCAATGCTTCTTTTCTTTGGTCTTCAGGAAAGCCTGAGGAGAGCCAGTTTTAAGTTCATGGTAAATTACTGCAATGGTTTACTCTCAGAATGATTTGCAGCACCAAGAACTGTCTGTCAATGAGGCAGCATGTTTAATAACTTGAACTGGGTAAACAGTATCTGCTACTTAAGACCTCTAAATTAACCCCTTCGACGCTCATGACGAGCTGAGCTCATCATGAGTTACGCCTCTCGTACGCTCATGACGAGCTCAGCCCGTCATGTAACGCGGGTTTTTAAAAACCGCCGCGCACAGCGGGAAAACCACTAGCGCGCATGCGGTTAAAGAATGGAAGAGCTTCTAATACATTCCATTTCTGGCTTAACTCCAGGTTGAATAAATGGGATACATTTCTATCCACCCTCCCCCCGTCAGGAGCAGTTGTCAATGGCATTATTTGCCTTTCCCTTTTCTTAACCCCATGCTGATGACGGCCCCCGTCCGTCATGCATCACGGGGGGCGTGTGCTGATGACGGCTGGGGGCCGTCATGATCCCGCCCACTCTTCAATACGGCCGCACAACGCAAAAATTTGCCGCGCATGCAAGGGGTTAGGTAAAATGCTTGTGTTTCTTCTTGTATTTGTATGCATGTGGATAGTGTGGGTTTTTGTTGCATGTGGGTTTCTTTGACTAAATGTCCTGAGCTGTGGTCGCAGTTGGGATCCTCTGGGGTAGATGTTCGCATTGTCTGTACAACAGCCACAATGAAGCCTAGCAGCATACGTACATACAGTCTCAGCTTAGAGGTCAGTGGTGGAATCAGGTCTGGCTTCAGCATTGGTGGCGCATGGTGCAACAACCTTTGGTGGTGCCCCCCCATCCCAAGGCCTTCCTTTGTCACGTCTACCCTCACTATCACCCTCAAATAGCGCCCCCTCATCATCGTTCCTTAGCTCCTTTCTTGCATTTATGTATTTTGCAGCGCTACCTATCGAAAGGCAGACTGTCGGAGCGCTGTACATCACAGAGATATTATACAGTGATAATAAGTCACCCAAGTGTGTAAATCCATGTATAGGAATTGTTACTTAAGACAATGAGGACTACAATGCGTAGCAGCCACATTTCTTCCATACTGGTATGCATTACATTTTAAAAGTGCCCGGTCTTGAGAAACAAAGGGGCATATTAACTGCGATTTTAAGATGTGCAGTAACCAAAGATGCTGCGCACCATATCTACAAAGAAATGGTGCTGATGCTCTTTCCTCTAGTGCTGTTGTACCTGAGGCTGCCTTGAACCAGTGCACACACATTTGCACCATATTGCAAGGGTGTTTACTTGATGGGAAGCTTAGGTTTTACACTGGAAGTTTACATTCTGCTACAAAATTCAATGTTTGACATATTTGACACTTTACCTCTTTGTCGGTTTGCTGTACGGTGCAGCACACGTGCAAAGTTGGAAAGGCTTGGAGAAAATGCATCTTTTCTCCTGTTTTATGCCTGCCGTCAGGAGGCAAAATCTTTTGATGTCAATCCTATTCTACCAAAATTAGAAGATGGGGATTACCATCAAAATCCTTGGTTGAGTGCATTGGAAGGTCTATGTATCACCCATGGTATGCCTCCTTCATGTAAAGTACGCATAGTGCTACTTTCTGTTACATTAGGACTAATGTACAATGCTGGTCAGGATTTGCGCTGAAAAGTAATTGCCATAACATCGCTTTGCACTTTTGTGATACAAACAAGGCACAAAGTGTTAGTAGATCCGCCCCACAGACATAACATAATGATTGGGGTGTCATACGAATAAAATTGTATTACTACCCAAAGAAACCATTCTTAGCAGCCTTTGGATAGCAAAATACAGAGGGGAAAAACAGTAAGATTCTACACCTATGCCTTTCAATTTAAATGCAGCACTTTGATGCCAGTTTATAGCTCAACATACTATATTTGAAGAATAGTTGCTTTTGAACTCCAAGTAACATAAGGATCTCTGTGACCAAAGCAATATCCCACTGAGCTATCCACATAAAATACTAATCTTTGATCTGCATGTAACACGTTGTGCTGTGCATAAGAACATTAACTCTCTATGCTAATATACCATGAATTAAAACTGTGACTAGACACATCGCACGCAGCTCTCTCCCTCAAGTGCATGAACCATCAGAGTTATTATGCCATCAGGGCCGGCCTTAGGCATGTGCAAGCTGTGCACCTGCACAGGGCCGCCAAACCCCAGGGGCCGCCACGCCAATATATATAATTAGATACATACTTGCGTGGCGGCCCCTGGCAGGGATTTGGCGGCCTCGGGCCCCCTACCTACGCTCCCTGCCCAGGGCCACCAGGAGCCTAGAGCCGCCCCTGATGCCATTGTAATTATCCCCTGAAAAATGCCATGCACTCAATGGGCCAGATTTAGAGTTCCGCAAACGGGGCACTGTCACAAACGTGTCGGATATCCTGTCCACTCTATTACCAAAGCCATAGGATATAAAGCACTTGTAATATGGCTGATAGGATACCCACTGCGTTTGTGATGGAGAATCCCTTCCACCAAAGTCTTAATCATGAAGAAAGATCTCTGCAGGCTGCCATTATCTCAGTTCAACCTGTCATTCAGAGGGTGCCCCCTTGACCTTGGAGCCCGGGGCGATGGTACCAGTCCCACAGCCCTAAACACGGCACCGAGTGAAATGGGCAAGAAGATTGGATGGCCAGCCCAATAACAGAAAATATATGACCTGTAAGCTTCTTGACAGGTAACAACTTTGCATGCTGAGCTATTTGCAGGTCTTACATTGCGGAAAGGAGCACATCTGCTACGTGTGTTTCAAATTTTCTGGCCATTAGTCGGGCATCCAAGAATTAATTGCTGTTGTGCTGCGCTCTCCACATGACCACGCGCCTCCTGCTCCTCACCTGCTGACCTCGACCTGTGCTGTTGCTGTGCTGGACAGCCCCTCACCCTCTTGTCCCTGGCCGTTGGATAGATGGCGTGGAGCAGCAGCATGAGTAGCGGGCACAGCAGCCTGTACCGTGGCGTTCACAGTTCTAGCTGCTGGCCCATTTCTCTTTCAATGCACCCCAGATGGTACTGCCAACACAGTATATGAGTGTTTTTTGCAAGCTACATAGCAAAGGCAAGTTTTCAAAAAGTAATTGTTTATAGTCAGTCTCTTGCATATGCTCGAGATATCAGATGATATCCCTCAAAAAGAAAGGGCGGGTTTATTGAATATGATTTAAGTAAATGCTACACTGGCGTTTCATTCCTACTCTACAGTATTCTGGATCTCCACTTGAATTGACTCCCCACAGGCAAGGCATGCATTTAAAAAAATATATAAATTTATAAAGTTTTATATAGCACAAACTTGACCCTTGAAGTGTATCAGAGAACTTTACAAATGGTTCAATAAGTAGAAAGCAGACAACCAAGAAACATAAACGCTGACACTATCCGTTGCAAATCGGGAGTAGGACAGTGAGTTAGAAACTATGACTTAGACGGCGAGTGCAAACTCTGGTTGAAGAACTGCGTCATATCAGTATCAAGAGAATGAGTCAGTGGGTTCAGGGAAGAGTTTTTCTCATTAAAATCAGTTTGACTTCTTTTGTGAATGAAGTGATTGAAGGGTTCAGTCTAATTTCAGGGGGTAGTGGGTTCCAGATTCTAGGGCCCAATCCAGCAAACCAGAAAAAAATGTATATTTCCTGCAGTTTCCTGAAAGCCCCTTTCTCCATTTGGATTAAGGATGATGTGCAGTATGGCTAAAAACCGTTGGCGGAGTCAATAGACCTCAAAGGCGAGATCTATTGGCTTTGTCAATCCTTGTTTTCCTACTTGCCACTGTAATAATGACCGGCATGCCAGTGAAGGAGTATATCCGAAAAAAATAACAGTACCTCCCAGCAAGAGTAAAGTCATAAGGTCTAGCACACTCAACACATTTCAAATCTCTTTAAAAAATAAAATCTCCTCTTTAAACAAAAATTAAGACGTCCATGTACTCACAGTATCTAGACACTTAACGAGCAGTAACACAGTGGAGACACACACATGCATGCACACATCCTAAAAACCATCCATAAAATACCGGATCATGTTCCAAAAGGGTTTTGTTTTATCCGCTATCATATTTTAATGACCATGTGCCTTTCTAAATGGTTTAGAGAAGCATGGTTGAAGAGCTGGTAAAACCGCAAAACTCTCATAAGCAGGTTCTCAAATCTCATGGGCTACAAAGCACTCATGATGTGCTTCTTCCACACAATGAGTTAGTAAAATGACTCTCACCACATTATTGTGTGTGAAGACATTGTACTACTCCAGTCAGAAATGGCTCAGAGTTCTGGTGTGGTGTGGCTACGACTCCTCTGTGCTGTTATCAGTTTCTTTATAAGGTTGATTGTGAATGCAACATTTATTTATTACATTATAGGTGGTGATTCATTTTTCCCATTAGTTTCATTTGAGTGTTTACATTTTTCAGATTAGGTTTTAAAAAAATGTAAATCTAATTTCCAAGAAATTCTCAAACCTCCACCAAAGCCTCCTATTCAAATCAAACTAGGCAACAGGGATCAGGGAAAATTGCTCTAAAAAACTTGTCAATAGGAAAACCTCGATGCATTCACCCCCCCCCCCCCGCCTCACCACCTTTCTTGATCTCATTACCAACAAAGATACCTACAAACATTCATCTCACTTTTTTTTTACCACAAAATAGAAAAGTGACATTTCAAGAGTTACCTCTACCAATCCGAGACCATATTTTAAAGAGATAACTCAGAATGATGTAGTAATTATCTCAGGCCATAATCACATTCAACAAAACCTATTCCAGAAAACCATGTGAATGACATAAGTACTTCTACTTACCTCATTCCTTGTGTGACAAACATGGTGGCAATTAAGGCCAGAAAGTCTCGACCCTGACCATCATTTAGCAAGACAGAACTGGGCTTTCTGCAGAAGGCAAATCATCCCACCCAAGCGCAAACTATGCACAAGATTTACTATGCTTCAGCACTGGCGCCTGCAACACACAAAGTGGCACACACAGTAGAATTGATCAACATTCACGTGTAAAATCATTTTCACACTGAAAGTTGACTAACTGGCGTTGAGTTACATATGGCGTAAATAACAAGGACCCCCTGTTGTGTAACTGAATTTGTTATACAGGGAACGTAATCAATGTGAAGAAAAACTGAAACTTGGATAATACGTGCAGGGAGAGGTGACACAGGAAAAGCACAACAATCAATTAAAAAACAAAAGGTTGTATTTATTCTTGATAGTACATATTCATATTAAAAGCATTCAAATTCAAAAACATAAAAACCAAATATTTATGTGAACAATAAATCAAATACAAACAGTATGTTTATAACACAATTATACAAAAATTCATAAAACAGTGGCAGACCAATATAGTCATCGACGCGCGTTTCGGCGTATTAAAGAAAACGCCTTCTTCAGGAGCCACCTTAAAATCTGACCCGAGAGAACACGTGATATGGGTTCTCATATAATTCCTTATTAAAACATCAAGGCCGGATGAAACTCTTGTATCTTTAATTTCCTGTCGCCTGGGTGGAATGCCATCTCACGCCACTGAACTTGTTATCTAGTGAGCAGCAAACAGAGAAATATGCCTGGGTACACAAGGGAGCATTTGTCAGTCCTCGGTGCGAAATGTTTCGAAAAGCTCAAACATAGGGGCCACATTCAAGATATTATCCGGCCTCCCTTCATTAACTCTTCGATACGAGTATAATGCAGTGTCAGGCAATGTGTTTAAGTACTCGAAAAAAGCCCCCGTCAGTCTTCGGTACAGAAAAATTAGTAGGTAATGTTGAAACCCGGAAGCCGCATATCGGATATTAGCTGGCGTCCCTTTAGCGATGTCGTCAATACGAATGGATATTAAAGACGAACGGTAACATCAACCCGCGGGCGTCACGTTCAGGATGTATGTGGCGTCCCGCAGCCGTTGGAAGAGAATCATCACTGCATTATACTCGTATCGAAGAGTTAATGAAGGGAGGCCGGATAATATCTTGAATGTGGCCCCTATGTTTGAGCTTTTCGAAACATTTCGCACCGAGGACTGACGAATGCTCCCTTGTGTACCCAGGCATATTTCTCTGTTTGCTGCTCACTAGATAACAAGTTCAGTGGCGTGAGATGGCATTCCACCCAGGCGACAGGAAATTAAAGATACAAGAGTTTCATCCGGCCTTGATGTTTTAATAAGGAATTATATGAGAACCCATATCACGTGTTCTCTCGGGTCAGATTTTAAGGTGGCTCCTGAAGAAGGCGTTTTCTTTAATACGCCGAAACGCGCGTCGATGACTATATTGGTCTGCCACTGTTTTATGAATTTTTGTATAATTGTGTTATAAACATACTGTTTGTATTTGATTTATTGTTCACATAAATATTTGGTTTTTATGTTTTTGAATTTGAATGCTTTTAATATGAATATGTACTATCAAGAATAAATACAACCTTTTGTTTTTTAATTGATTGTTGTGCTTTTCCTGTGTCACCTCTCCCTGCACGTATTATCCAAGTTTCAGTTTTTCTTCACATTGGTTGAGTTACATATGGCCATTTGCGACAATTTGTGCAGAGTGGGTTTATCAAGATAGGAATATTGCAAAGATCTCTAGTACGCGATGCAAAGTCAGATCAACTAAAGTTTTGTAAAGTGGCAGGACCTGGCTTTGCATGGAATCCTGGTGCAAAATGAATGGTGTCGATATTTAGAGGTTTCTTTGAGCTAATGGGGAGCATTTAATTTTGGATGTATTATATTTTAACCCCTTCGGGGCTGATGACGAGCTCAGCTCGTCATGGGCGTAACCTGCGCTACGCGGATGACGAGCTGAGCTCTTCACGTAACGCGGGTTTTTTAAAATCGAAGCGCGCAGCGGGAAAACCGCTAGCGCGCATGCGGTTAAAAGTTTAGATTTGTAATGTATTTGCTTCACGAGATTGGAGGGGATGGGCCTGGTGCAGATTCTATTAAGCAAAGGGGTGTGTAAAAAAATATTTGTTTTATTCTTATTTTTATTAACAGTGTTTTTTTATGACAATGTACGCAGAACACTGATGTTCATTTTTAACATTGCAGTTACCCCTGACAAAGGGCCATCATGCCCAAAATCAAAATGCATTGGGTTTATGCGAATAAGGCAGCCCAGGACAAACATTGTTTCCTTACATGCCAGAAAAAGGCCCGATGGCATTTTCTCAGCACTTGAAAGCATTAAAAGAATAGGAAATCATGTTATCTTCAAAGTGAATGGAGTAGGTAGTGAAAATGTGCTTCAAAATGTCTTGCATTAAAAAAGATTAAAACTGAGTATCTAACTTTAAAAGGATTCATTTGAATACTTCATGACTTTGCTGTGCGACTTGTAGTTGGAGCACAATCACATACCAAAAATTTGGAATTATCAGCCAGTGTCACACGGGACAAGGCACGTTACAAATCTGCACAAATTTATTTTTCGCCATGAGCACTCTTCAAAAAAAATAATAAAACTTGAGTACTTGGTGTACTCAATGATATCACCATTATTGAGACAACATGAAAAGAGGCACAAACAATGAGCAAAGGGAAAATCATGTAATTATCTCAAGTGTAACATGCGTAATTTCTGTTCAATTACAAATATTGTGTGATTACCACTTGTGCAATTGTTTGTACTGAGAGATTTATTTGTACTGGAGAATGTGCCTTGAGGACAAATTTTATACAAGCAACTGTTTACTTACCTTTGTGTTGCATTGCAACACTAAATTGTTGCTAATGTTGTGTTTGCTTGCCATATTTTGAGCATGGATGATAACATCAGTGGCATAAGAAGTACAATAAATACGGTGCTCTACTATTTTTTGATGTTCACACAATGCAACACTTCAAATGTCCACATTGCTTTTATCTGACCACATCTTGGCCTTTGTTTAAATATGGGTCAGTAAAGCAGATACGTAAAGACACATTTAGGACAGACATGAAAGATAATGCTTTTTTAGAAAACCAGTCTATTGGAAATGTCTTACATTCATGTGAGATGATGTTAGAAGGTCATCCTTTTGCCCTGTTCACCCCAATTTTTTGCTGAATGATACTTGTGGTAACTGGCTCTGACTGTACACTGTGCTCTGCTTACCAGGCCCAGGTCCAGTGCTATGTTTAAAAAGGTACATGTAATAGAGTACACTTACTATTGGCAATGACAGACCCTGTAAGCACCTCGTAGATAATAGGGCCAGGGGATGCAATCTACATATAAGTCCCTAGTATATAACAGGGCATGGAGGTTTAGAGGCCCAGCATATTTCCTGCACTTGTATGGGTGCACTGCTGGGTGCCTGCTCTCCTTTTAAAGTCAGGCCTGCCTTTCAGCCTGTCTTTAAAAGTAAATTCTCACAATTGGTATGGACAGACCTTATAAGTCCCCAGTATATAATAGGGCTAGGGGGTTCAAACCACCTATAAGTCACTAGCATAGAATAGGGCATGGAAGTTTAGAGCCCCAGTAGATTTCTTGTGATTGCATGTGTTCACTGCTGAGTGCCTGCAAATTGTATGAAAATTTGACTTTGGTGGTATGGGAACTTTAAAAGTTGTTTGTATATATTAGGCACACCCCAGGTCTCCCCTGGGTGTCCCAGTGTTGGGAGGCCACATTCCTATAAGCCAGGAACTTATAAAAGATGTTTTATATGCTCTGGTGAGGGAGAAACTGCCCATTTCGTTTTATCCCAGTGTAGAAACTTAGCTTCGCATGCTAACATTATAATATTTTATTTAGATATAATTACTGCTAGGAAAATGGTTAAATATCATTCAAAGACTTAAAATATTGGTATTAATAAATTCAACAATGTTTCACTGTATAATACGTTATAGAACTCTTTCTTCGGTAAGCAAAAATCCATTCAAGTGGCCTCTGCTGTTTGATCAGCCTTAACAGGCTTAGCCAGGCTGCTATAATTAGGTAACAAGTGGCCTGGCCGGATCAGAGGTTATCAGATGGTCGGAGTTCTGCAGCTGCAAAGGCCAGGCAGGGGAGGGGTAAATCAAACCGAGCTCGAGGAGAGAGCAGATCCTTACTGAATACCAGGCCTACCTGGGGTTAAGGGAAGGGAAGAAACAAGGAAAGAAGAAAGGAAAGGAACAAACTAGAACAGAAGAATGGAAAAAACAACAAAAGAAGAAAGGAAAGAGGAAGGAATGAAAAGAAAAAGAATGAAAAAAGAAAGTAAGGAGAAAAGAAGAAAGAAAGAAGGAAACAAACAAACAAAGAAAGAAATAGAAGGAAAGAAGCAAAGAAAGAAATAGGAGGAAAGTAAGAAGGAGAGAAAGAATCAAAGAGGGAGGCATTAAAGAAAGTGGAAGGAAATAAAAAGGAAAGAAAGAAGATGGAAAGAAGGAATGAAATATATGGATAAATCAAAATTGCCTAAAGCTCACCTCCAGAAAAACGGAGGTTGTGCTCTCCGGTAACAGCCCCAACTTCTGATCCCCGGAATGTTGGCCGGACACCTTGGGCCCCCTCCCTACTCCCAGTAGGAAAGTGAAAAACCTGGGAGTATGGATTGATAATAATTTTAGTTTCAAGGACCAGGTGAACAATGTGGCTTCAAGTACCTCATACATCCTTAGATCCCGTAGGAAAATACTACCACTCCTTCCTAAAGACTCTAATAAAACTGTTAAACTGCGTTAACAATGTCCAGACTGGACTACTGCAATAGTCTTTATCTCAACATTCAGGAAGGCCTGCTTAACAAACTGCCGATTCGGCAGAATGTGGCAGCAAGACTCCTGACCGGAACCCCTAAGTATGCCTCTATCTCGACTGAGATGAGGAAACTGTATTGGTTACCGGTCAGGAAGCGCACTCGTTTCAAAACACTATGCTTGGTCTTTAAGGCCCTCCATGGTAATGGGCCAGACTAGCTCCAACAACGAATACGCTGGTACACTCAGAACAGAATATTTAGATCATCTGGTGGGAAACTGGCAACAGTGCAAAAGGCAAAAAAAGCCAGCTTGGGAGGCAGAAGTTTTGTAACCAATGCGGCTAAGGCATGGAATGGCCTTCCAGTCTACCTTAGGAATATGACGAATCTACTGGCCTTTAGAAAAGCTTTAAAAACATGGCTCTTCAATAAATAACTGCCAGAGTTAGGTTTACCATCTACAAACCTCAGCAGGATTTCATACAGCGCCATGACACCTTCGGATAGCAGTTGCGCTCTACAAATAGCCTTAACAATAACAACAATAACAAAGAAGGAAGGAAAGTAGGATGGAATGACAGACAGCAGCATATTCAGAGTTCATGTGAGCTGCCGCTATGGTGTAAAAAAGCAGTAATTAGATAAACTGAGGCCACAGCCAAAAGGATTTGCAACACCATTGACAGGACAAAGGAAATGATAAAGCTGGAATGTGTCCTGTGCTCACATCTGGTAGAAAGCCTCCTGTTTTTACATTAGGCTCTACAAAGCAACACTAAAGTAATAATAAAGTAAACACATAAACACTTGCACTTAAGGCCCACTGCCCCATGTTGTATGCAGTAGTGGGCTGAAACAAATGTAGATGACACAATAACAAACCAATGGATGAAAACAGGTGGAGGAAAGCTCCTTCATGTGAGTATATAAGATATATAATTTTCGTAAACTCAAAAGGTGTTGGCTAATGCCATACTTAAACACAGTGTGTTATAATTTTCGTCATGGAACACTATAAGTGTATGATATCCTAAACAAAGGAAGGTACCCAAAAGTTATGCTAAGTGTACTTATTGAACAATTGTAAAAAAAAAAAACCACTGGGAGAATAAAAGATAATGAACACAGTATGTTGATACATTTGTATTTGGATTAGTGTATGAATCAGGGGCATGTAAATTGTCATTTAAACCCTGGTCTAAATGGAGGTGCAAAAAGATTCTGATACAAATACCATTTTTTGCCATAAGTGAGATGGCTCTGCCCAGACGTGGGTCCCTTGCTCACTGTGCCACTGGATTCAAGCTAGCCTGGCTGAAGAAGGGTGACATACCCTGAAACCGGTCGCAGGATGCTTGTTTCAGGTCCAGGGAGGACCTGGCCTGGCAGTTCGGTCTGGACTGTTCCCATGAGGCACAATGTCAAGACTGATTTGCATATAGCTGGGACCAAACTTGGGTGCATTGTCAGCATTCCGCCATCATTTGTTTACTCTAACACTAATACCCACATTTGTGATGGGTATTAGTTGTTTATCTTTACACTTGTGTGTTAAACAATTAAAGCAACATGCATAGTTTTGTGTCAATTTTATCTGCGTTACTTTTTTTTTATTGTTGGCATGCAGTTACCAACAGCAAAAAGTGAGTGATATGCTTGTGCGAAAACAATAGCTTATACAATTTGTGCTCACCTGCACTAGCGCTAATGCATGTGCAAATAGTGTTTGATGGAATCCAGAATAAAATTCTCCACCCTTTGCCCCCACTTATGGAACCCATCATTGTGTACTGATACTCTTCCCCTCACTTAGGGCTGGCATATAATTCGAAGCACTGAAGCACTCCTGTCCTTAATGGTCCATACATGTGAATATGCTCCCACTGATGGTGAACCTTGTAAACATACCGCTTCAGTAAATTTGACCTATGTACTCTACAGAATAGGATGCCCTGTGGAAAAAGGCAGCAATACTGAGTGGGATTAAACAGAGTACCTGTCTGACTGAGAACAGGGGGTTCGAGTAAATCGTTATACCACAGAACCGAACGCCTTCTTAATCACCACTTTTTTAATATTTACATTTCCAACATTCCGGACAATCTTGTATATATCTTAATATTGCCCTCAAAATACTGATCTGCGTATTGTGTGCATTGTCAACTCTAGTCCTAGAAAATGTGAGACAAGGAAAGAAATAAGAAGGTATGCAGTGTATATTCAATGTCTCCTCCAAGTCCCTACACATTTTCATCCTTAAGAACCTGTCACTTTGACTCTTTTAGAGTCCTTCACCCCAAATAAGTTTTTTAGACACCCATATCTTCTATTCAGTGTTTTTCAGGGAATGTGCCTCCTTTCAGGTACTTCAGAGCAGTGAACATAGGGAAGAATAAAGTGGCTATTAGTAGGGATGGGACATTAGAGTCCCGTCCGGTAGGTGAGAAGCCCTGTCAAACATTTGTCAGTAATGACCCTGGTCCTGTGTTCCATTCAAGCTCAGTTTTAGAAAGTTTTATGAACCATTTGTGGTTCAGTTTTATGAAACCACTTAGGACTTGAAGATGTTTCAGAATCTAAGCCCTTGAACAGCTAACACTGTATTTCATCTACTTTAACAAAGGTTGGTTGATTCAGAAGGCTGACATTCAGCATAAAGCTGTGGCAGGGGCATAGTGAAGTGCAGGTTTCTGTAGGTAAGCATGACCATTTCCCTAATACGCATTACGTTATGTAGAGTGCCCAAAACCTTGTATTTTTGGTTGTAGTCCAGATGAAGGTTAAGGCACAATCTGACTACCTACAATCAATGTCCAGAAGTCAACAGAACCTGTCAATCAGTTTTTTTGGAAGGCTAAAAACATTTTTTTTAGTATTTGTGGTGTGCCAGGTCATGAGCTAAGGCCTCCTTAATTCTATGGTCATTTGGTGGGGTGTGTGGAATTTCAGAAGAATGAAGTGTTGTATGTTTATTCTTTGCCACTGCTTTGGCTTGGAGAGTAAATGAAAGTTTAAGGTAAAACAATCTAGGTTCTTTATTTCAGAGGAGGCAGATAGTGGGTACAGAGTCTTGTGTAATGGTAGAAATTAGGCTCTGGATTATCCTTACTATAATGTTGGTCACAGCAGTGTTCATGCATAGGAAGCTTTCAATCATACAGTGTGTCAAATGGTCAAGACACAAAGTGATGTTCGTTGGATTTTCTAGACCTTTAACAAGGCACAAGCGGATTGTGCTCAATCCGTGCACATTTGGAAGTCCAGCTGATACTCTTTAAAGAGATGGGCTAGATTTTGTACATCGATATTAAAAAGAAGGCACAAGAGGCACGATCCATGAGAAATAAAGCAGGGCACTGGCGATGCGGAGGATGCATATGATCCAATTCTAACTTTTCAGCTGTTATTTGGGAGAAATTATTGCACCCATTGCAATGCATTGGTCTGAAATGCCTGACCAATGATCAAGCGTTTCTAAATGAGTTGTAGGAAGTGGGTATGTCAAGAAATATGAGGACACATGTATTGTCTCTCCAGAAAGAAAAATATCTCTTCCGTTATGTAGGCCAGCTCAATTTTGGTGCCCCGCCTCCCCCACCCACCCCCAAAGGATACAATGCAAATTGAGGGTAGTGGGATAGGTTGTTGAGTTCCACATATTCCTGAAATTCTCTTGCCACCTTCTTTTCCAGATGTGAAAGGGAGGTTGGAGATAGGCCATTAGATGACCAGGAGTTTTGGATTCCCAGAAGGTATTTTTTTTAGAGTCGGTAGGAGTGCTTATAGCATGAAAAAAGGTACCTAAGGGATGTGAGGCATTGATCATGTCCATGTTGTCTGTCACAAGAGTGGGGAGAGACTTGTGCAACTCGTTTGTATACAAGAATCCATAGGATATTTGAATGCTTTTGTTTGAAAACTATGCAATATGACCTTGAAAATGTCATTCAGTGAAAGGAATCTGTAGGGAAATCGTAGTGATGGTGGTGATATAGTGGGGCAGGCTATACTTCTAGGGTGCTTTAGGATTTTAACAATTTAGGACCAGAAGAATTTGGACAACATTTGTCGGAAATGCAAGGATCACCTTTTAGAGTAATAAGGTTATTCAGTCCCTCGTAGATATCGACTGGGTGCCTCTCCTGTGCACTTGTAACTGATTTTGGCCTGTTGGAACTATGTCCTTCGGCAGTGCCAGGTGTCAGTTGGCATGGTTCAGTTTAACAAGTGCCCCACCCAATCTCTTCACTCCAATCTACTGGATTTGGTGCAGTCTAGGATCTCTGGAGTATAAGAGATCTTAGTTTGGAAGTTATTGACAGTGTTACTGGGTTAGCAGGTTCAGGTATGCTGCATTTGACAGCACTACATCTTGACAAGGCAAGGAAAATGTCTTAATCTCAAAAAGAAGGAACTGACGGCCTCATGCATCATTGCACCCGTTTGCGATTCCTAAATTGCGAAAATTAAGGAATCGCAATTTAGAAATCGCAAACTGCAATGCATGAAAAATTCACATTTTTTTTTGCGATTCAGTATTTTTCCTTAATTGCGATTCACAATTTGCGAATCGCAATTAAGGAAACCCCTTCCCATTGATTCCTATGGGCCAAAAGGCCCATAGGAATGAATGGGAAGGCATTCACATTTTGCGAATTTCAAATTGCGATTCGCAAAATGTGAATGCAATTTCAAGGGTGCAGGGGGGGTCCAAAGTACCCCTCCCTGCACCCCTGAAATGTAACTTTAAATGCAATTTACATACACACATACCCCAAGGGCATGTGTGTGTGTAAATTAAAAACTTTCAAAAATGCAATTTGTGCATATTTGAACATTTTCGGTAAATTAGCATGAAGGTCAACTTCATGCTAATTTACCACTTCCAAATTGCAAATTCGCAATCAAAACATTATCATGCATTGCATTTGAGAAATCTGAAATTGCGATTTCTTAAATGCAATCGCAATTTTAGAAATCGCAACATGGTTTTTCTCACACAAAAAGAAAAATATTTCAGTGGGGACATAAAGCAATGGTCCACTCATCCAGTTCAAGGTGTCTGATGTCTGCCTCCCAAAGTAAACCAACTTTGTTAAAATGAGAATTAATGATTAAGGTCCTATATTGACAGGAAATATTCCATATTGAAGGGAGTAGATGCATGGTGAATCGTACCTGTAAGTAGCTCCCTTGTGTGCGTTAAGGCATACTAAATTAAAAGCTTTAGCTTGGTTAAATTAAAATATGTATACCAAAACTAAGAGTGTGCATTTGAGATGAAAATGTGTGTATTTTCAGAAAGCATATGCTGAAGTTTGGAGAAAAATGACTCAAGTTCATGAACATTTAAAGCTGATATTTGAGAGATGAATTATGTTGGATTCAGAAGGCTTATAAGCAAAGTTCTTACCTTGGTTTCAGAGGCATTGCAGATACAGCCATTATGTATTACCCATGCAGAGGCGTTCCAAACGGACAAAGCCTTTTTTACATTACAACCCAGCCTGATGCACAGAGGAGATCGCTGCTGGCAATCAAGCACGAGGTAACCAATGATATAATCATGTTTGATGTGGTCACAATTACAACACTAATAATATTATTAACTCTGGAGTATTTTGAATCAACATGTGTTGTTCTTATTACAGAAAAGGTTGAAGACCCCTCTAGCCTGTAGCCTCTAGGGGCGTGAACGCAGGGACATTCTTATGTCTGTTTGTTAGGGCACGATGCCATGCCTACCTTGATGGTACTTCTGGAACTGAGTTTGAAACAGCGAAAATTCTGCTTTGATTTCAGAGAAGGGTTTTAATGTATCCTCTATTAGAATGTCTTTCAAATTGGAAATCCCAAGGTAGTCCAATACCCCAAAGCCGATGAGGGTCATCATTTCAGGAAATGCAGCACAACATCCACAGAGTGGTTTGATTTGTCCATTTTTCAAGCCACCCAATTTGTTTACTGAAAGCCTTACATGTTCCTTCCCCCAAGCTCCAAGGAGACTCCATAATGAAATTGAATTGGGGAGCTCTCCCACTTGACCCACAATTTGGAATCATATATTGGGTCTGCCACTGAACCAATCAGGTAACAACAATCAGTAATAACATACTGATCAATCACTGCCAAGCCTCCATCGTTCACTGAATTGCACCATTCGGCAAATGAGACCCAGGCTGACCTTTATTCTAAAAAAGAATTTCAGTTGCAACATCAGAGTTCGTAGACAACCCTGGGGAAGGAATGGTGTGTGGATAATTTTATAGTGTTTTTAGAATTTTAGGCAGGGTAATCATTTTCAATACATCAATTCTTCTCATCATAAATAGGGGAGCATCATACAGGTTTTTGTATCTCTTTGGAGGCCTACCAGAAGAGGGGTGATATTAGCAGCTTGTGCCACCCTCCGACATGAGTGAGGTCTTGCTCAACGTATTTTATGCTCTGTGTGTTAACTCGGATCCAAGCTTCATCGACCCAGGCTCGATATTACTCCACAGGGCACTGAAGGTACAGTCTTGTTTTTGACCAATTAACATTTAGACCTGAATACTAACCAAAAGACTTTAGTATGTAATGTATCATTCACCTCTCTCACACCCGAGGACTGAAGTGGATCGCAGGAGAGTAGGTCTGTCACAAGTGATTTGAATGTCCATCACCCTCTGATTTCCTCTGACCCAGCAGCTCCGGTTATTCTTCTTTCCCTTCTGGCCTTGGTCATCACGAATAGTCTTACCTTGTTGATACAGAGGGTTTTCTGGATGCACCGGATGTCTTAGGGGAATCTGTCCACAGTCCAACTGTTCTCAATGTCATCCCAAGAAATTAACCCAAACTAGATGCAAGCCCCCACAGCGTCCTGAGCCAAGGGAGTGACAAGGCGAGCACTGCGATCAGTTTTGGCAGGTGTCTGTTGCTCAAGAATACCTTATGCAGGCCCCAACCCCCATCAAGCAACTTCTTACAGTGAAGCAAATTGTAATGAGGAGCATCCACAATTAATGGGCTTGCACCAGCCAGTTACGTTCACAAGTTACAGCTGGTGGCTCTGTGAGGAGGCCTGCAGTGAGCCTCCGAATCCTTATGAGCAAACGGGAAGTATTGGGGGAGTGAGGATGAGATCACCACACACCACCAAAGCCTTGTTCACCGGAATCCCCATTCCAGACAACCCACATTCGCACCCCCGCCTCCAGATTCATAGTCAGCAAGTCCATGTCATCCCGCACTCATGAATGTGGGTGTCAAACCATACACACTATCTGTAATGGCAAGTCTCTTCTGCACCTTAAGGGCCACACTGCGATCCTTCCTATCACCAGCCATCAGGCATTTCTCAACCCACCCACTGACCCACTGGGGTGGGCCAATGTGACTTTCAATCCAAACCACCCCCTCTCACACGACCGAAAGCTCCCATCTAGTTTGCTTGTCAGGCCGAGAACAAAGCTCGAGCACACCCAGGCCCATCCTGTGACAAGCCTCCAGACTTCAGGCTTGTGCCATGTGCTCCAGAAACTTTGGAGAGCTGTGTGGTGGGCGTATAGGTCTGCCCACACGTCTCTCCCCACAAAAGTCCCCCATCAGTTTCTGTGGGCCCTACTATCAGGCAGATGCGGCCCCTGGAGGGAGTTCCATGGGGCGGAAAGGCGGGGCGGGCGAGGGCCAGGATGGAGGGTAGTAAACACCAATATATGGATGATTGCAGGTAAGTAAACAATTAAATGAATAAAACGAATTTTGTTGCACGCCCTGCATCACAAAATGCATTTTGCAATGCAGGGCGCGCAACGAAGTTCGTTTTATTCATCTAATTATTTACTTACCTGCAATCATCCATATTCCGGTGTTTACTACCCCCCACCCTGCCCCTCCCCGTCCCGCCTTTCCGCCTCATGGAACTCCCTCCACGGGCCGCAACTTCTATCAGCCCAGGAGCTGTCCAAGCACCGCCGGACCTCATCATAGTAGTATGTCCATGCATTCTCCTCCAGGTGGGATCTTTATGCTATCTACTCTGTTGCCGCAATCAACACACAGCCATCACATCGATCTCCAGGCCCTCTAGCTTCTCCCCTCCACAACTCACGTCAAGTGGAGGCAGGCTCTTATCAGCAAGTCCCAATGAAAGGAGTTGAAAGGATTTTCAGGTTGGCTGCGGAGCTACAAAGAAGAGATTCTGCCATCTTGGCCCACCAGGCCATGCTCCCAGAAAGGTGTAATCATGGTAGATAGCATTACCACCATGTTCCACTCACAGCTTTATAAAAGTTGTAGAAGGTGCTGATCCGGGTATCCCAATAAGCCGAGCTGACTTCACTGAGCCCTAGCTAGATGCATCCTTCGACTTTGTTTGGCTGGAACATTTATTCCGCTAAATTACAGTTTCAAAGCTTGAAGAAGAAAGGTGGCCCCAGGAGAATCACCAGCTTCACGCTAGCTGTGTATACTTGCAGGTCAGTCTTTGCTCCTTGAACCTCCTCAGAGCTTCTTCTCTTCGATGTCTAGCATTCACTGAGGTCTCAAGCAGTATTTGTCGAACCTGCCAGACTTAGATATAGCTCCAGGTTGACCAACCTTAACCTTAACAAACTGGTTTCTTCTATCCGACCACAGATCAGGTGCATAGATTCCAGTCACACAGCTGGGGAACACATACTTTTTCACTACTCTTATTTTCCATTGAATTGGAAAGTCATGTTTCATTCCATTTATTTTGTTTGGTGTTATTTTTCCTGTTAAAACATTAGCCTTTATATCTGAATTTACTTTGGATATTTATTTAGTCTTTTTATGCATGTATTGGCTGGTTTATTAAATACAAAAGCTCAAATGCTTCTGATGATTACGACGGCCTGAAGTGTACGTTGAAATATGTTTCTTTTAATGTGCCCCACTCCAGTAAAGTGTTTAATGTCTTTTATATATTTTTTTAAAAAACAATAAAAAAAAATAGAAGCTAAATAATTTTCTATGAGGATTGCTTTGCAAATATGAGACAAGGCTACCTTTATTGAAACCTGACTAGTGGTGGCTGCCACCAGGTATCACAGGTGGGCGGGGCGAGGGGTGGGATTAATAGGAAAATAATTATAAAAAATTACTTACCTTGCTTCCGGACCACGGCCTCGTCTTGCTTCGTCCTCTTCTGCTCCTGGTTGAAGCAGGAAGCACAAACTGGCTCCCCCAGCTAATCAATATGCTGCAATGCAGCATTGTGATTGGTCTGACTGCCGTTGTTCGGCGCTCAGACAGGCAGTGGGAGTCTGTGCATGTTTCTCGCCAGGCTGTGTATTACAGCCTGGTGGGGAACATGCAAAGTATGCATGACTGTTGGGCCTAGCCAAGACAGCCGGACAGGCAGTCATGCCCACTTAAGTGCAAACCACTCCTCCCCTTGCTGGCTAAGACACAACCAAGCCCTGCCTTGTAAACCACAAAAATAAAATATAATAACCTAGTGTTATTATCATTTTCTTTTTCTTTTATCCACTGCTCGAAATGCAAGGGGGTGACACTCCTCCGCCTTAGCTGTGAAGCCGCCATGTCAAGACTATGGCCTCCTCCCTCTCTTACCTAAAATTGTGAGTCAGTTCCGACAACCCTTCCGAGACCTACAATGTCTCAAGTATCTATCGTTTAAACATCAATGAAACTTGAATTACTTGGAAAGTAAGTACATGACTAACCACTGCTCTTGAGCTTTACACAGCGGCATGACCTGATGGTTATATGGGCAAGAAATAACCGGTCGTAGGTTTTTGACAACCCTCTCCAAAATAAACACAACATTACAGAGCAAATATATACTGTTTTGTAGAAAGCCACGTATCTAATAGCATTTGTGTGGTTGTTCTTGAGTCTCATTGTTCCAATGCGCTCTATATACAAACAGGGCTGTTGATTTAAAGCACCTGTAGCAACCTGAGAACGTCTGTGACGCTAAGCTACCTTGTTTATTGCATGCATCAGACACAATAGGGGGAGGTGAGTGCTGCCATTGTAATACAAAGCTCTATGCCTTAACTAATGACGTAGTATTCGGAGAGCGTGTCCATCTTTGACTCACACCCACTTTCAAAGTTTTCACTAACCATGTTAATCATATCAAGCGTGCACTATTTGCCTTTCAACTAACTGAATACAAATGCTTTCTCAGTTTTATCTACCAGAGGGCTTCGGTGTATGTTATTGTCAATTACACAACTGTGTGCTGGCTTAGAGAAACAGTCCCTACAGAGTTGATGCTATGGTAAATACATGCAAGGCGTCATGGAAACGGTGCTATTCTTTCACCCTGCTACACAGACAAGCATGAGTCTATTGTATACATTGTATAAAAGAGCTCAGAAGTAATCGTCTAAACAAATGGTGATTTGGAAAATTCTCACTTTTAAGATATGCATTTCCATGCCTTACGTAAACATGATTTGTATTTATTATTTTGCTACATTCAGGTGTAATTATTATGAGTTGAATTCTGGTATACAAAATGTAATTGTTTTAACAGATGTATCCTCCAAACCATTTTAATTTAAAAGGTTTTCTGCATTTTATTATTATACGGTTATTTAGATAGATATTTTGCGTTATTTGGTGTGGCATGGCTGTGGTAAACCGATTTCAATTACACTAGATCCCTGTGAATCTTGCAGAATCTAATTTAGATCATCGATGCTATTCTATATCAACATTTTCATTGTTCCTGGTCCAGTTGACTCAAATATGGAAATATTTACATACTATTCACAGTGTACAGTCTAAAAAATCTGAAGATTATTTAAATTACCATGCAAAGGAGATAAATAATTGAATATATTAGCTGAACTACGGTTAGAATTACAGAGAAAAAAGTATTAGATTATGTATGGTTAGAATTACAGAGAACAAATTACAAGCCTTGGAGGGTTTATTCTGTTGTCAAATACACTGCACTCCAGTATATTCTGTAAACTGGAGGAAAGGGTCGTTTATTGAGGAACGCTAGGCAGTGCAGATGGTCTGCCTCTGTCCCCACAGACCTGTGAACATTTGAGATCAAATCTGCAGTAATTCCCAGTAACATCTACAAGGAAAGGGGATCTGCCCATAATAAATCAATGTTATTGTTAAATGTCAGGAATTCAAGTAACAAGGTTTGCACTTGGGAAAGGTCCACTCCAACAGCACTACTTCTTTGTTTGGGTAAAATGTCTAACTTTCTATCAATTCACAAAGAAAGTCTGCAGTACTTAGGTGTATGTGAACCCGCTGGAGATTGATAAGAGGACCAATCGCGGTCGGCATGGCTCGCGGGTGGGGGGCAAATGGTCTTGCGGGTGCAGGAAGGAGGTTGCGGTGGGAGGCAAGGGGTCGCACGGTGAGGTCAAGCGGGGAGTTTAATTTAATAATTAAAAATAATAATAACTAAACTTACCTTTCTGCATGACGATTTTGGTGGGTCTCCAAATTCAATGCAATAAATTGGGATGTCTCTAAATTCTATATTTATGACAGTCTCATGCTCTGGAACTCTGACCTCTGTGAGGACAAAAAGCTATTTTTCTCCTGCCGCACAGAGATCAGACTGCACATGCACTGCTAAATTCAAACAACAGTGCACTCGGAGTCAGTGTGAACTGTTGTTTGAATTTAGTAGTGCATGTGCAGTGCGCGTCACATACACTTTCGGTGCTGCCTTGTGTTTGCAGGTGCAGCGCCAGCTACACCAACCACTGAGGACTGAAATGCCTGCCAATGACAGTGCGAGTATAGGGGAAACTTGAGGAGGGGATGCAGATCATTGGTCTGACTCGCTCATCGCGCAGCGCAACACACGAGGCAGACCAATGATCTAAGCCCCATCCCCAAGTTCATCTGCTGGCACCGCAGCAAAGTAGGTAGTGCGCACGTCCTCTAGGCTCCACATCGTAGATGCAAGGGCCTGAGCAGGCCTCCGAGTCCGGCCACATCACAGCATTTAACTGAAGTAAGTGTCCTTAAATTTTTGTGCACATGATAGGACAAAAATGTGTTAAAGGCACAGAGGCGCGCGCTGCCCTGGCGGCAAATATAAAGACGTTCAGGCCTGTCGGCCTTTGAATTGGATCTAACTCGTGACCTGGCTGTACATCATCTCACCCCTCCTGCCAGCAAGTAATGAGTGACCCTGACCTTGCGCTTTTCACACTCTGGTTCGGGACAAGAGTCATCATATCATGATGCTTGTCAGGCAGGGCCCTAAGTGGGATGACAAAACGGGTCTCAAAAGGGCATGGCCGATGTAATCAAAGTCATGGCTCAAAATCGTGAAAGCTAAAAATCTGAGCTTAGCACAGTGTGCCTCCCAACTGGTATCTTGCGGTTTCTGTCATTGTATCCAGATATATAGTGCAAAAAGTAACATTATACCTACAACAAGCTATTGGCTTTGTCAATGATTGTTAGTTGCATAAGACAAAAACAGCAACTACTGCTTCAATGTATATAATATTGAAAATGCTTCAGCTCTGAAATGATGAGACTGTGAAAGAACTATACCAAGTCTCTTTGAACTAACATCAAAGGCAGTGAAGAGTGGTACTGCTGCAGAGTTAAGATTTTTTTTTTACAGAGAGTGAGGTCAAAAATGGAGAGTCCGATAGGGATACATCTCAGCACCTGCTTATAAGAACTGCCGGGCACCGGCAGAACCTGGCCCACTTAAAGCCCTGTTGTCGGGTCTTCGAAAGGGTGCTGTTTTAAGCTAAAATGCATGTTGTGGAAGGACTGTCTTCTGGTTCTCTTTCTTGCAGTTTCTGGTTCTTAGTCTGACAATGCTAGGACTGCATGTGCTGTGCCTGCTGTATGAATATGAAGTCTAAAATTTGTATGTGAGTTAGAGTGGCTTGCAGGATGTAAATGTCCAGTCCATCTATAGTGTCATTTGATAAATCCTTTGATCTCGCTTTTAGTGGTGTTGAATGGTGTGTGTGTGAGAATGCTCAGATCTGCTAAAGAAGGGGTTTCAGCTTCCATGAAACCCCTACAGATGGTGAATCTGTCACAGTATCTGTTCTGAAGGGGTGTTATGTGCTGAGATGAAATTTTGACCTTTTCCACTCTGAACCTCCTCCACCAGAAAAGGTGAGGCTCATTTGCTACCCTTGTTTTTTGTGTGATTCTTGAATTTTTCACAGTCCAATGAATTCAGTGATGTAACATTGATGGCAGCACCTACACTCTGAAAAGTGTTCCTGCGTCACTGGCCTGGGCGCCTTTGTGTGAAATTGTCATGCTTTCTGGCCTGGGTGCTTGCTTATGTGTGACATTTCCACAGTTTTTGGCCTTAGTGGCCTGGGTGTCCATGTGTGACATTTCCATGCTTACTAGCCGGGGTGCTTATGTATGACGTTTCCATGCTTTCTGGCTGGGTGTATTGTAATTGTAATTGTAAGCATACTTATAGAGCGCAGCTGTCACCCAAAGGGTATCCTGGCGCTTCGACCATAAACATTACCTACAGATGTTAAACTACGCTGCTCTCGGGAAGAGGTAGCTTTTGAGATCCTTTTTAAAAGACAAGAGATCCTGCTTGCACCTTAGAGACATCGGTAAGGAATTCCATAGTTTGGCGGCCGTAAAGCTGAAAGAGCGGCCGCCCATCCTCACCCTTTTTATCCTGGGGACTGTAACCAGGAATGTCGAAGAGGATCTCAAAGGTCTGGCGGTAGAGTACCAGGAGAATAGATCTTGCAACATCACTGGACCCAGCCCGTGCAGAGCTCTGAAAAACAGACAGGAGGATTTAAAGCAGATCCGTTTTTGAACAGGAAGCCAATGAAGATCCGAGAGCGCAAGAGAGGACGAGGCAGACCGTGGTCGTGAAAGAGCCAGTTTAGCTGCCATATTCTGCACCCGCTGCAGCTTCGCGACCAAGGTGTTGGGGGCCCCCAGAAGCAGTGCGTTGCAGAAGTCTAATCTACTGAGGATAATACTACGCACTGCTTCCGTCCTTGCCGAGGGGGGAAGTAGCGGAAGAATTTTCCGTAACGTGCGGAGCAGTAGCATGCAAGTCGCCGTGGTTTTATTAACGAAGGCATCCAGCTGGAGGCAAGGCCCGAACAGGACGCCTAAATTGCGGGCTGATCCTGCCGCTGCTACGGTGCCTAGAGTAGAGAAAGGCCAGAACCCTCGGGTAAAGGACGGGGCATTCGGTCCAGTGACCAATGGCGAACTTCGGTCTTTGCTCCATTGAACTGGAGCGAGTTCTGGCGCAACCAGTCCGCCGTTACAGTCATGCAGCGGTGAAAGGATTCCATAGAAACCGCTTCCCTGCCCTCAAAAGAAAAAATAAGTTGAGTGTCATCGGCATAATTGATGACAGATATGCCAAATGACTTAATCAAACTTATTAGAGGGCGAAGATATAAGTTAAAAAGAATCGGGCTGATTGCAGAGCCCTGCGGTACACCCTGATTCACATCTTTTACGACTGATCGGAAAGGCGGCAAGGCCACAGATTGCTGCCTATTACAGAGGTATGAAGCCAGCCAGTCCAGGGCCAGGCCGGTCACCCGGACTCCCGGAGCCTGCCAAGTAACACCGCATGGTCAACCGTATCGAACGCGGCCGACATGTCGAGTAGCACCAGAAACGCCGCTCCTCCCATGTCGACACGCAAACGCAGGTCGTTCAAAACGGCCACCAGAGCAGACTCCGTGCCGTGGGCCGGCCTGAATCCAAATTGGGCCACGTCCAGAACGTCGTTGGTTTCAAAGAAGCTGGATAGGACCCTAGTGACCAATTTCTCTAAGATTTTTACAGAGAAAGGCAAGAGCGAAATGGGCCTATAATTGGCCGGGCACAGCGGGTCCAAGGTGGCCTTCTTTAGCAGAGGAGTAACCACTGCCAGTTTCCAGCTATCAGGGACCATGGCCGTGACAACGGACTGGCAGCAGATGGAATGGAGCGGCGGAAAGAGCTCCCCCTGAAACAGCTTCCAGAACTTATGAGGCAATGGGTCTAAAGGGGAGCCAGATGAAACGCCATTGGCCAGCAAGCAGAAATCCTCCAAAGAAGGAGTAGGAAAGCAGGTCAGCTGAGGCTGTACTGCCTCCTCCTCAAGGGCCTCCCGAGTCGCTATGCTGACCAGTTCCAAAGTACAAGAGACGAGGGGGCTGGTCGAATTGGAGGCCGAAAGTCCATTCAGGATGATTTTTATTTTATCCTCAAACACCAAGGCTAGGGAGTCACATAGCTCCTGAGAAGCCGGAATGGCGGATGTAGCGCAGGCTGGATTGGAGAGGTTCTTAACTAATTTGAATAAGGTTTGGGACTTGTTACCTGCTTTAGCCAAGGTATCCTCTAAGAACTTGGCTTTAGCCACCCTAATCTGTACTTTATAGTCCTGGAGGGATTTTTTATAATGCAGCTTATCTGCTTCCAGATAGTGCCTTCTCCAGACCCGCTCTGTCTGTTTACAGCGAAGTCTCTGCTGCAGAAGATCACTAGAGAACCAGGGAGTGCCTTTTGACGGCTTATCTTTCACCCTGCGCAGTGGAATCACCTTGTCGAGCGACTCAAGGATCTGCTGGCAGAGAGTAGAATAGCTCTCCTCCACATTCTGACCCAAGGAAAAGACCCCAGGCAGTAACGTGGGTAAGTTAGAGCCCTTCAATAGCCAAGACCATTGCCTGCTAAGTTTAGGCCTGCCCGGGGCGCTATTGCTCAGCGAACCAGCTGGTAAAAGGATGGAAAAATGGATCAGTGCATGATCTGTCCAGCATTGAGCCGCTACCTCCTTGATCGAGACTAGCGATTCAACTGCAAAGATCATATCCAAAGTATGACCTTTTGCATGGGTAGGGGCGAAATCAAGCTGCGTGAAGTGAAGATTATTGCATGCTTGACAGAATTCTTGATATGCAGAATCATAAGGACCACTGGGCCACAGATTAAAGTCGCCCAATATTAAAAACCTGGCGTGAGAATTAGATAGATCGTAGATCAGATCTATCAGATCTTGAAGAGATGATAACACACTGGCAGGAGGACGATAACAAAGTAGCCCCGCAACCAGTGTTCCACTCTGATCTTTCAGAGAGAAGCCCATGAGCTCAAAGCCCATGACCGGTTTAACTTCAAGATGTAAGAGCGTTAGTGAGTCCTTAAAAATGAAGCCCACTCCACCGCCCCTCCCAGTGGCTCACGGGATGTTCCTGATTGAATAACCCGACGGGCAAGCCCAGCCGAGCTCCACACTACTCTCCGCTCTAGTCCAAGTTTCAGTCAGAAACATAATATCCAACTGCAATGATTCAATGGGAAGGGCCGTCTCTGCATGATGTTTGCAGAGCGAACGGACATTAAGTAGTCCGCAATTTACACTCAGCGGGGGGGCCGCCGGGAAGGCCGGTTGTTTACCCATACTAGGGTGTTGGTTCACCAGGCAAAGTTCCTCCCTTGAGTACACCAGGCGAATTGGAGCAGCGTTTCCAGCGCTGAGCGCGTCTGGAGCACGAACGGGCGCAAACGGGCTTACCTCTGGCGCACCTCCGGCGCCCCGCCGGCATGCCCGCTGCGCGCCTACGCTGCACGCTTGCCTGTGCATTTCCTTATATAGTGTGCCGCCCGGGAGTCCTGCGAGTGAAGCCACTGGACCCACTCAAAGATGGCGCCTAAAGTCGGCCCGAGTCGAAGCACACCCACCTAAGATGGCGGCCAAAACGCCGCAAGCAGTTCCCAATGAAGCCCTGAGATCTAACTAAGCCCCGCAAATGCGGGTGGGTCTACAATTACAGTGCAATTGTGAATCGCAACTGAATGAGGCAGTCTAAAGAGTACAGAACACAGAGGCCTTTTATATGCTTAGGGTTACAAACTCGGCATAAAAGAAAGGGGCAGTCCTAGCTTCTGCAAGCATGCAAAATACCTAATATGGACATACAGGATCTGCAAAATATTAGCCAATAGGAGAACATTAAAAAAAAGCATCATTCAGTTGCAAAGGCTCCTGTGTGACGTAGTCTCACTTAATTAAGTTTAATAAAGATGTCTTTTCATATTTCAGCTTCTGTGCCAAGTTCTTTGTATTAGTGAGATCCCTGAGAATGAAGATTACAGTTCTTCAAATGGCACCCAACAACGCCGGCCTCATCAGAAAAGTGACTTTCTGAATGAGTGATCTTGGCAGGAGACTGAAATCTACTGAGGAGGACAGGACGGGACTCTGCTACTCTGTGCACAAGGATTCTCGAGATTCTTTGTCTTTGCAGTCCAGTATATTTCTGATCTTCCTGATTTTGATCCTCCACATGATGTCACTCCTGACTGAGAACCTTTTTGGCGTGAGTATTCTAAAAAAGGACCGTTAGGTCATTTAGAACTTGGCAGTTAGAATTTGGACAAACCTTTTGATTGGTAAAAGTAAGGTAGTTTAGTAACGCTTACTGTAGCTTTGGAATTTTGGAATTTGTGTTGGCCAACTTTTGATTTGTATGGATTTGATATGTAAATTGCAATTTGTGTAGACAGGTAATGAGGAGATTTTTCTCTATTTGGTTTTGTTGAACGGTGCACGTACGAAAAGTACATTAAGCACTACTTTGATTATAATATTGTATATTCTGCAATATTTTTGGCATCCCTGTTTCAAAGCTCACATAGGGGAATGTGTTGCTTTATTTGAAGGTACCATAGTGTGATGTGAAATTCATTAGCCAGCTCTCCTAGAAGGAATACCTAAATAGGTTTAGGTATACAAACATATTTCTTCCTTGGTGATTCTGTATCCCCAGGGAATTAAAATATGGACATAATACATACAAGGATCCTTTGTTCAGTGCAATTTTATGAATGAAGATATGCAGAGCGATTTTTGGTGTTCTGCTAGCCAAAGCTAGTGAATTGAGTGTATTTTCGCTTCTTGGACATACATCAGTCTGTTGGGCTGTTTTTGCAGTCTTTTGGAACACAATTGAGAAGCGCTTCTTGTAAATATGACTTACAACTAGTATTTACAAATGGTTTGGTTTAAGTACAGTCTGTGGGCTGTCCTTCGTTTTTGTCCTGAGTATTGATATGTGGGTTAAATATGTGTTTAAATGTCTATGTGGTTTTACCATTAGTGCAATTTCTGTAAGTGAATAGCGATGGCGCTATTCACGAAATAAATGGCTAAAGCGCGCCGTATTGCGTGTCCTGAGTGTTTAACCCCTTTCTGTTTATGTCTGAAATGAGCTCAATGTCTGTTCGTGGTTTTTCTTGATGTTTTCAGTCTATTAAGCAACATATCTAAATGCTTAAAAACTAAAATATAAATTCACATCCACTAGGAATAAAAAAGCCTCAAAAACAAAAATTTTGTGTTATGTTGAAAAATAAACTTATAGTATTTTTTACTTACATACATTGTATTAGATATTAACAGGCAAACACTTCAGCTGAAGTAAATTTTTGCTGAACTCAAACCATATTAAAGAACACGCATTGATATGTTTTAGTTTTAAATAGACAGCCACCATGCTTATGTTACAAACATTGAGAGACAAGCTAAATAAACAGGAATATTTATTCAGCCAGGACTTTGCCCTCAGTTGCACGGGTGAAACTTTGCATTTCAGAATGTTGTTTTAAAAAGGTTCCAAAACTATTTCAATTAAGGGTTTTCCTTTCTTTAAGCATTTCTGTAAGCATATTCTTGGCTCTGTTGCTAAATAATAATTAACCCATGTAATGAAGAAACATTTAAAAAGAAAGAAATAGTAACAGATGCTGAAACAAGATAAGGCAAGTGCAAGGAAACTAAAAAGTTAACGATGTCTTGAACATTGATTGGCAATCTCAGATAAAGATCAATCAGGGAAATTGGCTTTGCGAGGTCAGTTTCGGGTGAAGAGGTCAGTTTCTTGCAGTTTATTTCAGAGTAAATCTGGTTACTGTGTACATGACCTGGGGAGTCAAGGCCACTTTGTTCGTCAGGCTATCTTTGCAGGCCTACGTGGCACAGAGCAAAAAAAATGAAAGAAAATGAAGTCAGATTCGAGGAATTACAGAACCTTAATATGTGGAATTATCAAAAATGATTGGGTTTATTACAAATAATTATTAATTAAGCAAAATAATTATTACAAATAAGTGCTACAAAATTCGTTGTTTACTATGCATGAAGCCTAATACTTATACTGGGACCTCCTAGCATTATAATTTAATTTAAGTTATGTTATACTGCATAATGAGGACATTAGCATATAGAATTTCACTTGGCGCAGGCGTGAAAAACTAATTTTTCTCAGGATTTGCATGAGATATGTCTAATGTCATTCTGAGGATGATTAATAAGTAATACAATTGTAGGATCTTTATTTTTAAGTGCCCCAAATATTAAAGTCGCATTTGGGTAAAATTTGGGCATTTTTGCCATTTACAATAGCTTTAAAGTGCTTTAGGCTTTAGTAAATGCATACATTTAGGTATAATACAAATTTACAGGTTGTTCTCATTTGGGTTTGCTTTTAAATGGCTCAGTGAGCCAATGTGCCCGGTGCAGAGGTTTGAGTTTAAGATCAGGGTGGAAGGTTTTAACTTTAGCTGGGCCTATTGAGACGTTCATCCATTTATGGGTGATGAAATAAGTACCATTGCAACAAGAATTTGTTCTCAATACATTAAAGAACTTAATTCCAAAGGGAAAATATGAAAAAAGTGTTTCTTTGAAAGTCCCAACATCATGCTAAATGCTCTGCAGAAATGATACATTTGTATCTCTGCTCTAAAAAAATAATGTCCGCTAGCTGCTTTGATTTGACAAAAAAATGAGGTATTGCATTAAGTCTTAGACTGAAAATAAGACAAAGCTCTTTAATAAAATTTTGAAGGCTACATGCCTACGTGAGAACGATTTGCCAATTAATAATTATTTTTCACAATGGAAATTGTGGCACAAAGCTAACATGGAGTGTCAGTGAAACAATTTTACTTTTAGCTTAATGTTGCAAGCTGACTGACAAGATGGTAACAGTTAAGTAATGGAAATTTATTTGTGTGTTTATTAATGTGTATCATGTTTTGTCTTCTGATTAAAAGTTATAAAGGATATTTGTTTGTGATGAGAAATGTATCTCTTTTGTGTGTTGTGTATTTTTATTTTGCTTCTGCCCACAGATCATTCATGGATTGTTCTGGGCGATTTTAAGGCTGACAAGACACGTGAGTTTGTTTGGTTGAAAAGAGATGTGTTTTTGCGTAATTCCTTTGGAAAGAAATATTTGTGCGTTTTACATATTTTTGCATTTTATCCTTTTATGAATTGTTCCTGCTGGTCCTGTGTGTCAGAAGCGACACAGTAAGTTGTGTTTGACAGCCAAATCTCCACTAACTGGTGATCTGCTGTCAAAAGGAGGATGAGGATTTTAAACCTGACAAATTAAGCAGGACCGAATATTGGGTTTTGGGCTGCAGGTTCACAGTGCATAAAGTGCATGCAATGGTGTTGTGTGTCACCGCTTATTTACATATGCTATTGTACTTTATCTATGCTTTTTGTGTTTGATATACAGCGCGTATATCTGATGGCTTGACATATGTGTGATTTTTTTTATTTTATGCATGTTTCTGTTTTATGTTGCTGCTTTAGATACTATTGCAAGTTCACCTGTGTTGTGAAGGGTTCTACATGACGATGTATATCGCTGCACAACAGTTGGGTGAATTTGCGCTGATACTAAATTTCACAGATATGATTTTTCGTGCTGTGAACAAGACAGACAACACTTCACCAGTGTATGTCAAATTTGGCTATATAGTATTGAAGTAAAATAAAAGAGATATACAGGATCAAAGTGTGTCACCTGCAATTAGTCACGATTCCGTCCTCTTCCCTTAAGGAACAGGCAGCCCTAAATTTATGTTTCCTTGATTGGACCTAAGGATGAAATTATAGATTTGTGGCTCTTGCTAAAGGTGACCTAAACTTTTCATTTTTTTCCCTGAAAAAGGAACTGGAACATTAGCTGATATTACCGTATATGGTGTAGCGGCCAGCGGTAGAGCTAACATTTGTGAACTATTTTGACCTTTTGTGCATCACCCATACTCTTGGTATTATGTCACAAACTTGACTATCACCCGAGTAATTTCTTGTTCTTCCAATAGATTTTTCTTTTGTTACTTCTCCCCTGACTGATGTCGCATCGTGCCTAGCTATTGGGGATTTTAGCTGTGTCCTAGTTCCATTTCTCTTTTCCATATTCCTTTCACCAGTTAGCCCTTTTATTATTTTTGTATTGTTCAGGTTCACACTTCCAGATTGCAGTAATGTACCAGAGACCCCATATTATGTATAATTCCCTTTTGTATGACCAGACTGGTTTTCAAGAATTTTCTTTAGGCCTACTTTGATGTTTTCCAGTCTGACCGTCAGGGTAGTGATAGACTGGTTAACTGACTCAATACTATAGGAAGATAAGTTTTCCACCTCAATAGGAGACACCTTCCGTTTTTTTGAATATGAGAAATTCAATGCCTATTCTAATTTGGTTTTTAGTTCCTTTTTTCTGATGCTTTAATTTTTGGTGGAGCAGATATGTTCTAATTATGGAAATACTAGGACTCTCTAGTTCTTGTTTTTTGTTTCCACATTTTGATCATTAGCTTTTATATTGTATAGTGCACCTGATGCACAGTTATTAAAAGGGAGGTATCTACATGTCCCTGATAATCTGTATCATGCAATTTCTCTTTTGAGGTGTTGTAGATAAGGAATTAGGGAACACTTATATGTAATCATTGAGAGAAAAAAATGTGTTTGCCCCATTAGACAATGCCACCATGTGTGAGGAAATCCATTCAGATAGAATTCCCATGTCGCTATCTACCCTTAGATGGTAGAGGATATGCTCTCACATGGAAACCAATTGAAGAGGCTAGAGGCACTGTTTTGCCTACTGCCTATGTCTTTGTATTGCCTTTGAGGATGACAGTGTATTCTAGACCAGAAATGTCCCATGATGTATGGCCACTCCTTTAAAGATTGCAGGCCACCTGCTTGCAGTCCCTTGTTATACAATGAACTGTTTTTGTACTTAATTGAAGGAAACTAACAACTGTGTCACATTTCCTACGTCAATAGGTTCTGCGGGATTAAGTCATAATAACCTGCGGAACTCACCCACAATCCCATCAGTGACAGCTAACAGATGAAAAGTCCCAGCACCCAGACAGCGATCGCCAGCGTGCCATCAATGGTATCTCCAAAGTATTGTGCTTGCTTTATCAGAAGGCGTTGAACATCAGAAAAGAAAGAGGGGCTGGTTTTGCCACAGAACCAGAGTTTCAATGCAAAAGAGCGAAAGAATTGAGGCTTCAGTTTTCCACCTGTCATGTGCTGGTAACCTCTGACAGTGTGCAGTCCCTTGAGCCCCTTGGCCTGAGTTTTGGCCACACCCCCCCTTTTATTTGCTCCAACGGAAAGGCAGTGCACCGGAGGATCCAGGATTGGCAAAAGGCACTACATTGTGGTACCTATGATTAAATGAAAGAGCAGCCCGAGCATCCTCCGACACTGAATAGAGAGTGTTGGAGCCTGAAAGTGTTGCTGAGTGTGAAAGTCCGTTGCTCTTTCCCGATTAATAGTACTTGGGTCTGCATGAGATGATCTCTGCCCATGACTAACGAAGAGCACAATATCTGTAGTGCCTACAGCACAGGAAATATTGGTGCACTGCATTGAGACATTGAGACTTTCAAGTGAGCTGTGAGTGTTTGCCAGGAAGGCACTCCAACGGATACTGAAAAGCTCCATGTTCATGAAAGGCCTGAATGAAGAGGCCCATGCGGAAGAAAACAACAGAAGCAGATTTGATGGACAATAGAAGCCTGCCAGAGAGGCTTCGACTGACTCTGGGTATTTCCCGTGCAATTGCATAGAGTGGGTGTTTGGAGACTGATTCTTATTGTTTTACTGGCATTGTCAATAGTCGCTGAAATAACTAGGAGCCCTGAAAATGTTTGCGAAATAATTTTAGGATTTGCCTGTGTAATGGCAAAAGGAGGGGCTGAGGTTCTTTAATTTTGACTCCATCTTACATTTGTCGTCATTTTTGTGTTGCCTTTACACAGGCTGCTCTATTCATGAAGTGTCTCTGCCCTTTGGACTGCAACGTGCTGAAAACCCCCCTCTGTCCTTGCTTTGAAATCAGTCTCAGACACCAGCTGGCCTAACTGCATACAGACATGTCCTGCCATTACTGATTGACCTTTAGGTGCTGTAATTAATTTACTTGTGGGTTGGGCAGAAACATGACGTAAGGGGGACATTCTGGTTATATGATGCTTTTTTTATGTTCTCCTATTGGCTAATATTTTGCAGATCTTGTATGTCCATATTAGGTATTTTGCATGCTTGCAGAAGCTAGGACTGCTCCTTTCTTTTATGCTGAGTTTGTAACCCCTTTTGTATCGAGTTTGTAACCCTAAGCATATAAAAGGCCTCTGTGTTCTGTACTCTTCAGACTGCCTCATTCAGTTGCAAAGGCTCCTGTGTGACGTAGTCTCACTTAATTAAGTTTAATAAAGATGTCTTTTCACATTTCAGCTTCGGTGCCAAGTTCTTTGTATTAGTGAGACCCCTGAGAATGAAGATTAAAGTTCTTCAGGGTCATCCTAGGCAACTACATTTCATGTAGGCAGAGCCAACAATGTAAAACTTTATGGAACTGGAATTTAACATCAAAACGTTTCCTGTGCATGGGGATCATTCAAATAACACATCATAGGCATGCATATAACCTCAACACATTTCCTGGGCCTGAGAATAATATAGGTAACATATGTCATGTAACTTCATGGAAGCATCATCACTCTTGCACATCTTCAATAAGGCAAAGATCATTAGGTAGCCAGGAGTGTGAGCTAAACATTTAACACAACTTTGGTGGGTAATATATGAACCACATTAACCACTTGTCCCTTGTGACATAGGTCTAATACCAGCACTCCGGATGGCGAAAGCAGTTCCGGGGTTTAATTGTGGGCTCAGCCCCCAGCAGTTCTACAGAGGGGGTTAACTTGCGCCTTCGCAGCCCGGTTATTGTCTCCTGAGGAGAGGGACAGTCACAAGGCTGCCACTCTGGTTTTGCGAGGCTCCTCGGCAGCCCCCGCTATCCCCTGATATCTCCACCCTCGGTGAGGCCCTTGCTGCTCTGTCCTGTACTGGGGGCAGGTCGGGGCTCCCGCTCTCCCTGGAGCCCCCTTGCTGGTGTCTTCCGGGTCTTTCCTCGGCTCAGGAGCCAATAGGGTTGCAACGTTGTGGGGGCCAGACGTGGGAGATGGCGGCTTCCAGGGGGCGCGGCCGCAGGAACCAATGGAGCGCGCCTGTCACAACACTCCGGGGCCCAGTGCGGCCTTCCCTACTACCGCGGCAGCCCTTCCAGGCTTCGGGGGCCGCAGCAGGGATCTCGAGCGGTGCCTCCTCCTCCTTCAGTGTGGCGCCGCCCGCGCAGTTTCCTTCACACTCCCGGGGCACCCAGTGCTCATGGCATACAGCGCTTCTTGTTCCAGCGACCCCAGCGGCTGTGATTGAGGCCTGCAGCACGATTATTCACACAGCGCTTGAGCGTCCTAATAGGCATGGGGTACAGCAGCAGTTCTTTCAAGTCCCGGGCTGCAGCGGTGACTTTGGCAAGCAGCGCTTAGAGGCTACACAGCGCTGGGGAGACAGCAGATTACTTCTCCTTAGCGCAGGGGGGCACAGTTCCAGCAATCTAGCGCTGGGTGGGCACAGTTCTTGCAGTATGGCGCTAGGTGAGCACATCGCTTTACCTGTTGATCCCCCAGCAGTGCTCACAGCAGGCAGCCCACTTCTTCAATACAGCGTGGTGGGCACAGCGCCTCTCTTGGGGGGGATGGATGGCAGGTATCTGTTACAGGTTCTTGGGGGGAGAAGGAGGGTGCAGTTTGCAGGCATAAAAGGCAGGATGGTTCCCTGCAGCACACTGGGCTTGGTCCCCTGGGATTCCCCCTCCCTGGGCAAGATCAGCAGGCTGGCAGAGTCCCTCAGCTAACTTGGGTACAGCAGGGCCTAAGCTCAGTCAGTCCCAGTAGTGTAGGCTCCCCCCTAGGCAGAACCGCCTATACTCTGGCAGAGATTCCCCCAGGTCCAGCGGTGCCCCAACTGACAGTCAGGTTATCCTTTCCTCTTATACCCCTAGGTCATGTGGCCCTCCGGTAAAGGCAGCAAAGCATAACTCCTCCCTGGGCTGGAAGGTTCCTGGAGCTTCCACATGTTGGCCTATGGGACAAAGAGGCCGGACGGCGGAGATACAGTAATGTAAACAACAAGGACCCCCTGTTAAAAACTAAATTTGTGATACAGGGAAATAACAGTGTGCAAAAAATATAGGACAATTGATAATACATGCAGAGAAGGGAGAAATAGGAAGCACAGGCCCGAAATAGGAAAAACAAACTAGCATTTATTGCTTAAATATACATATTCATGTTAAAAACATTTGGTACAAGGAACATAAAAAAACAAATAATCATGTGAATAATCAGTTATAATCAATTCTTATATTCATAACACGATTGCATAGACAGTGTTAAAATAGTGGCGAGCAAATTCTTTCATCGACGCGCGTTTCGGCGTTATCACAAGAACGCCTTCTTCAGGAGCCACAATACATTCTGGAAGACATATGTGAGGAAATATTAAAAACACAATAAAATAAAATAATCTGAAACTCTCATTTTCAAAGTATCATTACAAGTACATAGGGCTGTGCTTACATATATATACCTCCCTACTTGTGCAGCTAAAACATATAGCCACATAAGGTACAAACTATGTTTTATATATATTTGAGCAGTGGTATGTTTAAAAAGTGAAGGAGGATATTAGTCTCGTACCATGAAATAAAGTTATGGGGACCTCCCATTTTCAGCCTAGGGCAGGATGTGCCAGAACCAAGGTGGAGGGGGGTTAATGGCCAATTCCCATACATTGTCATATGTGTGAATATAGTTTTATCAGTGAGACTGTAAGTCTGCGCAAATTTAGTGCCCATTTGAACGTAAAATGTTATGTATATAAAGTACAGTGCATAAATACAATGCATTGTTACATAAATATATCTCCCACCTCACGTCCATTAAAGCTAGGTGGGTCGTATAAGATTGTCGTTCTAAAAACTGGGCCAAGGTTCTAAAATGTTTGGGAAGCGACTGCATTTGCACCTGTAAATTTCTTTTCTTTCTCCAAGGGGAGAATATGTTTTCGTTCCTCTTACTGCTAAATTGAATATTTGGGTGTTCCGTCCACATTCCTACCCTGAAAACATAGTACTTCTACCCTTGGGAGGAGTAAATTAGGAACTGTTGAACTGGTTTGGTAAATGCGTACAAACCTGAGAGTTTGTTCCGTTTGCCCAACGTATGTAGAAGACGCAGCCAGGAACAAATCCCATTTGAGGTGTGGCGCCGCGGCCAGGGCGACTGACGGTGGAATCTGGGGATCAGGGTTCGATCCCCGGCTCCGGCGGCAGGTTAGCCCAGCACCATGTGACTCTGGGCAATAGCTCGATTAATCTCCCCGACGGCCCCCAGCGCCTAGAGACCCTTACGGGTGATTGTGCTTTACAAATGTGGATTATTATTATTATTATTATTTGCGAGGAGTGAAAAACAACCGTTCCTGACCCTCACACTCAGATGGGATCTTGCACTTGCAACTGCAACAGAACTTACACGTGAAAACTGTTTTGTTAATCAGTCCTTTATTCACAGGATCACATCTTTCACCGTGTCCCTTTGCACAAGCGTGAAGGCCGCGTATCTGAATGAAATCAGGAAAGTGTAACACACACTCAGCATTATGAGACTTGAGTGCCCAAGATGAGCACAGCAGCAGAAAACTGTCCCCAGCTTTTGGAACATACATGGGCTTTTATAGACTTTTGGACCGGGGCATTAATGAGACCTGTACACCCTTAACCAATGCAGTAATTTAGGGACCCGCACCCTCTGCGGTGCGGGGGTCTAGGGTAGGGGTCAGGCACTGGGGAGGAACCCCAAGCACCCATGCGATACCAGTGACATTTGGCTAAATAAAAAACAGCAAGTCCTGCTGCCTGTCATGAGATGTGCTTGGAAGTTTGCTGAAAGAAACACAGTTGCAACATTTATTGATTTACTGTTGCAATATAGAACCTCCCAGGGAAAATGCGCCTCATTCCCTCAAATGCCACTGCTCTTCCAATTACTTTAATTTCCTCGGCTGTACCACTTGTCCCATTTACTTGTGTCTTTCACAGATATGTCATTTCAAGTGCCAGAGCTGCCTTAGCTTTTGCCTCTGTGCGGTTTATTTATGATAGATCTTAGTAACCCATAATGGTATTGCAGATGATGGAGCACATTGCTTCCTGAGCTGCGACTTGTTTGGTCCCATGATATGTTGCTCTGAGCAATTTTAAACTTGTATTCACTAGGCCAAAATATCTGATTCATGTGGAGTTTTATGTGAGTTTGAAATACTGCTGCAAGGCCCTTTTGCAAGAGGGATCAGTAGACATGCGCCATCTGTGCATTGAATAACCCAGATACCATGTCAAGCACGAGTGCATTATGAACATGAAATGGAATCCTGCTTCAATTATTTGTGGAAAATATGTATTGAATGGTGCATCCATTACTTTTTTTTATCAAGCATAATTAAATGGAACAAAACAAACCTTCCAGAATATAAGAATTAATGCACCCTGCCCCCCACCCCCCAAAAAAACAAGGCCCAGATTTACTGAGGCCCTAATCTAGAGCAGAGAGATACAAAATGCCATCCAGAGCAAAAGGCATTTTGTGCTGGAGAGGTGCCCATTTCTCATCGCGATTACAACTTTAACAAAACATAACATGTCATGTATATTGGTAAAGTGCACGTTCATCCAGAAGGGTGTCTTGGTGCTAAATAACAGATGTTAATTGCTACCCAACTGAATGGTACTCATTTTATCGACCCCAGAAGGATGAAAGGCTGAGTAGACCTGCCGGGATTTGAACCTGTGACCATGAGGTCAAACACAGGGCCCTACAGGGGACGCATTAGTCCACTAAGACACCACACCCGGCTTTACAGTGCTTGCCGTCATTGTGCATCAAGAGGTGTTAATTTTGTGGACCGGTTCAGTCAACCATAAATTTTGATACAATATATACATGTAATACACAAAAAATTATCTAATGACTTGGGGCCTGATTTAGAGTTTGGCAGACAGGTACTCCATCACAAATGTGTTGGATATCATGTCCGCCTTATTATAAGTGTACTATATCCTAATGCACCAGTAATAAAGCAGGTGGGATATTTGCCACATTTCTGATGAGGCCCTTGATAATTTGTTATAGGATGACAATCTAGCAGAGTTTAAGGAAGGGGGCCTAATCAACTACCTTCACTGTAACATGTCATGACATTCATGATACATTGGATGCTCACATATAATTAAAATGAAAAATAATCTTTTTAGTGCCCTCTGGGGAACGTGAAACTACATAGGCCAATCGAAAGACTTAGACTGTAGGTCTTAACTACATACTATTAGCGTCACTGCTCACCTGCTGCTAGACATTCACACCCAATAATGCTCAAAGAAAAGAGAATAATGTTGAATTATTTCATACAGTGAACTATGGTCATGTAGTACAGCAATATAGTGAATCGTAAATAAAGAAAGAGGAATGGGGGCCTGCCAAGATGAACTGGCTTGGTTATCGCTGAATCACAGGGTCGTAACTAGAGCTTGTGGCACCCGGGGCTATGCTTCAGATTGCCGCCCCCTCCGGGGGGTGCTGGGGAAAAAGGACGGCGAGCACCTGAAAGAGGTCCGAGAGACACGTAGTATTGCCGCTAATAGTTACCTTGATCATGCAAGTTGCATGCACATACATGACACGGCCAAGGGCTAGACAGTCCCCGTCCCCAAAATAGTGCTACCTAGGGTGGACCGCCCCCACCTAGCTGCGCCGATGAAGGAAAAGCAGAAGGAAACCCAAAACCAATAGAAGACCTATAGAATCTCCATGATTATTAGGAGTCCCTATCCACGCCTAGCCACACCTCTGCATAACTCTCCTAGTGGCCAACTTGGAATAGACAACAAGTTTCATTGAGGTGAGCAGGAACGAATGTGTGAAGAAGGGTCTGCAATATAACATTGTTCCTGTGGCACTGGCAAGCACAGTTGCTGATTCAAGGCCACTGTGACATAATCAGTATATTTTGCCTCCCCTCAGACACAAGACTAAAGTCTTTCCATATAAAATAGGATAAACTAAGATAAAGTCCACTTCTACTGGCCACAATCAAACATGCAACATCTCAGCTTCAAATACTCAAAAAGGACACAGCGCAACAAGGCTATACTATTAGCAGCCTTACTCTATGCAAATCCCAGCACTGCCCTCTTATTCTCCTTGTGGTTCTGTCTGATTTTTCCTGCATCTTTCTCAAACAGTTTTTCCAATTTTCAGTATAGTTTATTTCTACCAGGATCTCATTGGAATGTTTAGATTCTTGTTTGTTTTGTGTAGGTACGCTTAGCACAGCGACACAGTCCGTCTACACTATCTTGCTGAACAATATTCCTTTATGGTCATCTATTTAGCTTCTACGTTTCAGACTAGTTTCCCTTTCTCACAAATATCCCTTGAAAAAATCACTTACTGGTTAGGGTTAGCTGGTGTTTCCAATAGATTTAATGTTCTTTACTTAACATAGCGGTGTCAGCGCTCTTCCGTCAAATTAATTATACTGTAAAATGGAATCCCATCCATCTTATCATTCCAGGTCTTCTGGAATCACTAAAAAGTCCTGAAATAATGTATCGTTCAGGCAATGTAATATATTTTTCTTAAGATTGTTTACACTAGACACAAATACTAGTCATTTGCCTCTGTATATTACCAGACACTGTAAACTGCAAAACAGGGAGATGCAGAGTGGCCCACACATAATCAGAACCTTAGAGTGGCCTCAATAAGGCGGATTTTAAAATCCTTTTCTTGAATCCGCAAATTCTATGAATCTCAGAGGAAAATTCCTTGAACCCCCTCACACTTTGAGTTACTAGGGGAACGACTGCTTAGGCCCCTAGTTCTTTGCAGGTAAAAAAGTTTGATTTGTACACCATAAAAACACAAAGCTCTTACGGAAAAATTTCTGAAACAGGCTTCATACGAGGGCAAAGCCAGTATTCCAGAAATAGCCCATGGAAGAAACTATGGTTTTGGACAGTCACAGAAATGACAAACTTCTGTTCAAAAGACCACTGATGTCTAGTCACCCACAGAAACCAAAAGAAATACATATAGAGAGACCCAAGAAACTCACTACCTTTTGTGTCATTGTCATCCTTTAGGACACATGCTTCCGTAGTTACCCAACGCGTGCTGGAACTCTGGCCCAAGTCAAGGTGAGGTCAGGAGAGGCGCTCGAGGGCTCCTGCTCTGACGTGTTGGGGGCACACCCCAAAAAACAGCACGATTTTGCTGTCACAGCAGAGAGAGGCTACAGATAGAATGGTTGTAATATTTCCACCCCACCTGCCTTCCGCTTCGGAATGGTGGTGCGAACAGTGCTGATTGCCCCCACAGCTGCACAACTTCATCACAGTGTGGTTCAGTGACCCCGGCCGGCCCAGCGCACTATCAGGACACCCGCTGACAACGCATGGGGCAGCAGCAGCCAGGAAGTCATGTGCGGTGCGATGCTGCTGCGCAGAGGAACAGCATGATTGTTGCAGAAGCCCTCAAGCATGCTGGGAGCAGCGCTTACAAAACGGCGGCCGCGCGGCACTGTCCCGTTGCGGCGGCCTTTATAATTTATTTGAGGACACTGACTGACAGAAGTCAATGTCCCCAAATAAATTATAAAGGCCGCCGCAACGGGCCAATGCCGCGCTGCCGCCGCCCTCAAAATAGAGCCGCCTGTGGCGGACCGTTACCCCCGCCCCTCCCCTAGCTACGCCGCTGCTGAATCACTATCAGTTTTGGAAAGTTTCTAGGTTCAATATTTCCTCTGAACATCCACATGTTTGTGTGATTTTATGCGGTGATTTGTGTAACTTTCTAATGTGATGGCACGAGGAATGTACTATGTGTAAGCCCTGCGCGGTGGGCAGGCCCCTTTAGGAAAATGCTGTTCTCTTTTTATGTTTCTGTCTCCTCAGTCCGCCCCAACCGTGCAGAAGAACAGTACGTTTACTATGACTATAATAAAGACAATGTTATCTTCCAATGAAGAAAACAATATTTTGTTTAGCTTAGACACTAAATAAATAGCTTTATATAAAGTGATTCCTGATGTCTCCTACCAATTTTTAGTGCACTAATGCAAAGTCGCTTTACATGTTTATAATAGAAAATAGCAGACAATATACTCCTTCGCTATAGAGTAAACAGGATCAAAAGGGCATATTATCAAGGGATTTATCTCTGCTTTTTTGGCTTTAAAAGCCAAGAAAGCGGAGATAAAATTATCTCCCTATTACCTAGCTGTCGCTAACACCAGTTAGCGACAGCTAGTAGGAGATAGCGACCATCTTGGGTCCCGCTTTGCATGTCAGAGATATTTATCACTAATGACATGCAAAGTGGGCGTGCCAAGATGTTAGCGACTGGAAACAGTCGCTAACATCGCTATCTCCTATTACCAACTTTTGGAGATATTCGCGCTAAGCACGAATATCTCCAAAAGCTAACACCTGCCCTGAGCAGTTCTTAGCCATGTTATCCAATGGGAGGTGGATAACATGGCTAAGAGCATTAGCTCGGTAATGCATGAATATCGCTGACTTTACAGCGATATTCATGCATTTCGGCCGATTTTTATCGCTTAGGAGATAAACCTTGATAATAGCAAGGCTCCTAAGCAATAAAAATTGCCGCAACACGGCGATAAAATTATTGCCGCTAAGCCAACATAGCGATAATTATCGCTAGTTGTTGGTAATATGCCCCTGAGTCAGCTCATGGAAGCAAAAGCCATGGTGTTGAAGTGAAGAAGGGTAGCTAGCAAGGACAACAAGGCATGGCCGGCATGAGTTGTGTAAAATACAGATATAATGCTGCAATTGTGTATGGTCTTCTGGGTCCCAATCCACTATGGACAGAGATCAGGGAGCCATGATTAACTGCATAATATCTGCTGGTTACCCATATTTTACCAGGAAACCTGTAATGATTTGCACGTAAATCCAGTAGGAGTTTGCCCAGGCATAAAGGAACACATTTTTGTTCAGTGCTTTCATCTGGAAATATTTTTTTACTCAGTGAGATTAATGTTAATTAGGGACACAGTGATATATAGACCCAGATATGTTACTTATTTACAAGTTGTTTTTGCAGCTTTACATGTTGCTCAGTGCTGATCAACAACCATCTTTGCAGGTATTTTGCTGACCAGTATGAATGCAAAACTGTTCTATGAAAGTCAAAACAATACAAACCTTCACATCACAGATGAACACAAAATCACAATTGGAAATCTGAAAAATCTAACTTCCTCGCGGAAGACAAATAGTCTTTCCAATTAATATGAACATAATGTCTGAAGATGAACAATGGTGGTTACAAAATCCAGAGCTCTATTAGATGTTTTACCATCGAAATATTTGTTAATGTCTTTTACTTCCTCACCCAGCACGAAAAAGCTTAGCTGTTCTGTACCGGTATAGTAATTGCATCCGCTAGCTGCATGTGACAACGCTTTTTCCCTTCGTCTCTTTCACTGCCTTTGGCGTGATTATCGATGGATGGAGATGTCTATTCAGACATGGCTCAATAGACAGCTACCAGCTGATGCTCAGGATCACGGGTAGATCTTGGGCATTAGACCAATCTGGAACTGGTGCTATCCATGAATTATAAGATGTTGATGCTGGCTCATGGAATACTAGAAATCAGAGCATGATCAGAGATCATTCATGGTTCATGTGGTCGCGCACATTAACCACTTCAGCTGTAGTTTTAGTCAAACAGCACAGCCCAAAGATTCCACTATCCAGCAAGATGTAAGCTGTGTGGGCAACCAAGGCCAATATTCATTTCAAAAGCTGTACTTGAGTAACAGATACATTTAAGGCTCAAGAGGAAACTAAACTCATATTGCTATTACAAATATCCATCTAGAGAATCAATTACATAATTTACAACTAGAGTAAGGGACATCTTAAGGATTTCGAAGGCCCTGAGCCAAAGGTATTTTGGGGTCCCGTGTTTGGAACAGCTTTTTATTTATGATCCAGTTTCCGATCTTTCATGCCCTCATTGTCCATTGCACAGGCACACTGGTCCAAATTCAAAATCTGTTTGCATCTAATAATCAGGGATAGAGGCGTGTTTTCTTTCAATAATATAATGCAGCTGCAGCTTACTAATATTGCAAATAATCTTTGTGACCCCCTCCAATTTTTCAAATGCAAGGACCTGTTTTGATCTAAAACAAGCTTTGATTATGGATATAGCATGGTCATATCCCTCATATTAGAAATAAATTAAAGGAAAACAGTATTTAAAATAATAATCAGTTTAAGAACCGTTGATGGTCATCAGGGCAAGACTCCCTGCAGAACAGAGCTGCCTCTAACAGCGGTCCCCCTAAAAGGCAGGGGATCCGGACCAAGGCCCACTTTGCCCATGCTTAAAACTTCTCTGACCAGAGTTGGCGAATCAAGAAGGTGCTTTCTGCCTTAGAACTCAAGGATACATAACAAGACAAAAAAATTGAAAATATTAGAAAACCACATGAGGAACAAGAGTAAGAGATTGACTGAGGTTCTTATAGGTCAGAAGACTGAATTTGAAATTAAGTAATTTATAATTAAGTTACTTACGATAACATCAGTGTTAATTAGATGAACGTCCCAAGAAAGATATACCATAAGACCATTGAGACACATTTAGAAAACACTTAAACAAATCAAAACAAGGAAAGTGTTAGTGATGTTAACTGATTTTATATTGTATTCTATTAATGAAATAATCTATTCTTGGTCCTGCAAGGCGCATATATTCACACACAAAGACCCTTCCTATTAGTAAGCAGGTAAACAGTACCACTGAATGGGTAAAATAATATTTCATCTCTCGAGAAGGGATGCACTATGGCCTCTTCACCTTCACACTGAAGAAATTTAAAAGAATACACAAAAAGCTTTACCGCTAACAGCTCATCATTATGGAAGGAAAAATGGCAGATCAACCACGGCCACCTTGAACAGTAATCACAATATAATAATATTTCCTATTTGTAAAGCACAAACAAATCACCCCCTTAAGAGTTTCAAGATGCTGGACACCATCAAGGAGATTAAGTGAGCTATTGCCCAGAGTCACCTGATGCTAAGCTGAGATGCCAACGGCGATTGAACCGTGAGCGCCGAGCTCTGGAGTCAGCCGCTCTGGTTGCTGCGCCACACCTCTCCCCCATATTGTCCGGAAAGCATCTTTCCAACCACCGTACATACATATAGAGCTGAAATTGGTTAAAACTAAGCTTCATGTTGTTACATGTTACTAGTACTTGATTTACAATGTGAAATGAGGTGAATGTTTTATAGTCTTTATGGAATACAACAGCCTATCTGACCATGACAAAGAATCTAAAAATCTTTAGTAGGGAGTGGGAGTGTGAAAAAACATACTGTATTTGCAATTCAATGATAGAATTCATGTTTCTGTTATTTAAGCAAATTTAAATACTGCAATATTATGATTAACCTATTTAAATCAACATTAAATATGCTGTACTGCTGGCACATTATTAGGAAAGCAAGAGACAAATATTTTGTTCCCGTGGCAACAAATACTACCTTTGTAGCTTATTTTGATAGCTAACCACATTCACCCTGCTTTATTTAAACGACGTGAAACTTTTATAGTGCTACTTCAGAAAAAACAGGCCTTGATGTAATTGCAGGCTCACATCATGAATCAGCGAAACCAATCAAAGGAGGTTTAGTGCTAGGTTATTTTAAAAGATATTGATCTGCAGGGCAAGCAATTCCACATTTCCGGTGCTACAGTGGCAAGTGTTTATGGCTTCTAGAGAGAATAACATGGTTTGATGAGTAAAGACAAGAGATCGGTGAATAACTTGTAAAAACAGTAGTATTACCATATGGAGACTGTTAGATGTGAGGCAAAGCGCCTGTACATAAAAACAGCAATGCATAAGTGGCCAACGTACAGGGTGCCAAGATGAAATTGTGTTGCATCATTCTGAACTTTTTGAAGCTGTCGAATTACAAAGGCCGGAAAGATAGCAAGCATAAAGTATATATCGAACAGCCTTCCCTTCGAAACCCAACTCCAATTACCGACTTAATTTGGGATGAAGCTAAGAGAGTGCCAAGTGTGCCACCTTAATTGGAAATAATATAAAAGTAAGACTGAAATCACAAGTGCATTCAGGCTCAAATCAGAATCAAGGGCCATGTCCAGGTGACTGAACCTTTCTCTCCTAAAATGTGGGAAGAGTTATAATGTTAAGTCAATTATATAGCGAAAAGAAGCGAATACTACGTTTTAATACGGCACTCCAGGTATCTGTTACTCAATCCGAAGTCAGGAGTTAAAAGGGACTTTCACGCAGTCTTGTGGTATGCCGCCTAAATGTAAATATTCAACTTGGTTAGGTGTGGTATCAGGAAAATGTTGTCAGAATTCAGCTGGAATGAATATCGTGTCATAAATGCCATCTACAAAAACATTTACCCACTGGAGTTAACAATAGATAATCTAGGCTCAATGGGAAAAGATTTTTGTAAAAATGTATAGGATGCAATATTAATATCAGGCAATATTTCTGTATATGATATTCCAGCTTCCAACCACTTGGTTACTACCAAGTGTGGGAAGTTAAAACTAAATTTTTAAACTTTTCATTTGACAGCAAGTCTTTGAATCCAATTGGTTACATGTTTTTTTATTTCATAATTATATTCATCAAATTATGTTTTTGTTCAGGATAATATTTTCCCATTTTTGGATTCATTACTTCCACCGCTCAGACCAACTTTTAGCAGTTTTGAGGCAGAAGTCTAAACCTCTTTTCTCACTCCAAATTCCAGTTAAGTTCTGGCCAACCTTTCATACCTCACCTGCTATACATTGCCCACCCTTCCTCCGCTCTCCTTGGGCCCCTCTACCCCACTATTTAAATAAAAACCGTCCACTGTTTAAGGAATAGGTGTAATCAACTCGTGAATAAAAGGTCCTAAAAGCAGTCTGCATGATATACAATTGTGAATTACCAATAACAAAATGGAAATATCTAAACCACTAAAGAAACATCTTAGTAGTGTCCTTTTGGGAAACAGTAGTAAATAATCAAAATCAGAAATTAAGCCAAAACTATTAGAATTCATGTTATGCAAATGCAAGTGAAATTGTGAGATGGACCGAACTACTTATGGCTGTATTGTACAAAATGCTCTGGGGCAGTAACAGGTGTATTTGCACCTTCACGGCCAGCGGAGCATTGACTGTAATAGGATAAAGAGTAGGATAGTGCACCCTTTGTGTAAAATAGCCCTAGCTTGAATATATAGCTGTCAAAAAGTGTTCCAGACTTTAGTTGCTGGAGAGTTCCACCAAAAACTTCTGTTGTAGGTAAAACACTTTTCTACCATGGATAAGAAGAATACCAAAAGGTGAGACAAAAATAAATCACATTCAAAGTCTACAAAATAGTTTTCTACTTCTAGTTGACACAGAAGTTTGGAATGTTTGTGGATTGGTTGCAGCCAAATGTGACACATCTACACATTCTGGGCCTGATTCACAAAGGGTCTCCACACTCTTGACGGAGGCCTCGCAGCTGTGAGGGAGCCTTCGCTCTCTGGCAGAATCTTCGTGATCAGAATTCTCATTGCCGAGATTCCGCCCCGAGTGTGGAGACTCCCCCACAACTGCGGGGCCTCTGCCACCAGTGCGGAAGCCCTTTGTGAATCCAGCCCTCTATGTCACCAACCCCTACCACCACACATTTTCATCTCAGCAAACTGAGATGTCAGGGCCTCTCCAGGCTCAAACTTGCTTCATTTTTGAGTGTGTACAATGGTTAGAGACCATATTCAATCTTCAGTAACCAGATTTAATATATTTGAATGTGTTTTTCTTTGTTTTGTGACTTTGTATTAAGTATCACAACATTTCTACATTATGTTGCAAATGTAATCACTTTGGGACCGACCTAAAAAGCTTCTGTGAGACGTTTTATGTTTATGTATTGATTTATTCCCAGGAGTGACAGACATAAACATCCAGCAGTAAGTAAGGTATGCTTACTCATTCACAAAGATGTTTATGCATTAACAAGAATTTATTTCTCCTGGAAATTCATCAGTAAGACACCACTAAACTAGGAGTGCAGAACAATCACTCACAGAAAATGCCTTGCTAATCAACACCTCCATACATTAACGTGTCAATGTTCTAATGTCCCAATACTGCAAATAAAAAGCTTGTTTCCACTCTAGAACTGCACACTTTGCCTAACTCAACAATCAAGGTGATTGGGTAGAGCGCTTTTAACACTGCAAATCCATGTTCAATGTGCAACATGAAGCTCCAGTGCTTATGAGTTATATTCCAAAGCATATATGACGAGAAGAACACCAATATAACAGTCTCGTTGCACAGAATTTACGGTCATATCTTTATTTTTTAAGTAATAACATAGTAAGTTCTGGCGCTTACCCAGATTTGCAGTTTAATCCTTTTCTCATTTTTGTAAACGGTTTTTACTTTGAAGTCAATTCCAACTGTGCTTACGAAGGCTGACGTAAAGGAGTCGTCCGCATATCGGAAAAGAAAGGAGGTCTTCCCCACACTGCTGTTGCCAATGATGAGCAACTTGAACATGTAGTCAAAGTTCTGGTCGGATGTGTCTTTCTGTCCATACCTGGTGTCTTGAGCAGATGCCATCTGAAAGGGAAGGATAAGAAGATTCTCAAAGTTTGTAGTGATTTGCAGAGGTTTGTGTTTGCTCTTACAAGGTCTGCAAGAGGCACGCGTCGGATATTCATGGTGTACTAGATGAAGGCAGCACAAGTCTAAATTTTCAGCTGATATTTTTCATTACAAATGAAGAATCTCCATGGTTACCAGAAGCGAGCAGACCAGAGGGTCAGTGCTTAATTAAACAGCAGCTCTAAGGAATGTTCTGAGAATGGCTGTCTCACAATAGGTTTTAGAAGTAAACAGATGACAATTGAGGAAATGAGGTCTGTGCATCTGTTTGTTTGGACGACCCAAGGTAGCTGGATGCTTTTACAGCTTAGTAGTCAATGTAAACATCCCACATTCTTGAGTGAAAGCCCACGAGATGTATGGAGACAATAGAAAGACAAAAAACATAATCCCCCCTTCACCAGCAGCAACTACAAACTGAAAAATACGCTTTCTCGCAAGAATGTGATATTTTGCACAAACTTGCCATTTGCGTCCTCTTCTCTCAAACCCATTTTATCCTAACAGCTTCCAAGTCCGCTGTGCCAACAGACCTGGAATAAAACACATCCGTTTGTGATTTATGATAAGCAACAGGGACAGACAACATGATTCTGCTTTTGAGAACAATCTTTACAGTTCATATACTCTAGCACTCACCGTTCTGATATAACAATTGCAGACATTGACAATGACTTAATGAGTCAAAGGTTTCTGCAGAGCACAATTCATATCGACTTTCCCTTTTTTCAATATCATTTTATGTAAAGACATGCAAGAAATCGGGTCACAATGTGTTATTCAATATTATATAATAGGAAAGATACATATTCTGTATTGGGGTGAGGCCAATATGAAAAGAAACACGATAGAAAACAGAAATACAAACAAAATTGCATTGCATTGCTAACATACTCACTCATCTATGCATGACCTTGAAAATACATTCCTTGAATCTTTATTGTTCAAAGAAGACACAACAAGGCTCGTAGCTATTTTGTAAAATTTAGTTTATGAAATATACGCTGGGTAAAATTGGAATATTAATCTATTAACTCCTGAGTGCTCTTCACTTTTAGTTAGACAAACTAGTTCCTCTCTTCTTTAAAGTATTCCTCTTTTTGAAAAAAAAAAATGGTTGATTCATTACTTCCTCTTCCTATACTGTGGATATGTTCATCAATGGAAGCGCAGGTAATATATATTATTGGACAGAATCTTCTATGGTATCCCGTGAAAGACAAACAGAAGATTTTTGGAGTAGCATTAGACTTTTCAGATAGGAGAAAATACCATGTGAATTGAAATAGAAATGGTATCCCACTCTCTTGTTTTGGGATTGGCTGAATTAAATTGCAATGAAGAATGGTAGTGGAACTTAATTTACTGAGGAATAGGGGCAAGATGATCGCTAGGAAGGAAAATCTCCCTATGTTGTAAGTCAAGTATCAAATATTTCCAAAAGGATTCTGGGGAAATGAGAGGAGTGAGCTGTCTCTAACAACTCTGCGCAGCCAAATCCTGAATGGGGTGTTGGGAGTACCTCACTTTGATAATACTATTTAGCCTCCCAACTTCAGTGGTTGGCCCAGTGATTGGCCCAGTAGTTGGAGGATGTTAATGCTTTGGGAACATGCACGGGCAGATTAAACGAGAACCCCACCCTCTTGCTAGCGTAAGTACTTGATCATAAAACTGTGACCCCTTACAGGTTGACCCTACAAAACACATCAATACAGTGCTGGAAGAGATGCTTGACCAGACTGCCCGAGGTCACTAGGTACTCGGCGCGACACCCCTAGTGGGTCTCCCGCATGGAACTCCGCTCCACATATTTACCTCGGAGCAAATGACGGAGTGGTGAGAGGCTGGCCTTAAGACGGTGGGTGACTGCTACCAAGACAAGATGCTGATTCCCTTTGTGGAACTAGTGTAACAATATGGGCTACCTACAGGACAATTCTTGCAATATGAGACGTTGGTGCACACCTTCAGAGAAATGTGGGACGGAGGACGGGCAGAACCGGGGACACACCCTTTATTGCATGCATTGCTACACCTGGGGGATGCAGTTACTAAGTAAAGTGATTCAACATGACTCTAGTGGAGGTCTCACTGACATCGTTCTCTAAACCCAGAGAACGCTGGGAGCAGGTGGTAGATAGACAATTCACGGACCGTGAGTGGGAAAAGGTTTTGGCTTCCCCAGGAACAGTATCCCGCAATGCGCGGTAGAAGTACATCCAATTCAATTATGTACACATGACCTACCTGACTCAATGCAGGCTCAGACTAATAGGTGGAGGGGCAATAAGGAGGCACGCTTTGTGCGAGCTACAAGATGCCGACTCTATTCCCATGGTCTGGAAATGCCCAATGCTGACCCCTACTGAACAGAAGTAGTCCAGCGGATAGGGGCAACGTTGGGAAGGGAGTTGCATTGCACTGCGGAGATCTGCTTGCTGGGTCCCTTTCCACGCCACCGAAGCGGAAAGTGGGGAATACATTTTTTGATTTGGCTATGACCCAGGTGGCGCTGACCTGGACAGATGGAAGAGGGCCACAAATAAAGAAATAGAAAAAAGACCTCACGGACCAGGCCAAAGGAGAGGGTAGGGCTCTCCTTAGGGAAGAAGCGAAGAGGGTGCGCAAGTAGCCTATTGCGGAGCAATGGAGGGAATTAGTAAAAGCCTGGGAAAGCCTCAAATTGGAAAATGAAGATCCTGACAGTGAGGTAGAAGTAGGAACACAAATGATATCGCCTGAGCACACATAGCGGAGATGGGTTGAGTAAGATAAGAAAAGAGTTTAAAATAGGAGGAACATACAGTGTGCAGTGTGGCACAACTTAAAAGAGCAGTAAGCTATCAGGGGGGGGGGGTAACCACCACAGACCCTTCCCCCAGCATATCCCTCACATTCACACCCAAGTAAACCTATAATTTGGCTGGAAAATACGTATCCCGTATGCGGAAATAACTTTAGGAATCACAGTATGTTTCACTGAGATTTGGTTTTAGTTTAATGTTGGATTCCACAGTATGCAAAACTACAGGAAAACAAACAAAGTGAAACAGTAGATATACAGCAAAAACGAATCAGATAGATAAGATGGTGATAACCCCTGAATAAACCGACACAGTGCATAGGCAAGAATAAGCGTGAGAAGACCTGTCCAGAGCAATTAAATGACGTTGGGGATATAAGATGGTGGAGTTATAAAGGGTAACACAGTGGAAATGCTATAAAAAGTGCTGATTGATATACATGTATATGAAATATGGTATAATAATACTGGAAATGCCAATAAATAAAGGTTTAAAAAAAAGGAGTGGGCTGTCCCTGATTGCTTCCCCCCTGGAATATATCTTATAAACAAGGCAATCAGGATGTGGAAGGTCATCCATGCAGATACTACAATATTCCAGGACACTCAAGTGTCTCAAACATATGGGTTTAAAAAAAAATATAGGGCAAACTCTTACCCACTTACCCCATTGTAATATCTACATGGATGACCTTCTCCATCCTGTTAATGAGTAATTTACTTTTTAATCAGGTTTTAACTTTCACATTTTTGTAACTGGAATAAAATTAGTAACTTCATAATTGTGCATACTGTGGTGAGAATGTGTGATTGTGGATGAGGTTTCTAAGAAAAACATGACTGTCCTCTCCCATCTGCAGTATTAGCACAAGACAAACTGTGCAAAGTGCCTTCCTTTTCAGACCCTAATATCCACAATCCTATCCATGTAATGTTTTAGTTCTGGCATTAGTCAAGATCTTTTGATTTTGTAAAATGATATGTATAACATATATTTATGCTACAGCCTTCAGCATGGGGCAATGGGTCAGTCCACTTGTCTAACCTTAATGGAAGTGATTGCATTCTGCTCTTTCATAAAGATCATATCCATGCACAAAGTAGAGGTCCCTTCAGGACCATGGATTACTATGGAAATGTGTGCTTTTTAAGACCAAAAATATTTTTGCTTTCTTTTCAGCCTATTTATTTTCTTTGTTTACGATTGACAAGGGCCCAATAGCCTCTCTAGCATGAAAATGTATCATACACCGTAACAAAACAGGCACTGACAACGCCACAAGTTTGGGAGCTAATGCTAGTACTATTGTGGTTGCCAATGCGTGTTCAAAGTAATGGGATATAAATCATAAACGAATTTTGCATCATCTGACCTAATACATCTGCGTATTTCTGTGATATGTTGGTATAGTCTGTCTTCTTTCCATATACCCGAACACTCTGGGCATAATGATGACATGATGGCTTTTAAAGACCACGTGTGTTTAGCAACAACCACTTTTGTGCCCTTTTCAGATTATCACTCATGATAGAATGTACATTTCCATCATGATTGCAATTTACTCACTGCAGTTCCAGTAATCTCACCCCCACTGATATTCTTCATTGGCAAGCCTGAGGCTTATTTCAACGGAGTGCACCACTAGCTGCCTCTCATTAAAACAGCAGCTGGTGCTGCAAACAATAAAAACAGCACGTACATCTTTTTGAAGGAGACCTGGCCGCAAAGACTGAGAAATATCTCTTTTAAATGAAAGGCACAGCCTTCTTAGTTTCATAGCTTTGTTTTTCAAAGATTATGTAAATGATTATTTGTCTTTAACCACAATGTTGCATAACTTTGGGAGTTTTCACTGAAAGTCTTTTTGGACTTAGGCTCAAAATGAACAGTGGCAGCTGCCACTAATCTAAAGTGGTGAGGCGGTGCGGGGCAGTGGGTTGGGGAACAAATATAAAAAGTGCCCACCACTCATCCTCCCTGCCATGGCTCGGCCCTAGACTACTCCATGAGCTTCAGCGCTCAGTCAGACAGTGATAATTAAAATGATAATAACATTATTTTAACATAATTTATTTATCAGCTGCTGGCTCTGAGCAGAGGGTCGACACTCCTCCACCACTACGGGGGAGCCGCATCTGAAAATAAAGTTATTTATGACTTGGGGCCACATGTATGAAACCATTTTGCATTTGCAAATAGTGGGAATCACTAAATTTGACTGTTTTGCAAATGAAAAGTAGCCTTTCAAGATGTATGGCTGGCTTTGTAATCGCAATTTTAGGTAGTTGCAAAAATTGCAATTACCTAAAATTGCAACTACAAATAGAGAATCACTATGGCCCACATGCATCATTGTGTCTTTTTGCATTTCTTAATTTGCGAAAAATAAGGAATCGCAAATTAAGAAATGCAAAATGATATGCATCAATATTTTCGGTATTCTTTTGGGATTCGGTAAAAATCGCAATTTTTACCGAATCCCAAAGAAATACCGATTTCTTAACTTAATTTTCGCAATTCCCATTGATTCCTACGGGCCAAAAGGCCCATAGGAGTCAATGGAAATTGCGAGTGGCACTTAGAAAATTTCATGGGTGCAGGGGGGGTCCAAAGGACCCCCCCTGCACCCCTGAAATGTATTTTTCGCATCATGTTGCACACACACATGTCCTAAGGACATGTGTGTCCGTAACATGAATGTTGAAAAAAAAACATATTACACATTTTACACACTTTTTCCAAATTTACCGAGTGGTTCAACCACTCGGTAAATTTGGCACCCTATTTGCGAATTTTCACTTTTTAAAAAAATGATGCATTGCTTTTAAGAAATCGCACATCTGCGACTTCTTAAAAGCACCTGCAATTTTAGAATTCGCACACATGTTACGAATTCTAAAATTGCTTCATGCATCCCAAAAAGCACTTTTGCATTCGCAAACGGCCGATTTTAAGGAATCGCACCGTTTGCGAATACAAAAATGCTTGATGCATGTGGGCCAATTTCCCTAAGCACATCTACCAAGCATTTTCTAAATGCAAACTGTGCATTTAGGAAATGCTATTACCATTGACTCCAAGTCGATGGTGACCATGTGCAATTTTTGAAAAATGTAACCGTGGACGGAGAGCTCCGCTCTGCCAGCGGAGTTGTGCCTACTCCGCGGTCCGTGGAGAACGCGAAGTAGGCACACTCCCTGGCAGAGCGGAGTTGCCCAGCCTATGCCTCCACCCCCTCCCCCCCAGGAGAATTACATTAAATATACTCTAATGGTTAAAAGAAAGAAACACCTTAACTGCGGCGTCCCCGGGCTGCCATCCTCCTCTTCCTTGGTTTCACGATGATCTGCGCATGCGCGCGCTCGCCCAATGCGCATTTCCTTGTGAGAAATGCACGGGCACGCACACATGCGCAGATCATCGTGAAACTGAGGAAGAGGAGGACGACAGCCACAGTTAAGGTAAGTGTTTCTTTTTTTAACTTTTAAAGTATATTTAATATTATTCTCCTGGGGGGGAGGAGGCGGCGGCGGAGCACAGCGGTGTTTCCACGGAGTTGGTCACAACTCAGTGGACCTCCGCATAGTGCCGCTCCGCCAGCTCCGCCCAGGCTTAGAAAAATGCCATTAGAGCACACATGCCCCTAGGGACTTTCAGCTAGATTCATCATAGTCCCGTTTTGCGAGTCCTTAATAGCGATTATTAAGGAATCGCTATTAAGGACTTGCAAAACGGGATTCATGTAGGAATAGCAAAAAATATTGCGATTCCTACATCATCCATCAGGCCCATAGGAATGAATAGGGAGTTATTCCTTATTTGCGATTAGCAATTTGCTAATCGCAAATAAGGATGCGATTTCAAGGGTGCCAGGGGTGTCCAAAGGACACCCTGTAGCACCCCTGAAATGGAAATGTAGGCTGATGTTGCGCACACACAGGTCCAAAGGACATGTGTGTGTGTAACATACCACTTAGAAAAATGCACTAAAGTCAGACTTCGTGGTAAATAGCGGCAGGAAATTGCGAATTCACATATTTTAAAAGTTTCATAAATTGCATTTAAGGAATCTCAAATAGAGATTCCTTAAATGCAATTCCTCGCAAATATGCGATTTGGCAAATAGCGATTTTTGCATTTGGGATGATGAATCCCAAATGCAAAAATTGTGCTCACAAAGGGCCAAATTCTGAGAATCTGGCCCTTTGCGAGCCGATTTTTCGTTCATGAATCTAGCTGTTAGTGCACTTTACATGTGCACATTTCCTTTTGGGTTGCTTCAAGGGGCCTTAGGCCTCCGGGCACCGTTGGTATAGCATTACCTAGTTTGCACTTACAAGTTAGGTAATCGCAAATTAGGTAATGCAAAACCATTTGCACCAATGGCCCTTTAGGGCCGTAGGAACGAATGGAGTAGTATTAGCTAATAGCGATTACCTAATTGTGATTGCATGTCTGTAGGGATAGCTATTTTCTTACATACCATTTTGCATTCCTTAAATAGTGACTACCTATTGATGAGGGGCACTGGTGGAGGGTGGCAGTGAGAGAATCCGATGAGGAGATCAATAGGGGGAGGCTACGGAGAGATGAGGGGCACTGGTGGAGGGTGGAAGTGATGGAAATCCAAGGAAGAGGTCATGACATGGAGGGAGGAGCTCGGGAGAGATGAGGGGAACTGATGGAGGGTGGTAGTGAGAGAGTCTGAGGAGGAGGTCATGAAGGGGAGGGGTTACAGCGAGATGAGGGGCACTGGTGGAGGGTGGCACTGAGGGAATCCGAGGAGGAGGTCATAAGGGGAGGGGCTATGGGGAGATGAGGGGCACTTGTGGCGTGTGTCAGTGAGGGAATCCGAGGAAGATGTCAATAGGGGGGGCTTGGAGGGATGAGGGGCACTGTTGGAAGGTGGTAGTAAAGGTATTTGCTGAGAAAGAGGTTATTGGTGCGGCGCCAAAAAAGACTTTCGCATCAGCGCTAAAGCCGGCCCTGTTATGGCCTTTCTGTTTTTGTTTATTTAATTTGCAGTCGGGCCATAAGGGCTACTGTGGAACATACTTTAAAATGCCTGCTAATTATATTTACTGCTATATTCAATGTTTTAAGTATGAAGGTGATTTTACTAATGTTTTTACCGGGAAAAATGAAAGTGGAGTCCGATGGTGCCTGATATGGGGCTGAGGCCCAAGGTCATCAGTGAGATAAGGTGCACTGGAGAGGAATAGTGGCTTATCAAGCCTGTAAGGTAGTGTGTTGCAGAGTCGTGGTTAGGTGGAGGTAGTAATGAAGAGGAATTCTCCCTGAAGGCTCGCACAGAGGGAGCCAGAGGAGTGTCACTTGCCTGATACTCCCACCTCAGAAAGCTCCTCTTCCCATCAAAGTAACATTACATGAAAAAACACTTTTTGAGAGTGAGAACATTAAAAAGAGATTTGGAAAAGAGTGAGTTTTACTGGGCCTTGTAAGACTAAGAAGAGATAAAGGAGGGCCCTGAAGCAGGCCTGCCTAGACATATATGCAACAAATTAAGCCCGCAGTGGCCCACCCGAACGCACCCTTGGCCCACCCAAATAAATATTCCTGGAGCCGGGCCTGCTAGGAGGCGTGTGAACACTGGCGGGGGTCACTGGCTGCTTTGGAGGAGGGGGGAGGAAGGGGGGTGTTCCAGGTGACGGGTCACCAATCCAGTCAGTGAGGCCGGAATCAACACCAACCTCTGACGGCCCTGCAGTTGTTGCAGGCCGGGTCTCATCAGAGGTCGTTCGGTGCTTCTACTTTGGGGTTTTTCAGGTCCCCATTTGTGTCTACCCAGGCAGGCTTGAAAAATTAGATGTTGCAAGGGATTTCTGTGTCATCCTGTTGGTCTGTTACGACCCTAAGATGGCGATCAAAGGGGAGCCAGAACTTGCTGCCGGGGTGCCTGTCTTTCACAAACTCAATGCTGGGGCAGAGGATTGATGACCAGGCTCCATGTTGGACAGTTGCGCAGTAGTTAAGTGTTTTTTCTTCTCTGTAGAGTAAGAGCATCGTCAATAGTGGGCGATCTCCATTTCGGGTGGTGCGGGATGGTGTCAGTCATCAGAAGCCCCATGCTGGCATGCCCTGGGGCTTGGCCTGTGGTTGAATGTGGGGTTTGTTGATATTCCTGCAAAAAAAGCATTGACTACCCATTCCAGCGGTTGCTGTTTGAAATGAGCGATGCACATTACTTTGTTAAGTGTGCGCATGAAGCGCTCTGCCTCCCCATTAGCTTGAGGCCACTGGGGAGTTACTCGCTCGTGCTGGATGCATCAGGATTGTAGGCACGGTGCAAACTCCTGGTTTTGGAAAGGTGAACCATTGTCCACTCTGAGTTCTCAGAGGAGCTTGTATGTGCTCATCATCTCCTCGAGCTTGGGGATGGACTCTATTGCCGCTTGAGATGTTTCCAGCTCCACCTCCGGTTATTTAGTATAGTCATTCATCAAGACTAGGGTATATATATCGCCCGTCTGGAAGTCACCCAAATTCCAGCCTAGCACGCACCCATGGTTGCTGGGGGCATTGCTCCATGATCACCAGGGAGTGCGTCAGGCAGGCCTGTGACTTGGCACTATCGACAGGACCGTACTGTGGCTTCGACCATCTCATTCATGAGTGGGCACCATACTATAGTCCTGAGGCTCCTTGGTCTTTACCATGCCGTGATGACCATTATGGGTAAGCTACACTGCCAACGCAGTGAAGCTGGCAGGAATCAGTAACCGGAGTCCTTGCAGTAGGCCTCCGCTTTCATCTGTCACAAGCTCGAGGCATACATTGCACAGTGATTACAAGGTTCTCTTCGCCTCGAGGGTTCGGTAGGCTCTATGGTCTTTGAAGGAGCTCCACTTCCCTGAATGGACTGCAGGTAGAACTCGTTGTCGACACTTGTCCTGCTCTGTTGCACTGTGGATTGTGTCCAGGGACAGAGGCAGTGGCCTGGACCTTTCCACCATGTATCTCACATACTCTCTCGTGTCTTCTGCGTCCTTTGTCTTCTTATGTGTTGACTCACATAGGTGGCGGGACTGATAGTTGGCTGCGTTGTTTCACCCAGCCAGTATTCCACCCAGCAGAAACAATGGTATAAGCGGCTTGTGATCTATTGTCACTATGAAGGGGTGCCCATAGATGTACAGATGAAAGTGTCTGCATGCCAAATGGATGGGGATGGCCTCTCTTTCTATCTGTGAATACCTCTGTTTTGTAGGGATGAGTGATCGACTGGCATAAGCTACAAACGTTTTTTTAACAAAAAAGAGAGGGGGGGGACCCTGGAGCTATTAAGGTCCAGTGTCCATGCTCCTATATCAATATCAAAACAAAAAAGGGACACTGTTCCTCAACGTCTGGTGCAAATAGTCACCCGAAACATGTGGGTGCAAATAGTCACCCGTATATTAAAAAGGTTGCAAAAGGAAGGAAGAGAGAGGAAAAAAGTACCCTAGGTACACAGGACCCACCCACAAAGTGAAAAAACATGTTTTGTCCTCTGTTGCCCTCACACACCCCTGAGGGTGTCATGCTTCATCATCGGGCGTTTGCTCCTCGTAGGGCCGGCGCTGCAATTCCCTACGGGCCCCCGAAGGGTCTCTTTATCGGACATCTTTTTAGGACAGCCGGATGGTGCATGTGGGTGTGCGGGGTGGGGGTCCAATGAGGGTAAAAAAGTGCGTGCAAAGTGAAAATTGGGTAAATATGCAGCAAATGTTTGATTTATATACCCTTAGCATATTTAACTGCCAAATAAAATCTTATTCCTGTAGGCATACTAACCCCAGGAATCAAGAAGACATGTTTCGCGCCTCCGTCGCCTTAAGGGTCGTTCACGCTTCATCAGGACCAATACTATAAAATTTATGTGCACGTGAATTAAATTAAAATACCCTTTAAGTTTAACAGGGCGGGCGGTGAGAGTTTATACCCATAGTCTGGCTACAGCTTCGTTGTCTATACCGCTCCTGTTCAGTACCTCGCTTGTTGAGGGAAGTCTCCTCTTAAAGCGACGGAGGCGGGAAACATGTCGACCCATGACTGTCCTCTGCAATACCCACACGTTATTTTAGCATTGGGTGGTCTATTTGCGAGCTCGATGTGACGCAGCAGATGGACAGCGTTCACTGGTGACACCTTAATCACAATGTGGAGCGCGGCTTCCATATATGACGCCTGAGATTTCACCAGTACTTTGATCTTGGTGAAGTGTGAGTATGTCCCTTAGGGATTTTCCAAACTCCTCCAGTATGATTTCTAGCAGCTTGACGAAGGCGCAGCCTTGAACGAGTTGGCCTCTAATCTCTTCTTGTTCATCATTGAAAACACAGGTACTTGTGAGTTCTTTGAGTCTGCCATAGAAGCCATCAAGCAGTTCTTCAGGCTCTTGGCGGGGTTTCTTGAAAATGAAATGCTAGTTATCTCTTTTGACCAGCAGCTCAAAGCGTGTGTTCAATGCTGTGACAAGTGTGGCATATGTTCTGGGCGCTGCCTCCACGAGGGTCATATATACCTTATGTATGTCTTTACTCCCTAGGTGCAGCATGCAGGCTCGACTTTGGGCTTCGGGGCACTCTGTGGCTTCAAAGGAGAGCTCTAGGTGCTTAGGAGGATGCTGTGCCTTCTAAGAGGAAGGGTTCAATTGTTGGACATCCTAGAGTGTGTGACTCCTAGTCAAGATTAACTCCAATGAGTGTATGGCAGGCGGTCCTAGGGAAAGCATACCGCATGGCACAAGCACTGCCGGCGCTGATGAGGCAGGGCACCTGCCTATCCAAGGGCGCGGAGGCTGGTGTTCGGTCCACGCAGTCTACCAATGTGGGTGTAATGCATGATGTGTGATGGTTGCTTACCATTGTCAGCCTGTTACAAGACCCAGCGCCCTCTCCTTCCCCACCACCATAGCACGATCACTGCCAGTTTGAGGACTCTGTTGGGTAGCCACCTTTTACCGCCGGGTAAAACACAGGTAGTTTTGAGGGCTCTGCCTCGTCTGCAGTGTAAAATCTGCAACCGCCTAGTATTAGCCGTTGGTTAAATGTGGCCTGGTTGTGCACAGCATGCGCACTGCTTTATTATGATCCGGAGACACGTATGTGGAACCAGCGGCATCTGGCAGATGACTGAACGCAACACCCCGTTCTCTGCCTTTTATTTGCTGCTGCACACACAGACCAAACAGAAAGATGTCTGCGGTTGTTTCTCCCCATCTCCCAGCAGAACATAGTTTTATTGCAGCACATAGTTAGCAGCAGAGTGTAGTGCCTTAGTTTCAGTGTACTCCTTCACTGAGAAAGGGCTGATGCCAAATAATGATAATGTATGTCAACCGTCAAATGAATCATTGTGATTACTGCACAAAGCACTAAAAAACTAGTGGCGAGTCAGTCTGGCACCACACTTGCTTCAACCTGCTTTGTTGGGGAATGTAGCCTAGGATCTGCATCATGTCTTTATCAATGACTGAAAATTTCAAACCTATTACTAGTAGAAGTACTTCCAAGTCGGTACTTCTACGACTGCACCCGTAACTTCGGCTGATCCCGAATACCTGTCTCTGGGAATTCCTCCACCATTCAGGCAGGCCGACATAAACAATCTAGGCTTCAGGGGGTGCCATTGAAATTTATACTGGTACTGAAAGTGACCTTTACCTTACCACCAGTGTCGGATTGGTAACGTGGGCATTTAGGCAATGCCCGAGGGGCCGGTGTCCGAGTTCTGCTGTGGGCTGCTTTTTTGAGCAGTCTGGGGGGCCATTTGGGCTCTGTCTCTATTATTCGAATACAGCCAGCGGCCCAGTGGGTGTCCGAGTGGCCTTTCTAGAGGCAGATGGGCGCTCATTACCTCCGTTTAGCAACAGGCAGGGGTGTCACTCCCTTTGTCTCGCTGCCCAACCCATTAATGTGTACACATACTGAGCGGGGCAGGGGGCCTGAGTAGAAGTGGCCTCACTTGTTTTACCAGTGTAAACTAACGCATGCTTTTTTTTTAACCCCCCTAAAGTTTTTTTTTATAAGATTACACCAAAACAGTGATTTGAGGAGTGATTATGCAAATGTGGGCCGATTTTTCTTTGGGCGTTCCCGGGCCGATTTTCAATCCCAATCCAACCCTACACACCACTCCTGTCTCTTGATGCAGCACAACAGATCTGAAACCTGCTTTATTATTTATCAGTTTAAAGATGTTGAGAGGGCATCATATGATGGCTTGAATAACAGCCTTATGGCGTGCTATCTCCGAAAGAATAACATAAACTATGAACATAACTTGTTTCACTCAACACTGCAAAAACCTGGTGAGACAATTTACTCATTTGCCACAAAACTCGAGGAATGTAGTAGACATTTTTGATAATTACAACTGCGAGTAAGCTTATAGGTAGCAAATCACTGCTGGATGCGCTACTGCAAAAGCCCTGGAAACTGGATGGCATTCTCACCATGTCCACCTAGTTCTGTAGACACTGCAGCCTTTATAGCAAAAACGGACACTGATTAGTAGCTTATATTAGCCACAGCTCAAAATCTTTAATACTTACAAGCAGAAAAGGGGAGCCTTGCTCTAGTGTGGGCTTGCAAGCATTGTCATGTATTCTTATATGGCAAGTCCTTCATTGTCATTAAAGAACACTAGGCATCATGCGCGATATTTGGTAACCTCAAAGTTAAAATGCTATGTAGGATAGACAGGTGGGGACTTCACCTACAAAAACGACAAATATAGGATACTTCATTGCCCTGGTAAACTAAGACCCCATTGATTTTGTTTCCAGATTCCCCTTCGCCACTTCCAACACAAGACAATCAGTGACTGACAAATACAGTGGTTACAACACCAAACAACCACCACCTTTTGCACCAAGGGAACAAGATGATGTCCAAACCTCACTAGATGACCAGAGGTAGAGGGGAGCTGGATCAATGGATATGGCTCATCCAGTTGGATGAAAGATGTCGAGGCTTTGTGGCACGTTCAAAATGAACTTGCCCAACGACACAATGGATTCATACTCAGAGGAACTGGTTAGGTTATTCCTCATGCACGGCAAAATCATGTGGTGGATCTAGCACATAAGCTGATTAGCAAGACGCCTGCTGCAAAAAAAAATATGGTTTCCTTTCTATAAGAACTAGCAGAAAACAAAATAGGTGAAGTTCAAATATGCAAGAGCCTAAATAAAGGCAGCTCACTCCGAAAACCTCTTCAAATGGCGCACATTCCCATCAACATGTGGAAAAAGTAGCAATTTGTTTCCTGGGTCTGCGCAGCGCTTGATGTGGTCATAACAGCTGTCAACAGAATCATTTTCTTTCCAACAGCAGCAACACAAGGCAAGACCGCAGTCTTCAGGAATCTGAAGATACTGCCTCTGTGACGCCAAGTCAACAGTGTAGCTGAGCAGTTCATTAATACTCTTAAAATGCTGATCCAAGTCCCCAAGGTAATTGGTAGCACTATTTCCGATTCCCTTTGCCAACTCCTCTGTGTCTACAGGGGTGCTCCTCAACGCACAACGGGCAAGCACCATGCTGACCTCATGTTTGTGCGGAAGATTCACACAAATATTCCTCATCTTGGTGAAAAACCTGATCCGTGACTTACCCTGTACGTCCAATCCTCAGACGCTGTTGTAAAAGAGAAGATGAAGTTGTATGTCGACAAATGACATTGGATCACCGTTCACATCTAGTTCTAGAATGCCTTGTACTTGCAAGACCCCAGGGGGCCTGCAAAGATGACTCTAACTATAATCCACAGCCATAAGTAACTACAGGTATCAAGGGATTCAGATTTACAGCCTTCATAGCATCACCTGAAATTGTGAACAGTCTGCAGTCTTTGCTTTATTTCCAAATTTTTACTGAGGAAGTCAAGTGAGGTATATCATCAATTGGACAGGATCATAGAGTCAATGATGAGGACCCTTTGTGCCCCTAGGCCATTGCCCTGCTGTTAGAAATATACTATAGGTCGTGATCCATGGAGGTGTGTATATGCATCTACACTACAAGACCATGGTTCATGCACCGTTGTCAGATGTGTCCAAAGCTCATCTGTGTGTGGTTTTTCATCAGCCTGGACTACTACTGTTCTGAGGGAACACCTTTAATACTTTAATACTCACTTATGTGGTTGACACTTTGTGTAGTGGTAATGTTTCATTGTACTTGCATAGATTTGTCTCTTACCACATTCAGAGACTAACGTAGTGAGGGTGAAATTCCACATGTGTGTGGACCAAAGATGATATAGGTTGTAAATGATCTGATCAATTGCTGCTGTGAAGTTAAGAATTCGTATTGGAGCACGCGTCTCCAGTCAGTGGTGTGTGTAACATAACAGTAACTCGCGATTCCCTAGTAATCTAATTTTTCTGCCATGCACCTGGAGTGCTTTGCGGTTCCTTCTTGGACTAATACTACCAGAGGATTCCTCAAAGTGCCAATTGCTGTAGAAAGCCCCAAGGTGCCAGAATGGCCAATCACCTTAGGGACCCATCGGTAAGTTATAAGAATTTCTAAAACTTCAAAGCTCTAGTTGTATAGACTTACACGCTAGAGGTGACAATGTCTCTCCTGCAGTTAGTCTTCCGCCTGGAATCTGCCAGCATCATGTGGACACACCACCAGACTACATATTTTATCTGGCGACTCACTTCTGTCCAACAAGATAAACAATGAGGCCCTTTTTATCCATAGAAGAAGCTTCAGATTTAGATTAGCAAATGGTCACTGACAAGGATTGAGTCCTTCCCTGCAGTTCTGACTAATCATTAATTTGAAAGGTTCTGTGCCCCATCTCACAAAGTGTGGTGCTCATGCATGGGGGATCATGAATAGTGAAGGCGTATTTAGTAGATTTTGATGAAGGAGACAATTTGTACAGCAATACAGCCCTAAAGAAGCTCGTTATTGGTCGCTACAGCCTCAGCATTACCACTAATATGAACGGAAGCACACTTCTAGATGTGATTAGCAAAAACAGCTGAGAGCTCCTCTTTTCACCTTTGGTATTGGAATCTAGATGATACTAATGCAGACTGAAGCAACAGATTGTACAGATCGTATTTAATACTGGACATTCTCAGCCAGAAGATGAATGAATTTCAAGTAATCTTAAACAAGCATAAGCATATACATTTTTCTGTTGAGCTTGGTGCAGACGTTTATCACAAACGATAGTCTATTCATATGTGCCCTCTCTGTGAAAAGCCCAACTATCATCAACCAACAAGTAACTTACAAAATACAAGTCACAGGGCATCACAGCTACATCTTTGGTAGCAATGCCAATTAACCTGTTCAACACACTTTTTCAGTGGCCCAGTGTGTTCATTGTTGGATTATGATGTGCCCCCACTAGACATTTTGCCAAATGATGGGACTACAAAAACAGTGGCATGAAAAGCATGTAACAGAAGTCTATTAAGACAATCCACCTCAGGTATCACTACCATACAAAAGAAGCATAAATGTGTCTTCTTCTTCGGTGGCCCTGAAGAACTGAATATGTGTCACAGGATGACTTTCCTCTCAACTGACTGCATGGAAGGCCATAACCTGGGACTCATGTTCCATATTAATGATGGTTTATGGGACAAGGGTTCTTGATCCTTGTATGTTCTCCTGGTTTGAATTATTTCACTAACAAAGTCTCCTAGGAGCTACCGGGGGATATACTGCATATACCAGACTTTGCAGTTTAGAACCTGCATTCTATGTCAAGTTCCATGTGGTGGACAAAAGGGACAGTGGCCTACTTAAGGTATCAAACTCACACCTCATCATCTTCTCACTCCCCAACAAGTTGTTTACCAGGCTACTAAATGAGCATCCTCCTACGTCATGCACCATATTTACCAGGCGCTGTGGCACTTCTGGTTAGTAAAAATGTAGAATCCTAACCCCTTCAGCCCTAGTTTGTGGGTGTGTTTGGTTAAAAGACAAATATACATCTGATGTATGAGGTTACTATCCCACAAAATGAATGGGTGGATGATGGGCCTGATACACTGTAATGATAACGGTGAGTGCTTTTGAGTGTGGGTTGGTCCCAGACAAGATCCCCAGGACTTCAGGAGTACATCATAGTCATAAGCCATTTCCAAAACACAGCACAGATAGCAGTGTAAGGACCTGTTTCATGATTAGACGGAACAGGTGTGGTGAGAGGTGTCAGTCACGGAACACACTCTCTGGACTTACAATGGGTCACTGATATCCTACTGTCGCTTGGGCTTTTAGTTGACTTTGATATTTGTTCAAATTGCCTGATAGTTGCTGTGGTAATCTTAAAGCATGTGGTCATTGTAAATCTGATGAAAATCTATCCCCCATATCCCTATTCACTGGAAAAACTAGTAAGCAATTTAATATCATACCTTATATCACCTTATATTTAAATGTTTAGTTGCGTAAATTAGTACATAATTATCCACGTAAGTCATTTTGCATTACACTGCCCCCAACTGCCTGGATAGAATTACTGGTCAGTGTAATAGCTTATCTCATACTAAACTGGGAAACAAAATTGATACTTCACAGAGAGCAATAGCTCACCTCACTAAGGGTCAGATGTAGGACAATTTGATTTTTTGAGTGTTTTATTGAGATTTTTTGCAACTTGCAATTAGAGACTCACAAAATTAAAATGCGAATGTGTCTGGGAAACATTAAGCGATTCCCAAATGGGTCGCAAATGGTCCTGCTTGATCAATATTCATGAGGCAGGTCACAATTTGAGCCCCATTGTGAATTGCTAACAACACAGGGATATGGCCTGGGGGTAGCAGACCACCATGTCTGTGGTTGCTTTACAATAAAGATTTTTTTTTTTTAAATGCAGCCTGTTTTCCTTAAAGGAAAATGGGATGCGTTCAAAAAATAAAACTGAAAAAGTTTTCTTTTCATTTTTGAAGAGTAGGCAGTGGTACATGTAACCACTGCCTGCTCAGAAATTATTTTTTATACTACCCTTCACAAAGGGGAAGGGGTACTTTGGGGACCAACCTCCATCCCATTTGCACAGGGTTACCACCAACTTGAAGTTGGTGGTAAAGTGCGAGTGTTTGTATTTGTTAACCTATTCGCAAACGTGAAGGTGTCCTCAGGGGACCTCTTCCCTTGTGCCTATATTCCTAAAAATGTTTTTTACGTGGTCCCACGGACCACTGCCTACTCTTGAAAAATGAAAAGAAAGCGTTTCATTTTTCTTTTTCAAATGCAACCAGTTATACTTTAAGGAAAACGGGCCACATTTTAAAAAAATATATTGCTTTATTTAAAAGCAGTCACAGACATGGTGGTCTGCTGGCCCCAGCAGGCCACCATCCCTGTAATTTTGGTATTTCCTAATAGGTCGTAAATTGCAACCTGCCTCATTGATATTAATGAGGTAGGCCAATGTGTGACCCATTAGGAAATGCTTAAAGAAACTTATGTAGGTTCATACATTCAAATTGCGATTATCTTATTGCGATTCGCAGAGAATCACAATTAGGTAATCGCTATTTGAAATAATGATACATGTGGCCCAAAATGCTTTTCTCTGGTCGCAAACGGCCCAATTCTGTGAATCACGCCGTTTGCAAACAGAAAAAAGCTACCTACATCTGGTGAGATATGCGGCTGCACATAATATTAAGCGCGTGCCAGTATTACACTTCAGAGTAATCAAATAGCACACTGGCTCTTGCATACAGTGATGAGATGTCAGGGCACAGGGGAGCAGTGGTCCTTAATCATCTCCATATATTCATAAATTGTTAATCATGTGGATTACATGGATGGCTGATTTGCATACTTCCATAGGATCGCTACCTAACTTAGAACGGGAATAAGATACAACACTAGAAGAAACACAGTAAGGTTGCCAAAGTGTTCACAGAAAGTGCATACAATGTTTTAATCCACAACTGTAATTCCTGCCTTCCATCCGTGAATGTAATTCGAGGCATATATATATGTATATGACCTTCATGCACGCAGCGATCATTAAAAAAAATACGATGCGGAAATCTGACACTCTTCCCAGAATCGGCGTCTTTGCTTGATAAATGTGGCTTAAAAATTAGGCTCAAGTGGCATCATTTTTCAAAAATGTTTCCTGAATCAAAACAAGCAACCACAAATTGTACAACACATGGTAACAAACGTGGTTTGCAAAAAAAATGTTATTATAATATGCTTGCTACTTTATGATGTTGCATACAAACCATGCCACATTTGCAGGTGTCAATAGCGTAATCAACAGTCACATGGCAATTTCCATTACTACTCCAAATCCCCTTTTTTCAGGCAATGGTTTAGCTCAGTCCTTATAGAGAAATGAGCATACATGTCAGAGGCGGCAAGAGTTTCTCTGGAGTCATGGTTAGGTCAGAATCCTTCAAAAACAAAGTGTGAAAAAATGTATTAAGTGCTCTAGTGCTGCACTTGGTCAATGGTGACACGCAGTGAGCTTAGGCAGGGCCTGTCCGCAGTCTAGTCCCTTCCACCAACCCCCACTCCACTCCCCCCGCACTCCACCCCCCGCTCACACCAACCTGTTGAAGGCTGTGACCAGTGAAAGTGGCCACCCGGAGGTTGGCCACATGCTATGGGTTGGGCACAGGGCCAAGCAACCTGCAGCTAGCTCCCGCTGCGCACAGTTGAAGTCAATATGCATAGGGTGTTGATCTCCCACAAATGGTTTGTGCTGGTTCTGGTCAGTGACCACTATTTTGGCCCACCTTAGCTACACACAAAGGTTGTGTATAGTAGGAATGTACTTCCTGCATAGTGTTGAGCGCAGAAACTGACCAGGGGCCAATGCCTGTGGCCAACCCCCACACTGTGCACAGAGCGCCAGTCCCTATGGCGAACCCCCTCACTGTGCACAGCGGCGAATGGCTGGCCAGGATTAGTTGGGCGCATGGATCTGTAGCATGCGGCATAGGATTTAAAAAATTCACTGAAAAAACAACAGATTAAATTGAAAGTTATGATTAACCTTTAGTTAAACACAGCAGACATGCAAACTGTAACGCCAAATGCAATGCTTATGACCTCACAATATTTATTCCAATAACTAACAACACTTAAAAGAACAACAAAATTAAAGAAGAATGCATAATCAAACCAATAGAAATTACTACTTTGAATTGTATTTTTGATAGCGTTAATTGTGATATGATGTATAATCTCATCTGCAAGATTATTTAACAACACTTGCAACTCTATCTGCCACAACAGGGGTGAGGCAAGGAGCATTGATTTCTATGTATGAGTTATAGTTTGTAGGTCTGTTGTGTGAGCTTAGTATTGATGTCCAAACCATAACTTGCAACTTTCATGGGTTTCGTTTTAATTCACAATCATAACTCCAATTTAACATGTGTTTTTCAGTGCATTTCTAAGGATTTTTGGAACATATGTTAATGCATCATAACCAACGCAAGCCATATCTTCAGTTTGACCTTTGCTTTTTTCAGTGGACATATATTGCATGTTTCTGTGATCATTTTGCACACAAAGCATTGGTTTTTGCATATGTGTTGCATGATCATAATGACAGCCTCCAAACCACTATGCAGAGCTTTATCTTTGTCAGGATCACTATGATTATGCAGCAATGGAGAACCGAATTATTTATTAGGGTTATCTAAATTATGCTGCAAGAAAAGGCAAATATAACATGTTGTGTTGGGCACTGTCTTGCAGCATTGCTTCAATTCATTTTTGCTACAAACAACTTTAGTTGTTAAAATCCACAAATTATGCAGCAAATCATGTCAAGTTTAGCAAATGCATAATTATGAGATAAACACTTCTGCCACAGAACCCTATAATTCCGTTGGCCTCGACTTCTGCCATTGTTTTTACCAACCATCTATTGATGAAAGGTAAAGAAACCCCAAACATTCTTATTCCAGTCAGTGTCCATTGTTAGTTGCACTTTGAAGACAACATTATTAACAATATCCCACTTTAACAGTCGAAATGTGATTTTAACAAATCAAGGTATGTTTTTTCCTCAGATTCTACATTCTTGACTACAAATGTAGGCATTATTCTCTGCAAATGCACACTTTCCTTTTCTGCACATTGGTCTCTGGGCAACCGGGCTAGCCTACAGCTAGGTCCGGCACCGAACCCCAGCCTACCAAGCCAGCTGCAAATGCCCAGCCGCATGTAAGGGGCTCTGTGTGCAGCATCAGGTCTATAGCTAGGTCCTGCCCCCCTTGTACTCAAAGGATCTGTACCTGTCCTTAGCCATTTGCCTAGAGCTCTCGAAGCAGGGCTTGGTCAACAACCAAGCCCTGCTCCTGTGCCACTCACACCTACGTCCATCCCACATGCCAAAGTGCTAACTAAACAAATGGCAAAAAAAGTCATTTTGAGGGGCAGTGTCATCCCCTCTAAGCCCTCCCACTTCCAGTAGGGGTTACTCTCCTCTCCTCTCCTCTTACATGCCTCAACCCGTTTTTCATGATGCATGCTTTAGTACCCAACATCCCATATTGACCACTGCAACCAATATTTTGGTTGTAACAGGCAGTCAGATACTCTAGATTACCAGACCAATGGAGGATCTGCGGATGTGGAAACAGAAAAACTGAAAAAATATTCCTTTGTTGAATTTAGAGCCCACAAATCTTCTGCACGTCATGAACAAGCTTTCTCTGTAATTAAAGTCGTTGAAATTGGTTTACCATGCACATGTTTCATAAAATACTCAATGGATTTATACAAACTCATAAAAAAAGGTCTACTTTTCGCTCAAGGTGCATGCCAAATTTGTTTTAATTTTGTTCAGTGGTTTTAGCTCCAGCGGAGAGCATAAATTCTAAGTGGGCTAAAATTGAAAGCACCTATTTTTTTACTATCCCTTTGACTTTTATCTTCTGGCTGTATCTGTACAGAACTGGATTTACAGAAACTTAGCAAAGTTCCCTACCTTGGTTACAAAGATTGAGTAGATGCACCACACACCACTACATTATCAGCAAGCCAAATAAAATTACTTTTTTTTACGGGAAATGTGGCTTAACCATAACTAAAAGGTACTATTGCTGACTGCAAATGCGATTAGTCTGCTAATCTCTTCAGAACAGTATTACACCACACCTAGTATAAATATATATTTTTACTAGAAGAGTTTTGGGGGGGATGATGTATTTTATAAGATATTTGAATTTCAAAACGTCTTTTGTGTAACTGATGCTTAATTGTAGATCAGATGCACTGTTGTGGTCTGCACAGTGACACAACCACATTGTGTGAGCCTGAAGCAGACCAGCATAGCCCATCAGATTATGAAAATGAATGACCTGGCCCCGGTGCATGTGGTGAACGTGTACCTCTACTGAGGGACAGCACAGCATTTAGAGATGGGCTGGCAATTTTAAACAGCCACCCACCTCTTAATGTGGTGAGGACCACCCATAAAGGAAGAAGGAGTAGGGCAGTACAATATGTGACTTCACCAGCCTGCAAGGGGACTGTCAGGGTGGAACCCTGGGACACATGTGCTCCCTCCCAAGTTATGACTCTTCCTACATTGGGTCACCTTCAAACTCCTCATCCACGCACACAAGGCACTACACAACACCGGACCCACATACCTCAACAACCAACTCAGCTTCCACACCCCCACCCGAAGCCTCCGCTCAGCCAACCTCGCTCTCGCCACAGTTCCTCGTATCCGGAAATCCACCGCCGGCGGCAGATCCTTCTCCTACCTCGCCGCCAAGACCTGGAACACTCTCCCTACCAGCCTACGACAGACTCAGGAGCTGCTGGCCTTCAGAAGACTTCCCAAGACCTGGCTCTTCGATCAGTAGCGCCCCCCCCTCCCCAGCGCCTTGAGACCCTCACGGGTATGTAGCGCGCTTTAGAAATGCAATGATTGATTGATTGATTGATTGAGTCAGTTCACCTCAAGTCTTTTTGCTGTTGTGACTGTAATGGTATTACAATGAAGGGGCAATTATATTTCCTATTTTGCCGCAATGTATCCATGCAAATGAGGGAATATTTCCTTGAGCTCTACTGGCGCAGGCTGTGACAGGAAGGCTGCAAAAGTATCTGTTACTCTTTTTGTAATACCAAAGTGCCGAGGGCTGCAAAAATAGCTGCAAGCACCTGTTGCATTCAGACGACACTCTATTATAGAGAACCAGTTCTAAGTTTCCTGCAGATTACTGTCATTCGTAGTGAGTTGTGCCGTTACTTAATGTAAGTTTCTTTCTGCAGCAAAGCAATGATATGATTGAGATACATTCATTCAAAATCAATAACAGCACAAGAAAAGTGATGTTTTTTCAAATATATGTTCCCAATCTGTTATTTCACTTAATATCTTGCCACACTGGTTCGGTCTTTCGGGGGTGGTCTCCGTGAGACGCTTTAGGTTTCTGCCATTGTAGTAAGGCGTGGCTCCTCCATTATGGTGGGGGAGCGTCGCAGCCCCTGCTGAAAGCCATCAGAGGCAAAGGACAAAAATAAAATGATAGTAAAACATTTTTATTATCATTTTATTTTTCATCCTGCAGGCTGAGCCAAGGGAGGGGCGTGGCCACCCATACTGATGCTGCTGCATTAGGGAGGAGGGGGAGTGGTGGGCACTGCCAAGTGCGTTTGGTGGTCTGGCTGGGCAGCATGAGACCAGGAATGGGATTGGGAACTGGGAGCCGATTCAGTGTGCAGTAGTTACTGGAAGGGACGCGGGAATCAGGATCAAGGCGGTGGCCGTCGGAGCATGTAAGCCCGATTTTTTTATTTATAATTCTTTTTTTGTGTGTGTTCCATCCCCCACCTTACCACTTCGCAATATGAGTGGCCACTATTGATTGTGGATCAAACTTTAACATCTGTAGGAGAGCTCATTCATCTCCCTCTGCTTTACCGAGAGGATACTCTTCCCTCCAGACAAATAGGTTTCAGCTGCAGTGTTTTGAACTGACCTGTCTGTCTTTATCCACAGAATCTATGAATAGACTACCTGATACTTCCCTTTGATACTCCCAACAGGCCAAGACGTTGGGTTTTTGACCTTCCAGAGAAAGGTGGCTGTCTAAAACTTATTGACTTTCTTCTTCTTTGGTATCTGTGTTCAACAGTGATTTGCGAAGGAAACCTGCTTTAATCCTGGTTCAGGGTCAGTGTTTTAATAGTACCCTTAAGGATGGATACCTCATGGCACATGGATCTTAGCGACACAAGCCAATGTCTCCTCATCCACAAGGAACAAATCTTGTTACATAAGAAGACAGACCTCGGTCGGACTCTGTGGGGAAGTCGGGGTTTGGAACGTGGGCATAAACAGCCTGCAGAGGAACCACACGTGACTTTACTCAACCTCTAGCTCCATCTAGCAAACAAGGAAGCTGGGCGCTGGGCGTCTGCATAGCAAGACTGGCTTGGAGTCCTAGGAGATACTTCTTCAAGTAGTTTAGTCATTGAGGATGGTGACCCGCCTTGACTGAACAAGAAAGAAGGAGGGATTGAGCACTAAGGTAAACAAGAAAAACATGGACAAAGGCAGAGTGTAAGGAATGGGATACAACATCATCAAAGGGGTAATAAGCAATTGGTCAGTTGTAAGGTACTCGCACTTTGGTCTTGGATGAAAAGGGGAGAGGCCCAAGCCTTGAAGTCAAAAGGCCATTGGTGCCGTGTGCACCTTCTGCCATGCTGCTCTGCAGCACAGGGAAACTGCAATTCAGAGAGAGGATTGAAGGTGTGGTAAATAAAGTTCATGGGATAGTTTTCAAAAATATGGGTGCACTGCAAACGGTGGGTATCAGAAATCACCTAACCCCTTTTGCAAGAATGTTTTAGGCAATGTCTCAGAAAGAGGGATGAGTAAAGCTCTTGAGACTTTTCTTGCATGGTGCTGTAAAAACAAGTTTTCAAAGTGAACTGCCATCAGATGAGAGTGTGGCATGCTACATTGGAAATAGTGGGTCGGTTTTTCGAGGCACCTAGAATCCCTAAAAACCAAAGTGGGACACTGCTGAATGGTGAGACATCTTGGCCTTTGTGTCCAAGAAGTGAAAGAGTAGGAGGAGAACACTGTGCAACCAGAAGAACAGAGGCATGCAAGAATGGGTTATTGACTACAACTTTATTTCGGATTAGTATCAGTCATGGGGGTCCTTAGCCATTGAAGTGGCAGTGGCATCGATCAAAGGCAGTAGGTTTACAGTGGCTCATGTGAGCTAGCAGTGCACATGTGAGTGCAAAGGGGTGCCCTGGGTTCTTTTAAATTGCCCACTCAGGAGACTTATCGTGAATAGGTCAGCTCACAAACATACCAGGGACAGTGCTCCACGCCCTAATGAATGCAAGAACTGCGACTACGTGACTTCTATATCCACATCTACAATGCTAAAGTGAATAAAAATGCTACTTGGTTATTTCATTTGCTAAATCCCGAGTGAAAACATTGATAATGATGAGCAAAGCATTGATGGAAGAAGGAACCTCCTCCGGTGTTTGGCCTGTTTAGTGTGATTTCTGGTTCAATAAGATTGCGCGGTGGTCTCAGCTCTGCGTCATCGCTCCTTGTCTTATATAGAGGTCTGATTCAGTCTGAGCTGGAAAGGCGGGCAGTATCTCCTGCCGGAGGGGTCGTGGGCGGGCCTGCACTTCACTGGAGGAAGGTTAGAGCAGCCCAGTGTGATGAGTATTCACAGTGCGCTCAAGAGACTCCCACGTGGTGGTCACAACCTATTGACCACCTCATCGTCTCTAGGAACAGGGCAGTCACATGAATGCGCATGCGCAGTTGGTGCATGCTTCACTTCTAACACAAGTGTCTCTGGGGAAGGGTAAGTCAGCAGTGCTGTTAAAGGCTACATACTTCACCTGCAGTATACAGTTAGTGCAAATGTCTCAACCTCAGTCTGAGCAGTCTTACACACCCGGAAGCTGCATTTTATTACGGGGCATGTTTCTATCTTTCTCTTGTGGAAAGACACTTGGCTGTTATTGAAGTAATCTTTATTTCGGCCAACGGCCATAAAAGAGACACATATATACATTCATCAATTCATACACAATATATACGTGAAATCAATTGAGGCAATAATTACATTAATATGGTGTAAAATTAAATTCTCACCAATGAAATCAAAGACATAATTCATTCAGCGGGAAAATACAAATTTTTAGCAGCAAGATTCACTATTAAAATTTATCCATCTTCAAAGCACCTGTCCCATTTTCTTTCGGACAATAAACACTGAGTAAAGAAACCTACTGATACTAAATACAATAAACTGTGCAGTATTTGTTTTTAGGATCCTGTATGCTACAAAGCAAGATCTAGTTCCTAAAAGAGCACACATGGGTTTGAGCCATCTTTTCCGAGCTTTCAGATATGCTTTACATATGAACAACATATGGACCTCATTCTCTTTACATAAATCTGAGCACATAGGACATCTCTCACTTGTACTATTAGGACAATCCAGTTTTTTATTTGTCCAACGCTCAACGTTAGAGTTCAGCATGAGGTTCCCATACCTGAACTTCAGGAAGAGAGTTTTGGCTAGGGGCGGCTCTATTTCGTCCAAGAACAGTTCAAAACATGGTTCGCTTTTGAAGGTTAGGAAGTTTCTTGTTAGGGTGCCAATTCTACTGTCATAAGTGTGTCTATCATTCATAAAGCACCAATATGCTCTTTTCACAGTATTTTTAGCAAGAGTTGGTAAATTCTCTGGGTTTTCCCAAAATGAACTCAACCCCAAATTATAGAACCATTTTTTAACATGCCCGAACCACCGAAGGGAATTGAAAGTATCTAAATTTAATACTTCTTGAAGACCCTTTCTGTAATCTACCAGTTCCGGAGTGGACCAAGTCCTTATCCAGAACATTAGCGGTCTTAAGATAGCTAGGTGGTCGGTTCGTTTGAAGTTCAAATCGAGATGGAGAGGTATTAGTGGTGTGCTGGTTGGGACCCTTACAATTGATCTCATGAATTTGTTATCGAGGCCTTGAAAGCTCTCCTTGGCCCAAGGTCCCCATATCTCAGCCCCATATAATGCTGCAGACTGAATCTTGAATTTAAAAAGTTCAAGTACAGGAGTTATACTTTTGCTTGTACTAGCATTCAATCTGCAGATTATAGGTTTTACATTATGGGCATATGACACCTTACTTTTTTCGATTTGAGCCTTCCATGTTAATTTAGAATCGAGTACTACCCCCAAATAAATAAAATTCTCCACAGTACCTAAAGTTTCCCCATTCAGGGTCAAGTTCCCTTTATCCGGTCTAATAGGGTTTAAAGCCATACATTTTGTTTTATCAACATTTATTTCTAGTCCTTTGGTCACACAGTAACTGCTAAAGGAGTTTAGGAGTGCCTGGAGGCCCTTCTTGGTTTGGGATATTAAGATGGTATCATCCGCGAAGAGCAACGCAGGCACTCTCTCTCCATTTAGTTGTGGCGAATCGTTATTGCAAGCATTAAGATAATCAGGCACATCATTAACAAAAATAGAAAACAAAGTGGGGGCCAGGACGCATCCCTGTCGGACACCACGCTTAATCGGGATGTCACGCGTCAATTCACCTTTCGGACCCCATCTGATGTTTGCGTGATTTCTAGCGTGCAATTCAATAATGTGGACCAATAGACTTGCTGGCAGACCGGCTGTGTTTAACGTTCTCCATAGTAGATTGCGAGGGACAAGGTCGAATGCCGCCCTTAGATCGATAAAGGCTACATACAAATGACCTTTCCGAATTTGGACGTACTTCCAAATCAGGCAACAAAATCTAAAGACCTGATCTAGCGTACTGGTCTTGGACCTAAAACCTGCCTGAAATTTGGAAAGTATGGCCGATTCCTCCAACCAGTCATTTATCCTAAATAGTAGGTGCTTGGCATAGAGTTTTTGCAGAATGTCCATTAAACTAATAGGTCTATAGTTTGAGGGTACAGATCTTTTTCCCTTTTTAAAAATCGGGACAACTTCTGCTGCACGCCAACTATCAGGATAATTACAACTTATGGACAAAGCATTAAACAAACGGTTAATATAGGGTGCCCAAACTTCAGGTACATGTTTATAGAGGTCACCCGATACTTTATCTGGTCCGGGGGCTTTATTATTTTTTAGTTCATTGATTGCTCTGTATGTTTCCTCCAGAGTGAAATCAAGACACACAGGTGGTGAAAGTGGACATGGGGGCTCCTCCTCGTTATCATTATCATATGGTTTATACAGATTTGAAAAGTGCGTTACCCATGTCATTTCATCAATATACGAATCCCTCACGGGTCTACTGGCGTGTCCCCCATTTGCAACCAACCTCCAAAAGCCGACATTGTCATTGTGTTTAGCAGCAAACAACATTTCAGCCCAGATTGACTCTTCCCATGTTTTTTGTGATACCCTTTGAACTGGCTGTTATTGCTGTTGAGTTGCAGTCCAGCAATCTCACTGACGACTGAAGAGCCTGAGAAAGCATGCATTTCCTTCTCCACTCACTCTTGTGCGTGAATCCACTATTGCACTGTCCACTGTCACGTGGCACAGTTAACCAGGACACCGCACAAGAGACAAAAGACTCCGGCCTAGATTGGGCGCCACTTGCACAAAAGGGTCTGGCTGAGCCTGTGGTCATAATGAGTGTGTGTCTGTGTGGGGAAGCGTGAACATGTTGCTGTGCATCAACACTAGCACACTGTACCATGTGGCATGCATTATACTAATCAGAGAGTGGCGATGCGTGCCCCATTGGGTGAGCAGCCTTGAGGGAATCATAAATGTCTGCCCATCACTCACGTGAGACGGAAGCACACTGCCTGCGGGTGTATGAGTGTGAGCCTGCTGGCTGCCATGTGTCAGGCTCTATCTCAAGTAAGACCATGTGGCGGCTGGATGTATTCTCACCAGTACCGCGGGACTCTCAATGAGTGCATTTCATATTCTGGGATCATGGTTCAAAATAAAGCACATTTCAAGGTTAAACAGATCTTACTCTTTGTCCTTATGCGCTGATCATAATACAATAAAGGTGTATCACGGGTTATGTATGCAACGTGGCGTGACATTCACATGGTGGCGTTAATGCTAATGATGCAAACTTATCTCACTATTGAACAATTTATTCCACAGGCACATTTTAAAATGGCCTACTCTACAGCCTTGCCACACACGGAATCGGATTTTACGATAAACGGATAGTCTCTGCGCACATCAATGATATACTTTATACAGCTTCAATAAAACAAAACGTATGGTTTTAAAGTCAAAATTGCGTCAAGTTATTCTGTACCTGTCTTAAAAAAGCGTTTACTTCTTAAATGTCAATGTGCAGCCCTGGGTTTGATGAGGCTCGCGGATACACGAGGAGGTTACACATCGGATGCTCTATGTAGGGAAACTGCAGAACGCGGGGCCCTCGAGCCGCAGGGCCCAAAGCCTGGATCACACAATCAGAATATACAGGCTGGTGTTGTCTGCTCTCCTCTAATGAGTTATTGTGTCATTTTATCAGTGCACGCTCGTCTGGTGTTTGATGAACACAAAACATACCACACAAACAGGCACCCACCACCTGCACAAACACGTTATACACAACTCATGCAATCACACACTGCACAAAGAACCACCACACAGGAAGGTACATGCCAGTCACACATCCACAAGAAACACCACAGGCACACACACACATATCACAGAATACAGGTAACATTGACTCAAACTGCAGACGTACAGTCGTATATCCCACATACACACAACATGCACATAGCACAAGCTCACCACACACTGTAAGCAAACACACACTGACAACTATCCCACTGATTTAATTTCAGAACATTCCATGATGGTTAGCACCTTCTGAAGAGCAGTTAGGTACATCTCTGATTTTCACTTTCATAGGACTTCAAATGTATATTATGGACAACCACGTCCACCATCCATAAACCGACCACTTGGACAGCTCTGCGTTGTGTAAACCTATTGCTGGTTAAAAATAACAGGGACTTTCGGGAGAACGGCGCAGGGCATTTATATATTATATTTAGCGGTATACCCAACGGGGGAAAATCCCTGAGGGTGTTTATGAAAAACACGGCTGTGAATGCCGGAGATACAAGGGTATCTGAACAGACATATGAACAGACATATGAACAGCCATCGGCTCATCTGGGCGCTATGAACACCAGACTTTGGTGCCTCGAGCAGGCAACCGCGGATTGTCACAGAAAATGTGAATCCGTGCCTATTTCGCTCTCAGGTTCACCCTTTCTGCGACAGAGTGTGCGCACTCTACAAAACATTTACAAAAGCCTTGGAACACAAAACAAGCGAAAACGATAGCTAAGGGGACAACGGAAAATAAAAGCAGCATGCACTGTATCCCCGTTTTCCCTCGTTCGCCCCGGTTACAGGAGCAGTCGTGTTGCACAAACCTGCACGGGTGCCTCGTGTCTCATCCTGCCTCCAGTCGGTCTCCTGTGGTCTCTCAGTAAGCGGAGCCCCTGTATTAGAGAGACGCCCCGGCGCAGCTCGAGACGGAGCCCCCACTGGCCGTGCCTGCCGGACCGGCTTCAATATCAGCACTGGAGCTGTCCCTGGTGCCCTGACGTTTCGTTCCTCACGCCCGCGACGCTGCCTCTGGGGCTTGTAGTTCTTTTGCTCTCATCAGTCTACCAAAGTCAGTGCCTCGGACACTACAAGCCCCACAAGCCCCCAGTGCTAGTCTCACCTCAGCTGTCTGCCCAGAATGAATATATATATTATATGTATCTGGGTGACAGCGAGAAGTAAACGCACTCTATGACTCCTCCAGTTTGGTTAGTCTAATGATAATTGGCATTCCTAACCATTGAGAAGGGCCTTAAATGAATATATATACACATAATAATATACGTAAATGTCATACGCCTCTGACAGATACACACACATACATAAACCCATGTTTGTGTAGAACTAAATAGATATTCATGATTCATGTAGTGATGTGGTACGTGTGTATGCTGATGTGCTTATGTATGCAGTCACCTATCTATATATGAAATAGGTAGACAGACATAAAGATAGATAGATAAATAGATAGACAAATGGATAGATTGATTGTTGGGTCATATCCACACTGTTTTATGAATTAAACACTTGTAATATTTTGCACACTAAGCACTTCAGTGGAAACACTTCAAAATGCCAGCTACTCAAGAACACCCGGGAATGAAGGTCCGAAGAGCCACAGGAGAATGCCCAGCTTCACACGTAGGTTCCTTTCAGCGCGTGCAGTGAGCCCGAGCGCTTCTTACCTTCCCATAAAGCTCCATTAGCTGTGCACCAGCAGCTCGGGCACAAGTGTCAAGGCAGGACTGAGAGACTGACCGGGTGCCGGGGAGACCCCGCTGAGTGAGAGCGAGGCAGCTGTGTCCGCACGGGTGTTGCGGGTGTGATGCACAGGAGGCGAGGCAGCTGTGTCCGCACGGGTGTTGCGGGTGTGATGCACAGGAGGCGAGGCAGCTGTGTCCTCACGGGTGTTGCGGGTGTGATGCACAGGAGGCGAGGCAGCTGTGTCCTCACGGGTGTTGCGGGTGTGATGCACGGGAGGCGAGGCAGCTGTGTCCTCACGGGTGTTGCGGGTGTGATGCACGGGAGGCCCGGCTCTGCCCTGGAGTGCAGCTCGGTGGAGTCCAGCTACCGGGCTGGGAGGAGGCGGAGCTCTGGCCGGGGGGAGCCGCCGCCGGAGAGCAGTGCAGGCTCCGCGAGCAGACAAAGCCCAGGATGGAACAGCTGGAGGCCACTCTGCACGGAAGGCCCAGGGGCACCGGGGGCTGGCGGAGCGGAGCCTACAATCTTTTCATTTGAGCGCTCTGACTTCCTGTACGAGGAGGGGTGAGAACAAACATCAGCCATATGCTGCGCCTTAATGAATATCACCCTCGAGCCCAGGATAAAGTGAACGTAGAGGGCCCAGGCCGGCCCGCATTAAATAACCCTCTGTTGTCGGGAGCCACGCCCACACAGAGCATGCATCGCCACCATTGTTTGTGTCCGCGCACACGCGCTGGTGCTGATGCTGCGGCCAGAAGAGGGGGACTAGGCGCCTAACACACCCCGGCCGGGAGAGTGTCCCTTCCGGATCTCTGACCGTTCACGCGGAGTTTCCCCCTATCTATATGATGCCCATAGTCTTTATGGTGTGTGAACCGTCGCAGTTTATTGCATCCTACAAACATGCTGGGGCATACATCATCACCAGACATTGGTCATTTTAATGAACCGCCCATTTCACATAACATCACGATGGTTGAATTATTGTGGATCAAACCATAAGTCATTTGTGTTTATTATTTGCTCCGTGCTGTAGCCTCATCCAGTCAGTCCTCATTTAACTGACAGCATTATATGCCATTGTAGTATGCTTCAATAAAGTAATCATGAGCCTGCAGTTGAGTTTCATAGATTGAAGCTTTATTCTGAGTTGGAAAACCCACGACTGCTCCAGAAGGTAGACAGGTACATAATGACATCGGCCCTATGCAGAATCTAGAACTCCTGAGAAAGTGAACCTGAGGATTCCCATTACATCACCATACACAGAAAGAGAACTTTATTCCACATTGATATTGTACAGAGTAATGTTCAACAAGACTTACCACACACCTCCTTTTCTATAATAACGAGAAAAAAAAGTGAAATATACATTTATGTAGGAAGGTGGATACCTGACTATGGTTACCCCAGATTTTATGCCTTGTGTTTAGCTGGTTTTCGACTTAGTTGGGCTGGGATCCTGCTAATCAGGGTCCCAGGCTATCTGCTCTCTCTTTAAATGGACCCCATGTACCCTAGGTACATCACCAATTTGGTACTGGACACCTTGTCAGCCCCTGTACCATGCACTATAGGTGCCCAGGGCATAGGTGCATCCAAGGCCTACCAGGGGCTGCAGCATATCTTTTGCCACCCCTGGCTGGTACTTAAATCGACACAACTGGCTGTTCACACAGCTGGGGCAAGGTGGTGTAATCACCCCTTGCTTAGATATAGTATACCTATGTCTAAACCTATATCTGGACACATATATACCTATAAGTCACTCCTATGGCAGGCCTTAACAATCCTGGAGGTAGAGTGCTTGGTTTTATGTGAGATGGTGCTCTAGCATGAGCTGAGCCTGTCTGCAGCTTTCGGAACCATTTCCTTATAGCTGTTCTAGTGATACTGCCATACCATATACTCTTAAGTGCATTAGAATCCTCGCGGTTAATGCTAACTTTGGTTTGGCTTTATCAAAACATGTCGTGTTTGGTGTCATACATTTTGGAATACTACCCCCTCACCAATTCTGGCGACAGGGGTAGCATTCCACCCTTCTAGAGGGAGAAGACATGTTACTTACTGCAAATGCGGTTAATCCTAACCAGAGCCCCAGCTTCACAAAATGGATGCTGCTGCCACAGACACTAGTCTGCCCTTCTGCTGCTGACCGAAACACGACAGAGGAGGCTTGATCAAAGGATCTCATGTCACAGGGAGGTGTTACACCACCCCAGACAGGAGATAGTGGATTGTAGCAGGGAGGGTTGAATGAAACTAGACACTGCCTGGGGCACACAAGGTGCCACTGGGCAGATTCCAGTCAAACCGGTTCTGGGGCACTCCAGCTCCAGTCTTTGCGGCAAACTGGACAAAGGAAAGGGGTGTAACCACCCCCTTCCTGGGTCCCACCCATAGGAGGGACCTAGCAGGTAATCCAGCCCCCAGATTTGGAATATAGGTGGGAGCAGTGCCAATGCATATCAGATTATCCTGACTGAAACTTATGAAACAAAACTCTGGACCCTTCAACATCCCACTCGACGTGGAAGACTGAAGAATCTCCGTTGTGGTCAAGGAGGGACCACCCTGTGCAAACAGGCACCATCCAGCACCTCGACGTTTGCTTTGTTGCAGTTCCCGCCGGAACTCGAGCAACAGAGATCAACAAGACCCAGCTTGCCTGCTTTTTAACAGCCCGATCCACAGTCCCTGCAAAGCTGAGACCCGTGGAGGTGACCTGAAGCGTGGGAGCGGCCATCTTGGAGGAACAATAAAGCGCTGACCGTGCATCACCCGAGGCTTCCTCGAAGCTGTGCATTGAAGTTTGAGAAGCTCTATCCCTGAGCAACTTGTGCACTGAAGCTCACCCCTCCACACTTGACGAGTGCTGCGTGGGGCCCTTTTGCATCTTTCTGCTTGACGTGTTGGTCTGGTCGCTTGCCTGTTGGCTAGTGGCCCCAGTACCGACGAAACCTTAAATTTACACAGCTAGTCTGGTTGCTCCAGATTGGCACTCGCTACCCTGAAAAGGAGCAATCGCTCAGACCTTGCTGGTCCGAGTGTTAAGCCTTCTTTGAATCCTGCGTGGGTTGCCTTTGCCAAGGCTTGTTGACTCCAATTCGGAAACTGACACCGCCGACAGCGAGAGCCTTTGTGGAACAGCTCGTGATCCACTCCAGGATATCCTCGGTGCCCCAGAGTCCACGTGGCAGCGGAGACAAGGCACCCGACATCAACCTGATTGCGCCCAACATCGCCGGTTCCTTCCTGGTCACTGGCTAGTGACCCAGACTCTGTCCCCTCTGCTTTCAGGTACCCATCAACTTCGATCCACCCTTGGATCGCACCGGACACTTCCCTTCTGGACGCCTGCAGCATCTTCATCTTCAGGCACCATCGAACTACGTGACGAAACCCGACACACTTTGGCACCTATGCACCCGCTTCCTGTGGGTGAGGTAACTTACTAGCGCCGGTGTTCCCACACTGGTACACACCTCTAGTGCCTAAGTCTAAAGTTTGGTAGTCCTAGTCCAGTCGGAAGACTCCTTTTGCAATAACTTTGTAATTTTTACGCACCATTGACTTTACATTGGTGCAAGCCGTGCTTCCCGCACTGCACCCGAATCCCGCGGGCTACTCCCGTCCTAACTGCTGTTAGTCCAGTGTAGTCCCAGCGATTCCCATGGCCCTAGGCCTTACCCCCCATCGATTAGTGATTGTTATACCACTTTTTTGATATATGGTTTGAGTGGCCACCGGCCTCATCCAAAAACGTGCAACTTGTCTATGTTATACTGTGCTTTTATTTAAACGCTTGTGCTGCATTGCTCATAAAGAGTAGTGGGGATTATTCTAAGAATAAATACATATATTTTGATAATATATAACTTGTGTGGTGTCCTTTCATTTGATATTACAGGATTGTATATGGTAAAACAGCTGGCTTCACATGTCCTTTGGAGTTAAGCCTTTAAGGCTGCTTAGTCCATGCTACCCCTAGGATAGCTTGTCTATAAGGTTGACTTACAACCACCACCATAAGGGATTATTTGGACTGATACAGGGTGCCCACAGAACTGTGGACATCATATACCAGGCCAACTTCTCAAAATTTATCAATATACAAAATCATCAGAACAAAATGTAGAAGATCGGATGCCGGAACTACTGTTTAACTGCCTGCAATCACCAAAGCATTAGGATTGACAACAGTAGAATTAGATGAGGTAGTTGAGGTATTCGCCCCAACACTAGTAGGAATTCCAAAAGGAAGGGTAGCATTACTGTCCCCGCTGTCCCCTAATAGGCGAGATGATATGACAGAGATTTCACCCTTGCTACAAATGGAAGTTAGATCACCAAGATGGAACCAATCAAAGTCAGGTTGAGTGTTGACTTTATGGCGGATGATTTTGGCTTGTTCATTAGTCAATTTAATTAAAGCATTACGGTTCCATCAACCAAGATTATGCAATAAAACAGCCATTCTAGAGACTTTGATTACTTTCACTGGTTCAGTGAATTTTGATTGACCTTTGGTAACCTTAACCGGTTTCTTAATGAGGACCCAATCGCCAGGAAGCAAGGTGATCTCTTTTACATGATTCCTTTCATCATAGTTTCTTTTGAACAAAGCTTGCTTTTGTTGCACATGGTCTCTCACCTTGTGTAAATCAAAGCTAGGTGCAAGACTAACTTTATCAGTCAACCAAGAAGGATTAAGAAGGGAAATAGGTTTACTACCTCTAAGTAATATCTAAGGTGAAACGTCAGTTGTGGAATGGGGAGTAGTATTGTAGTTCCAAACTTTTTGACTAACATACTTAAACACATCGAACTTATTGGCTATAGCCATTTGCACACCTTCTTTTAACAGATTGTTTGCTCTCTCAACTAGGCCATTAGACGCTGGGCTATACAAAGGCACCAAAATGTGTTTAACCATATTCTCGCCTAGAAAATTCTCAAATTCATTAGAGATGAAATGTGTTCCATTGTCAGTAATAATCATCTTGGGTGAACCTTCAATTAGGAATACACATTGCAAAAAGGCAATGGCAGAAGTAGAATCAGCACTTCTTACAAACAAAAAATACAGCCATTTAGAAAAGTAATCAATTATCACAATAAAAAATCTACTGTCACTGCCAAGCAAGTTGAAGGGACCAGAGAAATCCAATCCTAACTCCTGCCAGGGACCCATAGGCCACTCAACAGGACACAAGGGGGAATTAGATGTGTGCCAATGTTTATCAGAACATAAACACTCAGGGCATTTGTCAACGTATGATTTGACTTGGCCGTCATTGCCCGGCCACCAATAGGTTTCCTTAATCTTGCGAACCGTGCCTGAAATACCTATATGGCCCTGATGAGCAAGTGAGACAATTTTATCTCTGATACCTTCTGGTGGAACAACCTTATCTTCCCTAACAAGGATGACATTAACAATAGACAATTCATGTACAACTTGAGAAAACATCTATCCTGTATGGACAAACTGCGATCATATGGCCAGCCTTTGACCAGAAAACTCTTAACGCTTTTTAAGCAAGAATCTTGATCACAGCTTACAAGCCATTTGATTTCAGATAGTTTTATATCTTGCATAAAATCACTGACAGAAAAAACGAAGTCAAAATCATCATTATTCGTGTGATCATGTTCATCATCAAGAGGCATGCATGATAAACAGTCTGCTCTAATGTTCTTACCACCAGGCATGTACTTAATATCAAAGTTAAATTCTTGTCACCTTGCCAGAAGTCTGATGAGTCTAGACGACGCTTTGTTTGAACAATTGTCCCCTAACATATACATGAGTGGTTTATGGTCAGTGTAAAGTCAGTCAGTCAGTCAGTCAAAGCTTTTATTTTCGGTTAAGAACCATAAAAAGACAATTTACAATTTCATAGTCTAATAAAAAAGAAGAGTTAAAAACTATTTAAAAAATCACAATAAAAGCTGTATCATAAAATGGAGAAAAGGATAATAAAAACAATACAGAACAGTACACCCATCTCATGATAACAGATATAGAATAGTAGATAGCGCCCCACACAATGAATACCTCTACCATGATCAAGGGAAAAAACCCTTAACTCTTGGGGAGTGTTTTTGGGCTTCCTTTAAAATTGCACATCTAATATGCCACATGGATATAAGGAACCTTGATGTTGCAAACACAGCCAAGGCCGTGGTGTCCGTTCTTAGAATTCTCAGCACTACCCTAAAGTCTCTGAGACCCCTGGATCTACAATACTGAACTATCCATTTGGCCCTCGCACCACGGTACGAGGGGCAGAAGAGCAGAACGTGCTGATCTGTCTCCTCTGCAGCCCCGCACCCGGGGCAAGTGCTCACTGATTGTGTGCTCCCAGTCCACTTATGGGTGAGACCCCTAAGCGGCAGTGAGCCATGCCTAAATTGGATTTATAGCTTCTTGGCCAGCGGAGGCTGGATATCGTCCAATAATTTCTCAAATCCTGGGAGTGCCTTGAAATCAAGAAAGTGCTCAGTCAGCCTACCCATAGAAGGATTTATAAGTACACTGGCGAGGTGATGTTGGTCTAGGGCCAAGCTCAAAGATTTTTTAGAAATCTGGGTGCATGCCGCCTCGGGAGACATCCACAGATTCCCCATTCCAAGTGCTAGAGTAAGGTGTTTAATATAACTCAGCCATGGAATCTTTCCCACTCCACTTACAGACAGGAGATCACGCAGATCCTCTCTGAAACTCTCTAGTTCTGGAGTGGACCAAAGCCGTCTCCAGTATAACAGTGGACGGTTCGAAATGATATCCTGTATAGGGACTAATCCCAGGTCGAACCTTAGGGGAGTTAGGGGGTACTACTGGGGAGTCGCAAGATCCGCCGGATGAAACTATTCTCCGTAAGGGAAAGTGAGGGAGTGCTGGCGTGCCCCCAGAGGTCCGCCCCATAGATCGCACCCCCGTGTGCCTGAACTTTATATATTTCAACCGGCGGACCCACTAGTTTCTGGGACGCTGTGTTAAAAACTTTTAAAATGCCACCCGAGGATTGTGATAGTTTCAGGTTCGCCCTGGCTATGTGTGAGGACCAGTCCATTTTATTATTAAGGGTAACCCCCAGATAGTCAAATGTGGACACTCAGTCCAAAGGCAGTCCATCCATGTGGGGTTGGGGGCAATTTGATTTTTAAAAAAGATTTTACACCATGTACTTGGTTTTGGAGACGTTAATCTCCAAATCCCTCATCCTGCAGAAGCCACAGAAAGCCTCCAATGTTCGCTGGATACCCCCAAAATATTTTGATAGTAGGAGGGTATCATCAGCGAACATTAGTGCCGGTATTTTCCGCCCCGCCAGGCAGGGGGAGTCCAAGTCCCTAGCCCCCACTAGATGTGCGATCAACCCATTGAGATATAGGGAAAAGAGCGTAGGGGCTAGAACGCACCCCTGTCTCACGCCTTTGTCAACAGGGAACGGGGCCGTCAGCTCCCCACCTTTTACGAACCTGACCCTGGCATAATTACCCTCATGCATTCGTCTGAGGAGATCACACAAGTAGGTCGGGGCACCCAACTCCAGAAGCAGGGCCCAAAGCTTATCCCTATTAACTAAGTCGAATGCGAACCTGAGGTCCACAAAAATCAAAAACAAACGACCTGCCCCTAGAACAACAGTCCTCCAGTATATAAGCTGGAGCCTGAACAGTTGGTTGATCGTGGATACTCCTGCCCGGAATCCTGCCTGTGGTTGTGGTGGTCATCCATCCAATTCTGCAACCTGAACAGTAGGACTCGAGCGAAGATCTTCTGCAATACGTCGATCAAACTGATGGGTCGGTAGTTTGCAGGATCAAGGGGGGAAGCCTTCTTGTAATTAGGGATAATTTCAGCACCCAACCATGTACGGGGAATGTCCAAGCCCTGCATAATGGCGTTAAACAGGAAGCACATGTAGGGCGCCCAGACCCTTTGTTCGGCCCGGTAAAGGTCACCAGGGATTCTGTCCAAACCTGGAGCTTTCCCGGCGGCCAGGCTTTTAAGTGCCGCGTTTACTTCCAGCAATGTGCACGGATAGTTGACTTGGGTTGTACCCCTCGAGGGCTCAGGAGCCAATGGTCTTGTTAGTTCCATTGCAGCAACTGGATCAACTAGGGGGTCAAGCGAGTATAGGGGTTTAAAGTGGGCAAGCCACGTATCCTCACTGAGGCTAGGGGAAATGGCTGGCATCTCTGTCACCGATCCTCCCGGACCAGGTTCCAGAAGGATCTATAGTCCCGGGTGGCAAGGGCCCTGCTCGCCTTGTCCCACCTATCCGCCTCCCATTCAGATTTGGCCTCTGTAACTAGAATTTTATAGTTTTGTCTGGCCTTCCTAATCCATCTGGGTGACCCCATTTTAACCTCCTTTACTAGGATAGTTTTCGCCTCCCTACAGTTTTAGTTGAACCAGTGTTGTTCGTTCTTCCGGGCCCCAGGCCTACCCGGCTTGGAGGTGTAGAAGTATCCTACCAATGCGGAGAGAAGCTCATTATGAATGTGCTGGAGGGCTAAGAGGCTTGATGGATCTAGATTAGACCCTGTCAAGTCGCTAGCCGCTAATAGAGCCCCAGCTACATTGTTGTAGATTTCTGCTAACGTGTCTGGGGCTAATGCCACCTTCGCCCAGCCAATTCGTCTACCTCCCGCCTTTTGCAGGTAGTTCTCATTTTGGAGGGGTTCCACTGCCATCTGTGTGTTGTGTTCCCCTAGATGGGTGACCAATTCCAGCGTTAAAAAATTGTGGTCACTCTCGACCCGGGGGATTACCCGAAACATTTTGACCTTTGCCCAGTATTCTACGTTGACCAGAATGTAATCTATTGTGGTGCTTCTATCTGGTCTGTTAAAAGTATGAGCACCCGGTATATCTGGTAACAATCTACCATTGCATGCCTGAAGGGAATTAGATACAACCAAATTATTGATTGCAAGGACCAATGGGGATAGTCGCTTTGCTGGATACATATGGCATTCAGAGATTGACCAAGTCTCGTCCTCCTCGGTCGTGACTGAGGGAATCCCCCAGAGTGGCTCAAAGTGACAGTTAAAGTCTGCACCTATCACTTTTATTATAGGAGGAGGGGAAGGATGAGAGTTGTGCATCCAGGGCTTCTAGGGTTGATAGTCCTAGCTTAAGTGGGGTCGGGCGTAAATAAATGTTAATCACGGCCACCACTGAGGCGTCCTTGAGTGTAACAAGAATACATAGGATGTCCGGACTATGTGTATCAACTATCTTGACTGAGCACCCCAGGTGTACTGCTACCCAAGTACATAATCCTCCTGATGGTCTTCCCCTAGGACCCTGGACTGCCGGTGTGCGATAGGACGCAAATCCTACCCTACGTGGGGCGGACAGGAGCCAGGTTTCCTGGAATAGGCATATATCATAACCATCCATCAGGTTTCCTCACTCCGGGATCGGCAGTTTTGCCCCAACTCTGCGACGTTCCAGGACCCAATCAGAGAAGGACTGTGAGATCCCCGGCCAGCAGGAGATTCCGGGTGTGAGTCGGGGGGTGGTGGTAAACCCCCCTGACAAACACCCGGGTCCCCACCACCCCCAGGAACATTCAGGCTCATTGGTGGGCATGGAAATGAAGAAGCGACCTCTATGGGGCACTGGTTTAAATCCTCAGACCCTATTTTGTTGCTAGAGCCTCCCTCACTCAGCCTCTCCGAGGGATGATTAGCCATAGTATTGTCATCCCCTTCTGGTATTAGTCAGTCAACGTAGCTCAGGGCCCTATATCTATTGGCCACTGGCACATTATACTCCAGACCATAACCACCTAAGTGAGGAGGGGGTTGCGCCATGGTCTGTGGATAAAAGTACCCCAAGTGGTGAGTGCAGATTTTGCTCGAGTTTTCCAACCCACCACTTCCTAGAATGTATTTAACCACCTCAGTGTCCCTAAAATTAATGATCACACAGTCACCTCCTATGTCCTTGTGTCTAGTACCCAGCCAGCTAACTCTGCGTGCAAATAGAATCTCCCCCTGCCCCAGTCCTACTATTGGTCTATGTCGATTAAGCCAAAATATGATTTTATTTTTTAGCTCTAGGTAGGATTCGGTGGAGCTTGCTTCCAGGGGTGGAACTCCCGTAAGCACCACCACGTAAGGCATGGCCTCAGGCGGAAGCTGGGGACGGGGAGCAGATTTTAATGAGCTCTCTACCTGCCGTTTCTAGGAGGCAGGGGGCGAGGGTTTACCATCAGCACGTGGCCGTATCACAGGTGCTGCCAAAGGTGGGGGCAATACACATGTTGATGGAACATTTACTTTGGGTGCCTCAGGTGGACAAAGGGTACCTGCAGATCTATTTTGTACACTAGTAGATTTCTGCACGACTACATGGGCCATAACATGTGGTGGTTTGGTTGTTTGTATGGGGGCACTACCCACCAGACCCGTGTCCGCAGAAGTGCCTGGGGTAGAAGCTATGACCTCTCCCTTATCGTGGTTCCCCAGTGGGCTAGCACGCTGCGGCTTCCCTGGGCATTTATTAGTGACAAGAGAAAGAATTCTATCTGGTCTTGATGTTAAGGGTTTTACGTAGGAGCTAATTACTTGTTCTATGTAAGCCTGCAAATCAGTCATCAAGTGTGTGACCCAAAGAGGTGGTGCAGAGGAGGGGCGGGGGGAACTGGCTCGGGCTGTGCTCTCATGGGAGAATATATTTTCTTCCTGTATTTTCTTGTCGTTTTTGTTTTTTCTTTTTGGGGCTAGACACGGAGTCATTGGATTCTGTTGGATGGGGGGCCAATGGAGAAGGTGGATCAGGTACAATCACCTCCGGTATGATCTGGGCACATGGTAGCTCAAAGAAGGAGGGCATTTGGTAAGCAGTCGACTCAAATGGATTGGCAATTGTCGTAGAGGCGTCATCTTCTACCAGTGGAAGGACTAATGCAGGGGTTGAAGATAGACGCCTTTCCCTATCTTCGATGGCCGTTGCTACTGCTCCTATGGTTTTCTGGAGCATTAGATCAATTGCTGTTAGGGTCGGGAGTGATTGAGTCATGGCAGCTTGTTGCCTGGTTCTGGGGCGTGAAAGGGAAGGGTTGGTGAGTTTCCCCATACTGGGGATGCCCTAGAGTGAAGTGCCTCAAACACCTATTTACTCCAAATGGGATACAAGGTAAGAGGGGGTGTAACCTAAGTGAGACCCCCTTTTCTAGTTAAAATGAAGCTTGACTGTTTAGAACAGAGCCCAGTATTGAACGGGACCCAGTATTAAAATTACAACAATTTTAAAATAATCTCAAATAGATGACCGAAAGGTCAAAGGATTAAGTCTTACAGTTTTTAAGATGAAATGTCAAGGGGGTGGCTCAGCCCAGCCTCGTCCTGCCCCGGACAGCCACAGACGGCCCGCCCTTTGCCCGGGCTTAGCCCGGCGACGCTCCTGCTCGCTCCCGTGACGCGGAGGAAGTGGCAGAAGATATAGCGCCTCCTGGCGCGTTTCTGGCGGTGTCGGAGGCTTCCGGCCGCTTTGCACGCTGGGACCTGCAGTCCTTGCTGCCCCTGGTGTCAGCGGCCCTCCCCCGCACAGCGGCCGCAGAGGATCAGAAATGGCCTGCGGCAGCCGGGGGAATGCTGGGAAGCAGCAGCAGGACAGCGGGCACAAGGAAGAAGAGGGCTCGTGCTCCGGATCCCTCCGAGCACAGCTGAGCTTCCCCAACAGGCAAGCGGCGTTGCAATCAGGGTCCCCCGCTCCGCCGAGGAAGTGGCAGAAGATATAGCGCCTCCTGGCGCGTTTCTGGCGGTGTCGGCAGCTTCCGGCCGCTTTGCACGCTGGGACCTGTAGTCCTTGCTGCCCCCGGTGTCAGCGGCCCTCCCCCGCACAGCAGCCGCAGAGGATCAGAAATGGCCTGCGGCGGCGGGGGGAGAGCTGGGAAGCAGCAGCAGGACAGCGGGCACAAGGAAGAATAGGGCCCGTGCCCCGGACCCCTCCGAGCACAGGTGAGCTTGAGGTGCCGGGTTTTTAAGAACCCGGTGGTGTCAGGGAATAACACCCGAAGACCTCTGAGTTCCCCCTTGTTTCGGACCACAGAAACACGGAGTCTTCTAGTCGCAGTCAGAGATCAAGTTTTATTGATAGCTACCAAGTAACAGGTGTCCTAGAAGCACGACAAGCACGGGTCATGTGTTCTCAGGAGACTGTTCGTTTTTACAGAACCAGCCTTCTCCTTATATACAAAAATAATAGCTGCAAGCAAGAATTCATGAGTTTATGATATGGCTATATACATATTTCTACAATAATACAAAAGAGTGAAGTCATGTAGGCAAGCCCGTATTTTAGATGTCCAATTCGTGATAGATTACCTAGCCAGGCCCGGAACTCCCATCAGATATCGGTGAAGCCCCAATAAAGGAAGGCACCTCCTAGTCATAAAACTGGCCATAAACAGGGAGCGTGGACAGGTGTGTATGTGTGTAGAAAACATGATCTGTAAGAGGTGAATGGTTTGTGGTATGTTGTGCATTGATGCTATCGTGTTTGGCCACTGGGCGAGGAGCTGCCTAAACAGGTTTGGCTGGAGGCAAGGGAGTCAGTTGGGACAGGTCAGGGGGCAGTCAGGGAAGGTGGACGTGTCCTTTTAGATCAAGCTCGACCTTTAATTGACTTATCATGAGGGCAAGACACAAGATGGATACCGTCTACAAAATGGAGTCTGGGGGGTCGGGACGGAAACTACGATTCAGGGGTGTTAGCATGCCTCGATCCTGACGCAAATGCATAGGAATGATGTCCTAATCATTATCCGTTCGTCGACACCAAATTCGTCATGGTACGTTGATGTTTTGGGACACGGGTATTGGACCTCGATACCGGGAAAACGGTAGGGTCCAGAATTTCAGAACCACAGACCCTCCTTTTGCCCTCATATAAGGCAATAATTCATGTTAATCCGAGTCTAAATCTGTATGAAGGAATTCGTGGAGATGCTGTTGTAGCATCATTCTGTTGCTCAGTTCGTCCCTTGACACAGGCTTCCGTACACATGATGTAGCACAGAGGCCACATAGTGCAGGAGCGCACTGTACACACAGGCAGAACATAAACAGAAGTGCTAAGATCATCCCAATGAAGATCAGTGTTTTCCATCCCCATGTAGCGATCAGTCCCCAGAACCACCCTAGTAAGAACCAGTCCCCTTTTTCTACGTGAAGGGAACCAGATATCTCGTGTAACTTAGAGATGGCCTGGTACACCGTCGGTGCGTTATCAGGGATGAGAATGCAACATTTGGATTGGATCACTCTACACACACCACCATGATCGGCGAGTATGATATCTAGGGCAACTCGGTTCTGAAGAGTCATAAGTCGATCCGACTGAAGTTCGGTCGTCAAATTGCCAAGAGCTCCGGCCGTTGTAATCACGGCGGATTCAACTATCCTCGATAACTGGCGAATATTCCTGCTGTTCACCATAGGCCCCCAAAATGGCAGAAAACCCTTTGCGAAGTCAGCGAATTCCTGACCCGCGGTGTCGTCTTTACTCACGACACCTCTAGCTGTCCTTGTCTGATGGTAATCTGCTCTGGCCGTGTAGGTGGGAGGCAGCAGAAATGCGATAAAGCATGTACCTGAGAAGTCAGGGGGCAACCAGGTGTAAGCTTGGTCATGGCAGACGAAATACGTGCCTTTGGCTGCTAATAGTATAGGGGAAGTTCGGGAAGCGAACACATAGGTTTCCGTGCATATACTCTTTCCTAATTGTGCATTGGGATCCCTGCCGATACCTTGTAAACATAAGTGACCTCGGTTGGGTACTATCCAAACTGGGCGGGATTTCTTTGCTGTCTGGCTCTTACTCAGGTAAACCCCATATTTAGTTACGTTCCAACGAGTGTACGGAGTGAGTTCATCTTTGGGAATCGTTAGATATGTGTCGAACTCTCTACTCATATTTCTTATCCCTGCTACTAGTGCCTTGTTACTGGAATCACTCTCAGTAGAACGTGTCGGGTATGGTTCTAGGGCGAATAGGAACATGGTCTGGATAGCCCACAGAGAACCATAATAACTGAAAGGCAGGATGAAGTATGGGATACCCTTATCCGTTGTGTGTGGCATGAGTCCACATATCCAACAGTTCGATGTGTTCATTATGGACTGGTGTTGGTGTAGAAGTTGAATGAATGAGTTATTTACAAATTCGAGACTTCTGGCAGACTCGTGTTCAGGTAGAGGGTGAAAGTAGTGTGGAGAGATAGTAGGAGGAGGCTGTGGCCGGATGTCATTTGAAAAAGTAACTTGGAATACGAATAGAGTATAACCAGTCTAAAACATCGTTATGCTACACAACATTGAAATACATGTTATCAAAAACCTTCTTTTGGCCAGTACAGTGCATAGTTGTCTTTCAATGTTCGTGAGTCTGGTAGGTCTCTTTACCCTAGGAAACTCCATCCTCTAGTTGCTGCCCGCGGTGGTAGGTTGGTTCTGCCAGGGAGTGCGCTCTGTTCAGTCCGGGGTAACTCCCTTGGACCAACCAGAACCGTTGACCTAAACGTCCCCAGTTGCACTCCCCAGCCTTCAACCGCGACCCTAGCAGCAGAACCGGATGGCGGTTCGAAAATCAAAAATGAGCAAGTTTCCTGAGAGTGAGAGAGCTGGAAAAATCAAAAATAGTTCTTGGGGGAAAAGAAAATCACATTTGTTTGTTTTTATTAGTCTCTTCGTTTAGACCTTAAATTGTACCGTCGTTTTCCTGGTACGGTGTGGTCTTCAAACAATGTCTCAGGTTCGGTAGTGTCCAACTGCATAGACCGTGGCACAAATCCTTGTAAAATATGATCACTCTCCTTTTCGGTACCAGTTTCTTTTAAACGTGCATCGCTGAAAGGGATGAAGCGAGGTATGGATTCTGTCTCGGAGTCGGCAATTCCTTCGTTGACCCACCGGTCGTATGGAAGGGGCAGAGGGACCCGTTTACAATGGGTCCCGTGCACCCAGTTCTTTTTGCCTTCCACCCGAACCGCTGATCTCGTGGAAAGAAGTACCAGGTAAGGTCCGGTCCACCTCGGCTGTCCGTTGTTTGTGTGCTGGAAATTCCGCACCAAGACCCACGTGCCGGGTGCGATGGAGTGACCTGGATCGTCAGAGGCTGGTGGAGAGGAACTGTGAACCTGTTGGTGTAAAACACGCAATTTAGTTGTCAATTCGCACAAATAGTCAAGCAGTACGGGGTGCTCTATTTCGCTGAGTTTGTTTGGTCTTGGCACGCCCCAGACGTTGGCTGGGCGGCCAAACACTATCTCATGGGGGCTAAGTCCTAACCTGGAATGGACTGTCATTCTGGTTGACAAGAGTGCCAGGGGCAAGGCGTCAGGCCACTTAAGACCTGTACAGGCTTGGATCTTGGCTAATTTGAGCTTTAAAGTGCCATTGTAGCACTCTACTAATCCAGCTGATTGGGGGTGATTCGCCGAGTGGAATTTTTGTTGTATGCCTAAACATTCACACACTCTCTTCATCACGCGTCCTACGAATTCACTTCCATTATCACTCCAGACGATTCTGGGCATGCCGAATCTCGGGAAGAACTCTTTGACGAGAGCTTTGGCAGTTGACAAGGCAGTATTGTCTTTAAGGGGGTACGCTTCCACCCACCTGGAGAAAGCGCAAACAACAACGAGAACATACTTCAGATTGTTGCATCTCTCCATGTGAATGAAATCGAGCTGCAAAACCTCGAACGGATACGTTGGAGGCGCAAAATGACCAGCTGGAGTTGGGGTTCCCCTACCGGGATTGTACTTCAAACACACCATACAGTTTCTGACCACATTCTCTGCATATTTCGGGATATTGCTGTTTTGCCATACTGGGGCCAATACTTTACAGATTCCTTTCGAACTGATGTGCGCAAATCCATGAGCCATTGTTACTACTGCAAGTACATATGCGTTAGGTAATAGCCATCGCTGGTGTTCTGACAATTTGACCCAACAACCATTCGTATCTAACCTACCCTTACTTTCTCTCCATTCATTCACATCTTTCTCAGTTGCCTCGGCTTGTATAGATTTCGCGCTTTCGATGGTGTCCTCACACATTCCTACATCAGTAATCCATCTAGCGGGACCTACAACATACATCCGACTCATTGTGTTCCTTGCAGTCTCTTTTGCAACCTCGTCTGCAAATGCATTCCCGCGGCCAACATCATCCTGAATCTTTTTGTGTGCACTGCATTTTACAATGGCAACTTGTAGTGGCAAGGTCAGTGACTGGAGGAGCTCGTTAACTAGCTGACCATGTTGTATCTTTGCACCATGTGACGTAAGAAACCCACGTTCACGCCACAGTCTCCCAAAACTGTGAGACACACCAAAGGCGTATTGGCTGTCAGTGTACACATTCACTCGCTTTCCTTTCGCTAACACCCTTGCTCTGGTAAGCGCAATTAGCTCTGCAGCTTGTGCAGAATTATGGGAAATGCGCGCGGTCTCTATAATGGTGTGTAATGTCGTTACGGCATATGCTGCAGTCGTATCACCATTCGGCAGCTTGAAACATGAACCATCAACCCATAAAGTATTGTTGCATTCAGGAAGGGGAGTGTCCTGTAAGTCTACTCTCCCTTTTGTCTCTTCTTCTGTCCTAAAACAGCAGTCATGGTTATCAATCTTGTCTGTTTCTGTCGGAATGGGTAATAACGTTGCGGGATTCAGTGTATCGCACCTCTTTATGTGGATGTGACTTGCTAGCAGCGTAAGTTCGTAACTGGATAGTCGAGCGCTGGTAAGGTGTTGTGTCTTCGTCCTGTTCAGTAAAATGTCTACTGCATGTGGAACCATAACGATCAGAGTATTATTCATGACTAATCCAGCGGATTGTCGGATGCAGACAGCTGCTGCGGCGGTAGCCCTCAGACAACTTGGTAGGGCTTTAGCCACAGGGTCTAGAGTTGCCGAAAAATACGCGCATGGGCGCTGTCTGTCCCCAAAATGTTGTGTTAAAACTGATAATGCACAACCTTCCTTCTCATGGACATATAATGTAAAAGGCTTACTGTAGTTGGGGTTTCCCAACACAGGAGCCGAACACAATGCATCATGCAACTCGTGGAAACTCATCTGGTAATCTTCAGACCAAGGCATAGGATTTGGCGTGTCTTTACAGAGTAGTGCCAGCAAGGGTTTAGCTAGTAGTGAGAAATTCGGTATCCATTGTCTACAGTACGATGTAATGCCCAAGAAGGCTCGAACCTCTCTCTGTGTCCTTGGGGCACTCAGTTCTGCAATTGCCTGTATTCTTTCTGGTGTCAGTCTCCTTCCCTCCTTCGACAAGATGTGACCTAAGTAGGTTACTTCTTGTCGGCAAAATTGTAGTTTGGAAAGAGAGACTTTGTGCTTCATGTTACATAAGTGATGCAATAATGACAACGTAGCTTTCTTGCAAATCTCTTCAGTGTCTGCAGCGATCAGTAGATCGTCTACGTACTGAATCAGAGTTGAACCATTCGGTAGAACAATCGTGTCTAGTTGTGTTTTCAGGGCCTGACTGAATATTGATGGGCTTTCGCAGTAGCCTTGAGCAGCGCACTTGAAGCGGAAACTTCGTCCTCCTAAATTAAATCCGAAAATATCTCTATTCTCCTCAGCAATCGGGATGCTGAAGAAAGCGTTCTTCAGGTCAATCACCGAGAACCAATTTGCTGAAGCTGGAACCATCGTCAATAAAGCAGTAATGTCGGGGACAACTGGAAACTGTGGGATAACTATATTGTTCACTTCTCTGAGGTCGATCACGAACCTATACACAGGGGGCTGTGAAGGGTCCGTACGCTTTAAAACCGGTAAGACTGGACTGTTACAAACATTTCCTGTCGTTTCTTCAATGACGTCCTTATCAATCAGGTCAAAAACAATCGTCAATAACGCCTTTTCACATTCGCTAGATATTTTGTATTGGGGAATGCGTGGCAACCTAACGTTGGCTTTCAATGTTATGACATACGGTGCTATCTCCAAACGACCTACATCATTAGAACCGTTTGCCCAGAGTACATCAGGAAGACACGACAATTCAGTCGCAATATTTTCTTTTGACACATACATTGGAGAAATGACTTTCTTACCTAAAGTAAGTTGTACTCCCAATGGTGAACAGTACAAAGTCGCATATAACCTTTTTAGCAAATCCAAACCTAACAAGTTTTCACCGCAACCTGTTGTCAAAATGAGGGGTGCTTCTAATTCGCATGGGCCAATAGAAAGAGATACAGGACTGGAGATCGGGTTTCTAACAGGGGCGCCAGAGAAACCTACTGAAACATTCATTTCGCCAGACAAAGGTGCGCCAGGAAGTTTCGAGTGCATGATAGAACTTTTTGTAGCACCAGTATCCAGCAGAAATGGCTCTGACACTCCTGACGTAATTACCTTGACATAAGGTCCATTCTGATCTACTGGAACTGAAATAACTCCCTCTCTTTGTCCATGGCTGTCCTAGCAATCGTTACCCTCATTTTCGTGTTCGGTGTAATAGTCGTCAGTATAGTACTGAGCTGACCTGGACGACGCATTATTCTGTTGGTCAAAGCTGTTCATCGAATTCTGAGGCGGAAAGGAAGTGGTATTCTGGGTGAAATTTCCACGGCCCCTACCTCTAGGGGCATGTTGAACACCTCTTCCCCTTACACCTGAAGCACCGCTCAAACGTCGCGCAAGAGCCGGACAATTACCTTTAAAGTGACCCTCTTCCTTGCAATACGCACATTGATTCGGGCCATAAGCAATACGCTGATGGGAAAACTCGTTTCCTTGCGCGTTTCTCGAATACTGCTGTTGTAGTTGATAATTGGGCTGACTAGCCGTATGAGGCGGATAAGCTTGCTGGAGAAGAACTTTAGTTTTTAAATCTTTTGTCTTTTTGTCGACTTTATCTAGCTCGTCTTTGCGCCTATTTTCATAGTACTGGGCTGTAGCTAAAATTTGAGCTGACGTAGAGACAGCCCAAGCACTCTCTGAATCTTTCAGTTTATTACACAGTTCAGGGATTAAATTATGTACGAATTTGTCTACAAACAATCTTTGGCCACCCTCGGTAGCCATATCCTGACCACTATGATCGGTGAAAGTCTCCTCAAATCTTGTGAAAAAGTCAGACACATTCTCATTTGTCTTCTGCTTGCACGCAGATAGCTTGTCCCAGTTTACGCGTACTTCAGGCATTATCGTTTTCATGTACGCGATAATTCTACCGGGAAGTTCAGCTATTAACGGCTCAGGTTTAGAACCACCAATTTGTCTAGCATCTATAGCGGCAATGTTCGCCCATGAGTCACCTAGTTCTTGGTCATGGTTCGTATGACGTATTTTGCTCCATAGAGGATGTGGAACAACGTTCCCAAACAGCATGTCTATATCCGCTAAATTCATTATACATGAGCTTGCAGTTTGCGATAACTCCTTATAATACCCAGTCGGGTTTTTACGAGGATCAGGCAGTGTCTGCTTGAGTGCTAAGACATCGGATGTTTTCCAGGGGACATGTACCCATACACGCTGGAAATGAGGCAGAATTGGCGGATTCGCATTCGCATCACCTTCCCTCCAAACCGGAGGAACCTCTCTCATGGGGTACTGTTTCGCTCTTTTCCCGCCTGGTGCATCGTCTTCGTGACATGATCTAGAGACGTTTCCCTTACTCCTATAAGAGAGCAATAACTCTATCGCTTTCTCAACATCTGCACCTATAATCATACCTTCATAGAACTTAAAGCGTGTACGCCATAGTTCGTTCATTGTGTATGTGGGATCATTTGTCTTCACATCTTCGCCCAGATATACACACATTTCTTCGAATACGTATCTCTGAGTGGGTGCATTCCATTGACGGAAAACTTCCATAACAGACTGAACATCATATTTAACAGTATCCGTAATCCATTTACGGGCTAGTTCATTCAGCACTTTCCTTTCCTCGTAATCAGGCAGTTGACTACGTAACTGTCTATGTTCTGTTTTAGGGGTCGTTTTAGGCGACCCTAAGAAAGGTGAAAGCAGACCAGTGACGGTACCTGTCACTCTTTGTCTAATAGAAGGAGAAGCTTGCGGAGGAGCAAACGCATCAGAAAAAACAGGCTGAGGCAAAGAAGAAGTAGAGGCAAAAGCAGATGAAGTTGAAGAGTTAGCAGACGTAGTATCATAGACAATAGCTGGAGCTGTAGGCAAAGTCGTGGAAGTAGATGGAGTAGGTAGCGAAGATGGCGGCCCTTGAGAAGGCTGCGCCGGAGAAGTAGAAACCAGCTGAAGAGGAGCTGGCGTGTGTGCAAGAGCTGTGTTTCGTGCGCCGGGGCGCGGTATAGTAAAAATCTTTGGCGTTGTAGTAGCGTCTAACGCATACGGTGGAGGTGAGCTTAATAAGTGGGACATTAATGGATCTTTCTCGGATCTCTCCTCTTGACCTTGTCCCTTATTTGGTAACATCGGGTAGCATTTATCTACTGCTAGTTTCTTGCTCCGAAGTATTTGTTCGCTTTCTTGCTCTTCCTCGTTATCCTTGTATGCAACGGCAGCTTGCACCATTGACATACCTCTTTTATTCTTTTTTGCTAATTTTATTTCTTTCTGTTTGGCTTCTTTGCGCCATAAGCGGAAAGAGTCAAACATCGCCGGCCGGGCTTTTCTCTTGAATAATTTGACCTCTAAGTTATCTAATATTTCTGAGTCGAAACTACCATATTGGGGCCACTTTAAAACACCATCCTTGCGGGTGTATTTTATCCACACTTCATTATATGTGATAGGACCTACGCCATGCTTTACATAGAGCTCATATGTTGGAGTTCCAATCGGAGGAAGCGGACAGGAATCCTCTAATCGGGAGTCCTTACTATAACCAAGACAAAACAAGTTTCCAAGTCTGCTAAAACCAGGCATTTTTGCTCACTAGTCTAGCTTCAAACTTCAAAGGATTATCTGTTACGATATTTCTCGTGAATACACAAGTCCTTCGGCTTTGGGGCTTGCAAGTACCAAATCAAAGCGTATCTCAAGGATACCAAAAACTAAGGACAAACTAAGGACTGGGAGACGCTCCACTTATACTTAACTGAAGTATTTGAAGATCGGTGACGTCGCTAGAAGACTCGTCTATCGTTTCGCTCTACCAAGGATCACTGGGTCCAAAACAAGGCGATAGTCAGGGCAGCAGTCCTTCGTAGCCGTCGGGACGCGGGGAACCTCGCAGCAAAGACCTTCGGAGCCACGTCGACATACAGGGGTCGCTGAAGTGGCTGGCCGTCCTCCGGAATTTTCACACGAAGCTCCTCACGAACATCTGGCTTGGACCGTCGCCGCTTGATACCGCCCCGAGTTGGGCGCCAACTGAGGTGCCGGGTTTTTAAGAACCCGGTGGTGTCAGGGAATAACACTCGAAGACCTCTGAGTTCCCCCTTGTTTCGGACCACAGAAACACAGAGTCTTCTAGTCGCAGTCAGAGATCAAGTTTTATTGATAGCTACCAAGTAACAGGTGTCCTAGAAGCACGACAAGCACGGGTCATGTGTTCTCAGGAGACTGTTCGTTTTTACAGAACCAGCCTTCTCCTTATATACAAAAATAATAGCTGCAAGCAAGAATTCTTGAGTTTATGATATGGCTATATACATATTTCTACAATAATACAAAAGAGCGAAGTCATGTAGGCAAGCCCGTATTTTAGATGTCCAATTCGTGATAGATTACCTAGCCAGGCCCGGAACTCCCATCAGATATCGGTGAAGCCCCAATAAAGGAAGGCACCTCCTAGTCATAAAACTGGCCATAAACAGGGAGCGTGGACAGGTGTGTATGTGTGTAGAAAACATGATCTGTAAGAGGTGAATGGTTTGTGGTATGTTGTGCATTGATGCTATCGTGTTTGGCCACTGGGCGAGGAGCTGCCTAAACAGGTTTGGCTGGAGGCAAGGGAGTCAGTTGGGACAGGTCAGGGGGAAGTCAGGGAAGGTGGACGTGTCCTTTTAGATCAAGCTCGACCTTTAATTGACTTATCATGAGGGCAAGACACAAGATGGATACCGTCTACAAAATGGAGTCTGGGGGGTCGGGACGGAAACTACGATTCAGGGGTGTTAGCATGCCTCGATCCTGACGCAAATGCATAGGAATGATGTCCTAATCATTATCGGTTCGTCGACACCAAATTCGTCATGGTACGTTGATGTTTCGGGACACGGGTATTGGACCTCGATACCGGGACAACGGTAGGGTCCAGAATTTCAGAACCACAAGCTTCCCCAAAAGGTGAGCGGCATTGCAATTAGGGTCCCCCGCTCCGCCGAGGAAGTGGCAGAAGATATAGAGCCTCCTGGTGCGTTTCTGGCGGTGTCGGCAGCTTCCGGCCGCTTTGCACGCTGGGACCTGTAGTCCTTGCTGCCCCCGGTGTCAGCGGCCCTCCCCCGCACAGCGGCTGCAGAGGATCAGAAATGGCCTGCGGCGGCGGGGGGAGAGCTGGGAAGCAGCAGCAGGACAGCGGGCACATGGAAGAAGAGGGCTCGTGCTCCGGACCCCTCCGAGCACAGGTGAGCTTCCCCAACAGGCAAACGGCATTGCAATCAGGGTCCCATAGAAAGTATGATTAGTGCCTCTCATTGGCACCTGCTGATTTGTTTCTATGCCGTTTCTCCGCATCAGCTGGACCTCTGAAACCCACGGACAAACCGCAACTTTGAACGCTCAGGAAGAAGCTCCTTGCTGCAATCCGTCAGTGTAAAGTTGGAATCTGGACCCCCATATATACATCCTGAATTTGTCAGCGCCCAAGAACATCCCTTCCCTTTCTATTGTGCTATAATTGAACTCGACATCAGTTAGCGTCCTGGACGTGAAAGCTACTGTGTACTCTTGACCATCAATGATTTGACTGAGCACAGCCCCTAAACCCTGTGAGCTGGCATCAACTGTTACAATACTCATTTGACCATGTGTAAAAGGTCTGATAGCAGGAGCCTGTAAAATGAGTTGTTTGACGGCATCAAAAGACAGTTGTGTGTCCTTAGACCAAATGTATTTGACATTCCTTTTCAAAAGACTCCTGAGAGGCTGTACCACAATGACATAACCTTGTAAGAAACAAGCATAATATTCACTCAAGCCTAAGAACGCCCTCCAGGAATCTATATCTAAAGGGTTAGGTGCATCCTTAATGGCATTAAGTAACGACAATTCAGGTTTTATGCCCTCTACTGAAATGTTGTGTCCCAAGTAGTCCACCTGTTGAGTGATGAATTTACATTTATTTGTTAACCGTCATGCCAAACATTTCTAATTTCTGTAAAACTTTCTCAAGAAGAACATAGTGTGTCTCCAACGTGTCTGTATGAATTAGTATATCATCCTGGAATGCCTGGATACCCATGCAATGTGTAAACATTTGATCCATCAGTCTCTAGAAAACGCTTGCGGCCGATGCCAAGCCAAAAGTGAACCGCTTATACATGTAGATTCCTAAGGGAGTGACAAATGTGGTCAGATGCTGTGATTTTTTGGAAATGGGTTTCTGATGGTATGCTGAGCGTAAATCTATGGTTATGAAAAACCTGCTATCCCCAAGCTTGGCAAGTATTTTTTTAATCTTAGGGAGAGGATGGCAATCTACAATGATATTGGGGTTAAGTACCCTTAAGTCTACACATAGACGAATCTCGCCTGAGGACTTCCTTGCTACTACAGCAGTGGAAACCCACGTGGAAAATTCTACTGGAGTAATGATATCTTGTAAACACATATCATCAAGACGTTTTTTCAAATCATCTCAAGCAGCTAGAGGAACTGGTCTTCATTTCTGACTCACTGGAATTACATTCTTCTTAAGTTTAATGGTGTGTTGGAATCCTTTTACCAATCCTACCTTGTTACTAAATACACTAGAGTATTTGGAGCATAGGTTACTCAAAGTAGAGTCTTTATGAGAATAAGGTTGAACATCATTCATGGGTTCTTGTACCGCAGCTAATACTGGTAAATCTCCTAGTACAACGGGTTCAGGATAACCAGATTTGAGAATTACTCCTAATTTTGCCTGATCGTGCCAACCAAGAGTATCACGGCCATTAATGGCTCTATAAATTTTAGTGTATATTTCCCTACTTTTAAATTTGATAGAATCACAAAAATATCCGGACATAACAATGTCATATTCTCCAAACGCTTTAGAGTTGACATCAGTAGGCTTGAGTAATGACTTTGACCAACATTTTAAGAAATGCTTTTCATCTAAAATAGTGATGGGAGACCCAGAATCTGCCATAACATTAATATCAATAGACCCCAATAGTACATTACGCATAGGCCCTTTACACCTTTTAATGTCATTGTGTAAAATATTGATCTCAATAGTAGATAGAACATTACTCATGGCTGGCATCGCAGAGTGCGTCCTCTTCAACATTAAGAACATTAATTTAATTCTTCTGCTTAGCTGATTTGCAAACAGTGTAAAAATGTCCTTCCTTTTACAAATATTGCACCTTTTACCTTGTGCAGTACAATTTAAGTTGTTACCCATATGAAACTTAGATCCACATCGGTAACAAGTGCCCTTTTTTTCAAAACCTCTGTTTGGTTTAGGTTTAATAGAAACAGCTTTTAGATCTGATGTAAAAGCTATTACCTTTGAATCATCAGAAGATCTGCAAATGGCGTCTTGAGTAATCTTTTTCGTTGAAATTACAGACCTGTCAATACTGCGTGCAATATCCATCACTTCATCAAGTGAGTGATTTTTACAGGTTAAGATCCGCTCTTGAATTTGTTTGTTAAAACAAATGAATACAAGTTGGTCACGCAAACCGGTGTCCAAATAGGTACCAAATTAACACTTAGAAGCAAGTACACGCAAAACAGCCAACTAATCCTCAATTAGCTCATCTTGAGTTTGTTTGCGTTTAAAAAACAGATGTTGCTCAACCATAACAGATGGTTCATCGACATATTGTTTGCTCATGTGAGCCAATACTTCTGGAAAGACATTCCGTGTCTCATCATCAGATATGGCTGGTACAATAGGCAAATTATCAAAAACCTCTTGGCCTGCGCTACCCAAATGGGTAAATAATAGTGCCCTCTTTCTGGAAGCAGAATACTTTGATGTGTCAGTAGCTTCCATATAATTGTCAAAATTTCAGTACCATTTGTGCCAGGGAGTTAAAGGTTTACCAGGTTTTTCCAAAAATGGAGGTGGTTGCATGACATTGTTAGAGGAAGAAGACATACTTTGTAGTGTGCAATAATATTAAATAGAGACAACCTGAAAAGAAAAATAAATAAAATAATTTTACAATACTATCAAGCTATACCAGAAGAATTCTAGAAAGTCACCACAAACTATGTCGAAAGATGAAGTTGAGTAGTAGAATAAGCTTCTAAGCATAGGATGTATGTGCCTGTCACAGCAAACAGGCAACAGAGGTCCGTAGAAATTAAATTGAAGGGTGATCTAAGTCAAATGCGTGTGCCCATCCTTGAAGACAAGCTGCTAAACGTGATAGGTTGCCATGGATACATGTAGCAGTTCTCTGGAAGTAAAGGATCCAAGATGGCGGCTTGAGGCGTGATCGACGTGATGACAATCAACGTGCATGACGTGCTGTTTCCGAAGTGATTGGGGCACAAGTGACGCAACAGCAGGGATGACGTCAAGAGCAAGAAACAAACAAGGAATCCAGAAGTTCAAAGACGCAATGTCGGGTACAGTGGAATACCAAGACCCATTTAATTACAAGCAGGAAAGCAACGGCACCAAAGATACGTTGGAGGCAAGGTAAACTCACTGTGTGAAGCAGTATAATGTCGATTTTAAAGTTGCGGATAACAACCAATCTTCTACATACTTCCAGGTCGCTTTGTTACAATAAAGTTGCCAACGGTGGGCAGTCCAAAACAGATCCAAAGTTCAGTTTGTTTAAAAAAGAATTAAAAGAGAGAGAAACTGTGGCACTGGCGCGTAAGTGGCTCTTCCTCTTGCATGCTATGTTATTATTGGCATTCACTGATACCGTCTCCTGGACTCATCCTGCTCTTTTCTTTGCTGATAACTCAGTGGCGGCGGCACCCACATTTTAAGTGCGGGCAGGTGGAACGAAGACGCAGGCAACAGTGTCTGCTACTTGCTGCTTCAGGTTTTTGTGGGCGTCAAGGCTCCTCCCCTGCCACCCTGTAAGTTACTTTAGGCCAAGCCATCAATGCCGTGCATGCCTTTTGAGTCTCCCGCCCCTACAGGTTCCTGCCCCTGGGTGGGTGAGTTGCTGTCCCCTCTAGGGTACGCTTCGCTTCCTGGTCCTGTACATCAACCCACCCCAGCCGGGCAAGTTTCCCTTCTAGGTCTCACACCGTTTACCTTGAATTCCCCCCTATCTATATGATGCCCATAGACCTTGTGGTGTGTAAATGGTCGCAGTTTATTACATCGTACAAACATGCTGGATTATAAATCATCACAAGACATTGGTTATTGTTATGAACCATGCATTACACACAACATCTCATTCATTGAATTATCATGGATCGAATCATAAGTCATTTGTGCTTATTACTCGTTCCTTGCTGTATCCTCATCCAGTTAGTCCATCATTCGGCTGACCGCACTATATACCAGGGCCCATTGTTGCCAAGCGCAGTGGCTTCTAGGCTTCTCCTTGCTACCGTTGTCTGGTGTGCGGTGTCTTCTGGCAGTGCCTGTGATACAAGCACTGTGTCCGCCTAGCACTGACCCTTTGCTCGTCCTTGGGGTACTCCACAGCTGATCTCTGTGGGTTCAGGGAGGTAGGGCGGGAGTCTGATTCTTTTGAGTTCGGCCAGTGAGGAATGAGTTGATCCAGTCTAGGGCAGTTCCCTGTATGCCGACGTCATGGAGTCTGGTGGTGAGTTTACGGTGGGAGACTGTGTCGAAGGCTGCAGAGAGGTCTAATAAGATGAGGGCCGCCATGTGGCCCTGGTCGAGGAGAGTACGGATGTTGTCTGTGGCGGCTAGGAGGGCTGTCTCGCTGCTATGGTTGCTGCGGAATCCAGATTGGGAGGAGTCAAGGATCGAGTTAGCTTCTATGAAGGTCGTGAGCTGTGTGTTGACAATCTTCTCAGTGCCTATGACTGAGAAGGAAGCAAATGCTGTTCATGCTTTTCCGGGCTCCTGCCTCTACCGGATCCCGCCCTAAGGGTTGGTTAGTTGTGGTCCCCCAGAGGGTCGGCTTCGCTTCCCGGACTCTGGCTTTCGTATGTGGACGCCATTATAATCTTGGTACTACTAGACTGTGTGTTGTTATTGAGCACTGGCATGGGCCTACGGATCCCAGCAGTAATCAGTGTCATCTTAAGGATTTTGGGAGCCCTGGGTAATAAATATTTTGAGGGCCCCTGTTTAGAACAACTTTGAGTTTATTATACATTTTCTGCTAATTCAATCCCCATGTTACAGAATAATATTGAATTATACCTTAAATATTGAGATACCGAAATACACAAGTGAGCTAGAGAGAAACATCACATTGCCAGGGTCCCCTGAAAGGTGTGGGCTCTAGGCAATTCCCTACTTTGCCCATGCCTTAAACCGTCTAGTAGGATAGCTTTTAGAGTTCAACTTTCACTCTAAGCAACCTGACCAGACCCACTAAGCTAAACTATCCTGGGCTGGTGGCTTAGTGTGTTAATGTCAATAACCAAAGTTGGGAGAATGAGGAGGAAGCAAGGGCGCTCATTCGTCCACCCTTGTCATTGATATGGGTGGGAACCCGATGATGAACCATGCCACCAGCCAGGTTGGTGGGTGAGGGTTCTTCTAAAAACCAAATGGGTTTCCTGCCAAGGAGGTTTCTTTCCAACAACCCTGATGACAGGGTTTTCTAGAGCGCAGCTCTGAGCTCATTCTCTTTGTTTATTTATATTAGTGTATTAATGGTCTTCTCCAGAAACCTGTGTTTGATTTATGGCCAAAGGCAGTAGTACTTTAAATGGGCAGTGTGAGAAATAGGGTTGTTGGTTGACTGGCCTGTGAGCCCTGGTCAAGCATCAGCCACAATCCCTTGCAGGGTGAACCACCAAAAGTCACCAAATTAAGCTGTGCCTAACACTGCGAAGCTTGGCACACAAGCAGTCAGCTTTGAGCCCAGGGGCTGTGATGCTCAGTTCTCGATGTCGAAGTCGACTGCTGCTGTCGATGGAGATGTGAAGCCCTAAAGCCGGTAGAAGCATCGCGCAGTGGTGAGGCCGAGGGCAATGTGTCCGGATTTCCACGCAGCAGAAACGATGCGCCGGTTCTGGTCATGCAACAGGGGCAATGCACCAGTTCCAATCTATGCATGGGAGACGATTCACCGGTGCGAGAGACGATGCATGGGTTTGGCTGAAGCAAGCACCTTAGGCCCAATTCTAAGGGTCCAAGACTGGGTTGGCAGCACTTGACAGAACAGAGTCAAATATGGTAGAGTCCAGTTGCAGAATAAGGTTAGTTGGAAACTTTTTATGTCTCTGAGACTTAAGATCAGCAGGCCAGTCAACTAGCCCTTGGAGTCACTCTGAGTTCTCGGGGGTCAAGTAGTGCAGGTCTAATCACTCTCAACCAGACCAGAAGGGAAGCAGTAAGCACAGCAAGAAAGCAGTTCTTCCAGAGCAGTAGTCCAGCAGAGTGGCAGTCTTTCAGCAGCACAGCACTACTTCCTGGCAGAGTATTCACAGGTTCAGAAGGGTACGGAATTGGTAGGGTCTGAGGTCCAGTTCTTACACCCAGTGGTGCCTTTGAAGTTGAGGAGACTTCAAAGACAGGCATTGGAAATGCACAATAGTATTCCCTTCCTTTCTGGCTCCAGAATCATTGCAGGGGGTTATGCAGTCCTATGTGTGTGTGAACAAGACACAGCATATTCAGGTGTAAGTGTGAGGCTGTGCCCAGCTCCTCCCTCCCATCCTCCCAGGATGGCCCATCAAGTCATACTTAAGCTCCCCTTATATGTGGCTGCCTTGGGGAATACACAGATTCCAGCTGTCACCCTCCCCAGACGTGTATTAGAGACATGTTGGAGGCACACAAGGCTATGAGCAGGGAAATGTCAACATTCTAAAACTGGGATTTTCAAACTTATAATAATAAAATCAACTTGGCCATTAAAGAGGAGTTATCCTTTCAATTCCCTACGTAGTAAACATGACAGATCTACCTCCTCTCGATTACAAATTATAGCATATTATATATAATAAAGAATACCCAATGTTATCCAATGGGAAGGGTAGGCCTCACAGTAGTGAAACATATATTTGGGAGTTTTTTCCTACTAGGACATGTAAAACGTAAAAGTGCATGTCCTATCTTTTACTTAGACAGCACCCTGCACTATGGGCTACCCAGGCTTTATCTTATGAGTGACTTATATGTAACAAAAAGGGAGTTTAAGTCTTGGCAAAGGGGTTTATATGCCAAGGCAACATGGCAATGTGACCCTGCATATACAGACACTGCAATGACAGGCCTGAGACATGTTTAAAGGGCTACTTAAGTGGGTGGCACCATCAGTGCTGCAGGCCTGCTAGTAGCATTTAATTTAAAGGCCATGGGCAGGTCACATAACTAGGGACTTACACACCCTGACCTGACCTTGACCATCAATCTTAATGCACCTGTCATCCCCTCTACCACTAGCCCCTACCTACATAACTCCATCTCTAGACTGCAGGTTTGCCCAGGTACGAATTCCACTAACTTCCCTTGTCCTGACCTCCCCTACATCGACCTCTCACCTCATGCTCCACTACGTCTGAAATTGAACTCTCCTCCAGTGGACTTCCCACACCCCTCCCGTCCACCTCCCCCTATCTCCCCTTCTCCCCCCCCATTGGCAAATCCCTTGCCTCACCTCAAAATGACCCATACTCCTCACCCCGACCCATCTTCTAAACTTAAGACTATAATCCACGAACTGCTAACTCTCAAAACTGCCATCCATAAACTCATAAAGGACACCGAAGAGCTAGCCCATGATCTCTCTCCCAAAATGTCCACACGTGAGATCCCCCAACTCTCCTACAACATGCCTACACTCGAGTCCCCCATTTGATCCTCCCAAAACCCTCGCCCTCATCACGAACACCACCCCCTACTCTAACACCCCGACTCGACCTACCAGATCCTTAAATCCTTATCCAGAACCAGATATTCTCTCCCTACTCCTTGAGTACACCTCCCCATACTCAGAAGATGATATTCTCTCACTCCCCCTCGAATACACCTCCCCTCCTTCGACCATGCTCCTTAACACCCCCTCTAATTGTTCATAACCCTAAACTCCCTAAACAAGGTAATTCGGAACCCATCTGAACCATCTCGCCCAACCCACATAGAACGACCAGGCCCAACGCCAATACCATTAACGCCAATAACCTCTTGCAGATCCCCACTACACACCCCATGCTCACTGACACACTTCCCATATCACTTCTGAAAAGCATGCTAATTAACTGCAGATCAGCGGTGAAACATGCCACAGACCTGGCTGATCTCAACCTAGCCCAAGACCTAGACCTCCTTATCCTCCACATGACTTTAAAGCAGCGGTACAAGCACTGGTAATCTCCAGGATAGATTACGTCAGGGCCACTCTCTGCGGTCTGCCGAAACTCAGTCTAGCTCCCCTCAGAGCCTCTCTTAATGCAGCCACTAGACTCATCACGGGCTCTAAGAAGACCAATCACATCTCACCGGACTTGATATCGTTCAACTGGCTTCCCTTTGAAGCTAGGATACAATTAAAGATTGCATGTATGATCCATAGAGCACTTCACTTCAACACTCCACTCTACCTTGCTAACAAGATTGAGCTATCTGGTGGCTCCAGGGGCCTCATTTATGAAAAATGACGCATCGCTGCGTGAAAGCAGCGATGCGTCACTTCTCAGTGCGCACTCCTTGTGACATACCTGATGCGTCATATTCACTGTATGACGCATCATGTCGCAAGGAGTTACAGATACGTCAGTATTTCTGACGTATCTGTTAGCGCAAAAGTGACGCATTGCTGGAGTGTGTCACAAAAGTGACGCAACTCCAGAAATGCGTCCTTTCACATGGGGAAAGCCCCATGTGAAAGGGCTTGCCTCAGTCTTACGCCTGCTGTGAGGCAGGCGCAAGATTTTGACGCAACAGCGTCCTAAAAGTGACGCAGTGAAATCTCATAGATTTCACTGCGTCACTATTACGAGGCTTTTTGCGGGGGAACGCCCCCTCTGCATACATTATACCTGACGCAGGTATAATGTAGCGCAGGGGTTTACAAAGTGACGCATCTGCTTAGATGTGTCACTTTGTAAATAGTGCACAACAGGAGGCATGTTTTACGCCACCGATGCGTCACAAAAAGTGACGCATCGGAAGCGCAAAACTGACGAGGCCCCAGGTCCACAAGGAGCTCTGGCACTTTGCTGCTCAAGTCCAAGAAATGAATATGGTTAAAACCTACAATCGCTCTTTCTCTGGCATCGCCCGAGAGTCTGGAGCTCCCTTCCAGTTCAAACAAGACTGATTCCCTCTACCTTTGCCTTCAAAAAAGAAGTCAAATCTCTTCTACTGAACAAACACCTCCAACAAACAATGTGCTGATCTTGATGCTATGCTCCAACTGATTATAAATGAATGTTTTTATCTGATTTGCTCTTGTTATATATTGCCCTACTTATCTCCTTCACTTCCTAAACCTATGTAAAGCGTTCTGATACCCACCTGGGTCATGTTCGCACTATAAAAAACTTTAATAAAATAAATAAATAAATTATAAGTAAATTAAATATGCCATTTGTGTATAATCAAATGTTACCACGTTTTAAGGAGAGAGCACAAGAACTTTAACACTGGTTACCAGTGGTAGAGTTCGCAGAGTTCTAAAGCCAACAAAAAGGAATCAAGCAAAAAGGGAAGTAGAAGGCAAAAATCTTGGGGGTGACCCTGCATAGAGGGTCATTTCCAACAGGCAGGCACTGCCCAGTACTGTGTAGTTACACTTAAATATTTTGAAAGTGAAAGTACCTGCACTTCTCATCTCGGCTGCAATGCATTTAATGTTTGAATGAGAGAGTATCAAAAAGAACAATTGAGGGACAGAATGCAGAACAATGTCATACATTCACCCCAGTACAGAGATCTGGGCCTAAATCCATCGTTTTTTTGCTCACGATGCCATTCCAGTTTGGACCCAGCCATATGCAAATCAGTCTTGACCCTGCGCCCAATGGGAGCAGTCCAGCCCAAACTGCCAAGCCAGGTCCTCCCTGGACTGGAAACAAGCATCCTAGGACCGGTTTCGAGCTTTCAGCCCTCATTAGCCAGGATAGCTTGACTCCAGTGGCATGGAAAGCACGGGACCCACATCTAGGCATACCCGTCCCACTCAGGGTGACAATGGCAAAAAGAACATGAGAGAGTATCTGCACTTCTCAGGAGCAAACAGGTACTCTAACTAGTGAGTACCTGCACTTCTGTATTTCCTTTTAAAGCACTGGCCACCGGTTCAAATTATAATAGTCACTTTCAGCTTTTCATAGTTCTGAGCTGGATGAAATGCATAATATTGAGTCGGGAACAGTACATTTTTTACGTCAAGGGGTGAAAGTGTGCTTAAAAAATACTTGTGTCCTGTTATGATGTGCAGATTAGTGTTCGATCCTGGCTACAAACTGATTTCCAGGTGTTTACTGCATATGGGTGTACGTACACATTTGAAGGGTGGTGTTGGACTTGGCTCTTTTTGCAGGATCATCCAGGACTGTTAGCCTTCCTACTGTATTTTTTCTGACCTGTTGTTTGTGGTTTTAGGACTCTGGGCACTTTATCACTGCTGTTCAGTGCTTAGTTACATGTGCTCTCTGTACAGCGGTATCTCATATATCCAGGGCCAGTAAATTAAATGCTACTGGTGGGCATGAAGCGCTGCTTGCTCCACCCACCAAAGTAGGCTTTTAAACCTGTCTCAGGCCTCTGCCATTGCAGGGCCTGCGTGCACAGTTTACTGCCACTGTGACGTGGCACATAAAGTGGTTGCCATGTTGTGACTCCCCTTTTACTACATATATCTGTCACCCCTAAGGTAGGCTTTAGCTAGCCCTATGGACAGGGTGCAGTGTAGGTAAAAGGCAGGACATGTGCCTTAGCTGTGTGGTAGTGACAAACAGCCTATTTGGTTTCTCACTGCTGTGAGGCTGCCCTCTCATAGGAATGCATTGGGGATCTGAGAGGGGTAGTGTGATCAAGTCTGGTATTTTTGGAATAGTGGTGATAAATGCTGCGTAGTGGTGTTTGCAGATTTATTATCACTATTTTAAAAATGTCACTTTTAGAAGTGGTAATTTCTGTGTGCTATGAGTCTTGGTGCCTGCCTGTTGCGTATTTACAGTCTGGCCTTGGAGTGACAGGGGCGAGGGATGACTGCTGGGCGACAGGAGGAACCGCCACAAAGGACTTCCCCTCTGCTGGAGGGCCCTGTGAGCTGGCCTGCCTGGGTCCAGCCCTGCCCGTGCCAATTTCTTGAGAAGAGCGCTGTCTGCCCACTGGTTGTGTCTCGCAGTGGGAGACACAGTGCGTGGAGCACTCCAGGACCGCTGTGCCCGATTCTCTGGTCCTCAGGGCTGTTTGCTGCAGCTGGGGCTCTGTGAAGTGGCCCCAGGCTGCTACCCCACATGGTGCAAGTAAGGGAGCCAAGTCGATGGAGACTTTGCTCCGTACATCCTCGGCCTTCTCGAGGCAAGAAGATAGATGGAGGACGCCTGTATGTGGGCGAGTCTCCCGTAAGGAAGGGGAGAGGCCCCTTCCACGAGGAGAGCCACCAGAGACTTCGCTCCGGGGCTGGCCCCTACTTTGCAGGCAGCTCTAGAAGGACTGGCACCTTGCCCGGCGGGACAGCCTATGGCTGCGAACTAAGTACATATGACACCGCCAGGGTTGGCCCAAAATATCCTACAGGGCAGGGTGCAATGCATTTAAAAAGTAGGACATGTAATTTTAAGTTTTACATTTCCTGGTAGTGAAAAAGTCATACATTTGTTTTTCACTCCTCCAAGACTGTTACATCGGTCTGTCCTCAGGATCGGTTTGTTGCTCGGAATAGTCCACCTCTTGATCTACCCAAGCCTTACCAGCCGTAATAGCACAGGTCAGTGAAAGGATCAAGTGGGGGAAGGAAAGGAAGGGAACAGCCGGGGGGGGAGATCTGAAATGACAATCACAATCATGTATACCTTATAGCCAGAAACCTACCCTTTTCTAAACTCCACATGGCATCACAGGGACAGAACGTAGTCCCATACCACTCCTACTACCCCTGTTAAAATAGAGCCAGAATAACATAAGTATGAACCTTGTTCCAGAAAATAAATATCCATGCTAATAACAACTGCTACTGAGTCTCAATTCACTGATTTGGTTACTTCACCAATGATTAGAATCCAAATGATTTGCATGAGAAACAAAGAGCTGAGAATTCCCTGCGCAAAGATGTTGCCATTGAGTAGTCACTCTTATCACAGGAACTGCAGTACAGGTTCAGGCACAGGCTACAAGACTGTGAAGCCTACATGAGCTACCAATGTGGTTACCGGCAGCTAGACCACCACCGGCCGACAAGTCCAGGCGAATGGCCAAAGGACTCTGAACCATCCATCCTCCGCATGAGCAGCAAGCTCACCAACGGAGGAGGTTACTCACAGCCGGCCGACAATGCTGGGCGAAACACCAGGGCACTTAACCTTCCTCCGCACGAGCAGAACGCTCACCAACGGAGGAGGGTGAGCCACTACCAAGCAAAGAGCGAGAGTGCCCGTAGAATTTCTGACAGGATTCTTTGCATTTACTGGAAGGAAAATCTCCATGCTACTTCTACTTGTAGTCAATAGTGTGTAATCACATGCTTCATGCTTCTTGTGCCACACACAAGTTTAATCTCAAACCATGTTACTCCTATATTGGAACTTTTAGGGCCATATGTATCAAGCTAATTAGCATTTGCAAAGGCCGAAATTCGCAGAATTTCGGCCTTTGCGAATGCTAATTAGCTAAATGGTATGTATGAAACATTTTCGCAGCAAAATAAGGAATCGCACATTTTGCAATTCCTTATTTTGCGATTGCACTTAAGGAATCACAAAATTTGCGATTCCTTAAATGCAATGTATCAAAGAAATATTTATGCAAAAATGCCAATAAGGATTCGCAGATTACCACCAACTTCTAGTTGGTGGTAAGTTGCGAATTCTGTTAAAAAAACTATTTATTTAAATTCCAAAGGTGCCATATGACGCTCATACATGCCCTTAGGGCATGTATGTGCGCCATATGCCCACACATGTCTTTTTCAGGGGTGCAGCAGGGTGTTCTTGTGACACCCCTGCACCCTTGAAAATATTCGCAATTTGCGATTAACAAGTTGCTAATCGCAAATATCCCCTTCATTCCTATGGGCCTCCTGGACCATAGAAATAAATGGGAAAATTGCGATTAGCAATTTGCTAATCACAATTTAGGAATGATAAGGAATCGCTAAAAAGAAGCGATTTCCTACATACATACCGTTTTGCGATTTCTAAATAGCGATTCCTTAAAAATCGCTATTTAGGAATCGCTAAACGGTATGATGATACATATGGCCCCTGATCTGCAAATATTTTTGGAGAAGTAGGACCTGTTTTGTTCTTTACATTTATAGGCTGAATTTGGAGTACCTATGGCTCCCTTGGGCAGGGCCCCAAGTCACAGAGTGCAAACTCGTCTGTAGTTAATTGATGGGTACACCTACTGAGTAAATGGGCGGAATATGCCCTATAGGAGGTTACAGGCGAGGAGGACCCTTGCTGCATACACAGTAGGGAAAAGGTAAACTCACTGGGGCTTATTTATAAGCCCCTTGGACCATCAGTGCATCACTTTTTATATGGGGAAAAGTGACATACCAGCGGCGCAAGGGGCTTGTAAATAAGCCCCATTGAGTAATTCTTTCGCAGCACATAATACATTGCTGGGCTTTTTCCCATGTTAAAAGTGAATCACTGACAGCGCAAGGGGCTGTTAATAAGCCCCTGCATGTTCCCAGGCTGGACGAGTGTCCTACTCAAACTTTAGGATTGTAACAGTTTTTAAATATTTTTAAGAGACAAAAAACCTTCGCCTACATCCATTGCCCGGCGAGTTAGCTGTATCTACTCACAGCTTTAAAGGATCGCCCAGCAGTTGCACTGGATTCAGACGTGTAACTCCTGTATGTGTGAGTATGGGGCATGGTTGTCGGTTTTTGTGTAGCAACTCGATCCTGATTTTAAGAAATTAAAGAGCTCGTAAAATGATCTATACCAATCACATTAAAGGTAGACAAGCAATGCCCATTGTAATACCTTACCTACTGGTGGGGGAAACTTCTCCTGCAGGACCTTTGTGGAAAATGAAATATATATATCTACAATTTTCTTAGTGGAAATAAAATCTGCTTAGGAGTGGGTTGGGTGCATAACAATATTCAGGGCATTGATAATTTAGGTAAGCTTCAGGATTGCCTGCTTTGTGGTCTTTTTTGGTGGACGTAAATTTGAGCATAATTTCGATCAACACACACAATACGATTACACTTTACCCTAAGGCTGGCAGGCCCTCATATTTATAACATACAATACATTTAAAACTCAAGTCTATATAAAATCCATTAGTCATTATTCATATACATTGATTGGACCCGCCAATTACATAACAAAGATGCCTACGCACAATATGAAGTATAATTATACATAGCTCTTAATCAAATATCAGAAAGCTAATTACATATCAGTTGATTCTAATTTTGTATGTTATTTAAGTGCTTAATCACAACTGTTTTTCGATCATAATGAACTCACATTCTGTATGTCTATTGGGCTCCTATGTAATCATTACACTAGAATAAATGTACAACTCCATTGTTCGTAAGCTCCAAGCCTTTCATAGCCATTAATGTGCATAAATGATTCGTGTTTGACTATCACAAATGTATAGCTTCTCAGGAAATTATAAGAGAGAGGTCAATACCACAACAGAGGGAGCCAGTCAGAGTACTCATTCTGCTAGTGATGTACTGGCTTTGATCATTCAGAAAAACGAGAAAGTCCTCAAAAGAATTCAAACTGTGGAGACGAGAAGGAAGATTTTCGAATATTTCACACAACACAGGAAGGCAATTTGCTGCATTGCGTGAAAGGGGGAGCAGAAATACACCAAAAGTACGACGATTTATGGCAAACTTCTGCTCTCGCTGGTGCACGGTGTGCTGACTAACGCCACGCAGTCACCCATACATTATCGTGCAAGGGTGCCTTGGTTACAGGCAGGACTGTTTTGTGCAGAAAGGAATGCCTTCATTCACAAAAACAATCCTAAGAGGTAAATTCCTCTTTCTATATGTGATGTACATTGCATCAGGCATGAAGGAGGGTGTAATGAGGAGAACTAGAGATATTTCTCATTGTTACACCTCTGTTGGGTACGCGCTCCATTTTGACACAAACTTAGGTTTCCGCCTCTTTGTAAATCTGAGTTTGAGCCAAAATACATTGGGTGGATGCGCTGAAATGCCCATGCACCACCCATGTAATGCTTACCCAAACACAAGACAGTGCTTTGCACGGCTTAGTAAATGCTAAAATGGATTTTGCGTCAGGACTGTGCCACAAAATCTTAGTTAATTTGGGCCCAGAGATGATAGCATGAAAATAATCTTTGTCTGATCGATGCAATCTTAGCTTTCAGTTCTCACTCACTTCTTAGTGATCACCAGATCGAGAAAGCTGTGGGCATATTTACAAGGAGACACTATACATTCTACAAGGTCATGAAAACTGTGGAAGCTGCAGCACAGAGGTGGGGCGGGGCTCGGCAGAGGCAAGGGCTGCAATACCACTTCCAGGTCAATATAAGTAGTGTCAGCAGGAAGCAACAGTGCCTAGCAACATCGTTGGTATAAGGGTCTGACTTCTCACTTCAGTTCGTGCCTGGCCTGAGCATCATCCACCTTTGTTTTGTTTTACAGTTTTGGGTCCCTTGTGTTTGATTCTCTTATTACCGCTCCTCGCCTATTCTGGGGAGTCATATGTTTTTTGTATGTCCCTGCAAGCTTTTGTCACTTCTCCTGTGACCCGGGGTACTTCCTGGCTCACCAGCACAGTTGCCACCCGAGTTTCACTACCTTGCTATTCCTTGTTGTACCTGACTGAATTCTAGCTGCTTATGACACCTGTGGACGTTGTACGCAGCACAGCACAACATAGCAATTTCTATCCCACCCCTTCTATACAGAATGCATAGGGAATGGAAGCAAAGAGAATTTACCGTTGTTTCCTTGCTGTAACACTTTAGTTTTCCACTGAAATATGTTCTTTGAAAATCAATTAATTTGGTTATAAGAGTTTTGGAGGGGTTAACTTCATGTTTATTCATTAACTTCTGGGTTCAATGTGCATTTATTAATTTGTAACTATGAATTATGCACCGGCCACTAAAATGAAAGTGATTTCATTATGTTTTGCATGTAAATGTCCATTTTTAGTTGATATCAACATTATAATGCAGTCATGCTATTTTACAAGTAAATTACTAATGCACAGTTGTTGCTGATATTAAGGTATGACGTTTGGTTTTTGTTTGCATTTTCAATGCTTCTCCGTTGTTTAGGATGTTGGTTTTATTAGGGTTGGGGTGTGATTATATCATCTTGCTGCCATTTATAAGTACATATTTGTATCTGAAATGTGCTTACTGTCTGTTTAAGTGTAGTGTCCCTTGAGGATCCTGCACAGCTAAACTCGAAGCATAGAGGTTAAGGAGGTAATTAGGATTCCGATATTTAAAAAAGAAAATACAATTTTATAGTCAGCTTCAGGTGTGATTTATGATGCTGGTGCTTTTCTTTAAATAAAATTAAAGAGGGAAATTTGGAAATGAGTTTGGCAGTTAGTCAGAAGTAGACAAATTAAGTGTTATTTCAATATGCAAAAAATTAGAGATTATTCACTGTTAGCAATTAGAAAGAAGCCACGCTATAATTATCAGTTCTATAGTTGTAACTGTATTCTACTAAATACGAATTATTATAGTGTATTATTTTTTTCAATTTAAGGAAACACTGATGTCAATATACACTCACCCTCTGACAGCTGGTGTTTCTAGAGCTCCCTTGTTAGACACTTTGTCATTTGCTTGTGCAGTACAGACCTTGTACAAACATTGTAAGGTTAATTCTCTTGATATTTGTGTCTCGTGGCTGTGATGTATAAAGACATCGAAGGGCATGTCAATAGGGAAGTCAAGGATTTAAATATAGCATGTGAAAACACAAATAGAAATATTACTATAGTACAATAAATGAAACATAAAGTATTAATAGAAATATTTATAAGGATATTACTATAGATAGTAATATAGACATATTTATTTGAATATTATATTAGCATTCATGTAAATAAGATAAGATATTGACAGAAATGTTACATTCTATTTTTGATAAACATATCTGCCCCATCCACACAGATAAATGTACACATATAGATTTGCACACGTTGTGGAAACTAGCAGAAATAGCTGTTAGCATGGGCTGAAGCCATTTTGTTTGTGGCAGATATTTTAGTTAGCCATGTGCTCGCCATGTGCTTTTCCCTCTTTACTGTTGCCTGCCCTTGTATTCTGCTTGAGTCATCAGTTACAGTTAACTCCTTCAGCATTAAGCCAGAGCACTGCATATGCTCAGAAAGTCCTGTAGCTGCTAGAATGCACTTGCTCTTAAAGTAACTGTCAGGCTATTTTAACTAATGTCAGCAACTCTGTTACTCCTCCTACTTTGTTGACTAAGTAGTTTCTGTTAGTATACATATGTAAAATAGCTATTCATGTGTATACTTGTACCGCCTCTTTTTGAACCTCCATGCTTACGCTGCAACTATCACAGTATAAAAGGCTCATGGTTTCTGTTTTCCTTGGACTACCTCATACAGTGGCCTGAGGGTACGGTATTGATGTAGTCTCCCTCATGGGAGGTTAATAAATCTATTTCCTTTATATTACAGCTTCCGTGCCAATTTCTTCTTTGTTGGTTTAAGGACTGGTGCATCAGTGAGCCCCGAAAAAGGCTTTTTATTCCACAAGTTGGCACCTAACGTGCGGCTCATCGGAGACGCGGCCATCCGAGAGTGCGGTCGTGATGGAAGGCAGGAATCCACTGAGGAAGGTACCCTGCACGAGGAGACCCTTTGTATTTGAAGACCGATGTGTTCTCCGGTTTTCCTGATCTGACCCTCTAGGTGATGGCCGGTCCCGACTGAGATCTTCTTTGGCGTGAGTATTTCAAAACAACCGTTAGGTCACTCAGAACTTGGCAGTTGGAAGCTGGAGACTTTTGTTTGGTAAGGTCGGGATGGGACACTTTTGCATAGCTTGGCCAAGATTTCAGTTTGTTTGTTTGTTTGCTGGAGCAAATAAAGGCAGGTAATGAGGAGATTTTTCTCTACTTTTGGATAATTCTCAGGATAAATAAGTTTTGATTATATTACATCGCATTGTAATATTTTTGGCATGCCTGCTCCTAGCACACTTCGTAGAAAAAGTTGCAATTTGATGGTACCAATATGGATTTAGAAAGTATACAGCTGACTCCTCTAGAGGGGATACCTAAATAGGTTTATGTACATTAAATATGGTATTTCTTCCATAATGTATAGTACACTGTGGAACAAATACACTAAAGAGGATCCTGATGTACGCACTTAGTAACATTCATAAATGGTGATATGGAGCGCTTTTGAGTGTTCTACCAGCCCAACTGGTAATTTGGAGTATTTTGGAAAAGGTCTGGGGCTAGAGCCTGTCTTTTTGAACATGTCTATCATTTGGCTGTCTATTTGTCTTGGTGTAATCTCTGTACCATTTTTTGAGAGTCCTTTTGTTTTTAAATATGACTTATAATTGGTATCTACAAATGGTTTGGTTTGAGTACAGTCTGTGGGATCTTGCTCTTGCTTTTGTCCTAAGTGTTGATTTGTGGGTTAATTGTTTTTTTTAAGTGTCCTTGTGGTTTGTGGACTGACACCGGTGGTGATGCTTGTAAAGTACTTGTTTCAGTGAGTAGTGACTGTGTTTTTTGTGTGAGAATGGCTTGCCTTAGCAAGCAGTGTTGTGTTTTGAGTGTGTGGCCCCCTTCTTGAAAATGTCCGGAATGATCTCAATTTGGTTTGTTGTCGTCATTATGTTCTGCAAATGTTATTGAAAGAATTACACTTTAAAATTCAAGGAATTAATTATACAACGTAATGCTAAATAGCTGCACTCTACCATTTAAAGTAAAACAGTAACAAAGTATAGATGTGTGAATATTGCCACAATGGTAAAGAAACATTAGAATTAACACTCAATAGGAAAAAAAAATAGGCCTCATAGAAAGAAAACAGAAACACATTTGTGTGCTTTACACAACTAGAACTCAATACGAAATGCTACAGCATTATCCTTAGATACATTATTAATAAAAAGGCATTCACATTATCTGAGTAATTAGTTGCTGCTAAAATAAAAGTGGCTCTTTTTCACATTGCAAAATGATAGACTGGCTTGGAATGCCTGGGTTTTAAATAGACTGCCCCGTGCTCATTCCCGGCGCTAGAAAAAGGAGCTTTTAAAAGGCTTTTCAAAGCTGTCTGTCCGAAGGAAGCTGTCTGTCAAAACAAACAGAGGTAATGAATGGTTTATCTCCTGAAAAAGCTTAAGAAGCTAACGCATGCTGGTCGTAAAGCACAGCTGAGTAAACAACACATGGCTACGCCCGGCCACAAGCTACAGAAAATAATGCTGTGTCAACTAGGTTGTAAGTTATTACAGCATCATATGAAGGCACTTGCGTTAAAGACTACTGATTTGAAAAGTTAGAAATACAGCTTCATTATTTTAGATAAAAGATAAAGGATTAAAAGTAAGGACTTTCTATTTTGTTGCTTTTCTAAATAAGCACACCTGTGAATCTAATGGTAAATAATTACTGCCCTTTGAAAAGTGACACAAACTTTTTATGTTTCAGTAAAGCTTCTGTGCTTAGTGTTATAAATAAATGCATTTAAAGGCAAAATGTAAGGAATAAGGCTTGCTTTTCATATGTGGAAACATCAAAAGGGTTAGTTATCATTATTAAAAAAAATTGCTACATGAAATAAATTGTTAAAAGTCATTGTATTAAAATCATTTATTTTTGCACTATTAGGATTTTCATAATGTGTAATACCACTATTGTGAAAATTCAATACTATTTAACACTACAGAAAATTACCTTGTGCAAAGTGTGTGTCAAGATTTCAATGTCTAAATGGTTAAAATATACTGTGCATCAAAAAAGGTGAATATTAGTTTCTCTAGCAATGACAATATTACTGGATATTAGGGACAAACCTAAAATATGATTCTTAGTATGCCTACTGGCTGTAGTCTGAAATGCACTTACAAAGTTATGCAAGGAGTAGCTGTACAGACATGAGAATTACATTGCGCGCCTCAAAAGCATGATAGTTCTGAGCGAATTATGGCATTATGAAGCTCTTTAAGTGATAGAACGCACATTTCACAGGAATAAAAACAAAAATAAGACAGCAAAAAGTGCATCTTTCCTTTACAATTATCAGCACACAAGCACAGAACAGGACTGCTTTTCAGCTGTGCTTCTCCAGAGTTACTTTGAATTGTAAAAGCTGCATGGGAATAGCCTTTCTCAGACAGGGGACAACAGGTTTAAGAGCCAAAGGCCCACTTCTGTATTTAGAACTGACCAGCACTACTGAACGTAAAATATACACGCAGGGAGCCACTGTGACAGTATGTGATTTCAACATTACACTATGAAAGCTTGTAATGTTACAGAGTAGTTTAACACCTTGAATGCTATAGCAATTCTCCCCTGGTGCTGCAGGCCCTTAAATCCCATTGTTCATGACGAGCTGAGCTCGTCATTAGCACACGAGCAGTGTAATGCATGACGAGCTGAGCTCCTCATGAGCATGGAAGAGGTTAATAAACTGATTTCTTTGTATTAATTAAATTTGCTGATTCTAACATTGTCGGGTAAAACACTACAGGTAATGTTTTAGGTAACATTAGCTAAAGGAAATATTGCATATTCTGCTAGGAGCATATGGGTATATCACTGTTTTCTTGAGACATAATACAAGTGTAGGAGATATGCAGGTGGGGTTTATCCTATTGAATAACATTATCAAGGGATAGCAGCGTCTGTAGGTCATATGCAGAGAAGAGCTCTGCCCTGCATATAGAAATACTGCTTTTCACTCGAAATTGTTGTGCTAGGTCCAGATCAAAAGGGTATGAAATAAAGTTTGCAATAGTGTGCTATTATGTAATACAGCTCAATTAGTTAAAAAGGAATTGGTAGTTGGTTAAGGATTAATGTCTTCTAGTAAAGTGGTACAGTCCAATAGTATTGGACATGGCCTCTTTGGTGTGGTTTCTCCTAGTTATCTATCTCCTACAAGTTTGTTTGTGCCCAGCTGCCAGAAAGGGGGGTAAATATTGTCGACAGGCGGTCACCTGTTTCGGTTACCTACTGTCGAATGGGGGAGGCGATTAGGGAGATTAGCTCCTGGGCAAATTATGGGTAAGCAAAATTAAGTAATACATTGACATTTTTCTTGATTTATGTGCTCTCTCTCTCTCTTTTTCTCACTCTCTCTTGAGCCTGTCTAAGCTGTCTAGGAACGACCATGAGATGTCTAATAGGCTATTCAGTAATACTGTTTTAAAATTGTTAAGATTAATAAAATGAATTAAAAAAATATGTCATGTTACTGCCCATCCTGTCTGATGAAATTATGAAAGGATGAGTGGAACAGATTGATATTCCCTTATTTGACCTTTAAGGGAAAGTATATGTGGGTAGTTTTTGTTCTAAAATTCTCAGGTGATAACACCATTACTGTTTATGGTATTCTCATGCTATACACCAAAAAATAGCAAGTTTTCCTTGTGGCTTTCATATTTTATCCATTGTATCTTAGTTCACAAAAATTATTACATGTCCTTCAAGATATGCCAATAACAAGTGTTTATGTATTTATCAGATTTTATTTCTTTTTTTTTTTAAAGTGAGTGTATATATATCACAAGACTTTTTTGATACTTTTTTCATATAACATCATTTCTTTTCTTACAAATTCATTGTACTCATTTTAGGCAATTAGGACAGATATAAAAACATACTTCATCATCATGATACCTTTTTTTCATTTTTTTATACTATACAAAAAAACTTTATAAAACTACCCTGATACCCACACCTAGATCACATTCACCAGTCAGTCATACATATACTTGCATACAATTCATTTAGCAACCAACTACTCCTTCTGTACATAAGGTTTGACAGAGAACAACTTTGACTGAGTAGCAACCACAGAGTGTTATGTGGGATTACACGCCAGGTCGACGCGCGTTTCGGTGGGCTTGTACCACCTTCCTCAGGACCTCGACAGAATCACTTTCTGCTTATCGGGTGGATACAGGATATCCTTCAGTTAATGTGACTATGAGCCACGTGGTCTGTCCCAGGGAACCTCATATTAAGTTAGGCTCCACATGTCGTAGCCGTGATCTTTAATCCAAGCTATTTTCAGAGCGACCTCACTTTTTCAGCTTTTAAACAACTTTCCTCTCCAACATGTATTTCTTTGATTTTATGTTAATTTGGACTCTGCATGTGTCTCTCTCTTCGTAATTCACTTCATTCTGTTGGCCATAGTCAAGGAAGATTTTATATGAAGGAACACACCTTTTTCAGTTTACCATATATTTTTCGGAAAGGGTTGTATGTTTCAGTACACTCAAAAAACGCCAGCCTTCTCATGCTATATACAGTTTTGCAAAGGCATTACTAGTCTCTTATTAGTTAGTCTTTGTAATTCAGCTGACAGCCCTTATTAGAGCTGGTGAATAGTTTTTTTTATTTGAAAATGATGTTACCTAGTCCAGATCGTGAAAAGTAGAATGCACAAAGGTTCACAATGTTAGGAAAGATGCCCGTGTGATCCTCAGCAAACATTTTGAAGGAAAATATTGCTTTATAGGAGTTTGTTTGCCACAACAGATTCTGCTGGAGAAATTCATGTACCCACTATGTTGAGGTTTTGTTAGTTATTTATGTAATAAGGACCCCTGTTAAATTAGCAGTTTTAGATTTTCCCACCGCTCCTATAACATGAGAGCATGGTCCTAAGTGTATTATGTAGGTGTTTTTACATAATAAAAATAATTGTAGAAGTGTCTGCAGTCCTGTACAAGTAGTGAAAGGTTATGACTTATGAAACACAAGCTTGTTGAGACAAGAAGCACAAAAGAATGCTTGTTCTAAAAATTCAGATGAATAAAATAGGAATACACAAATGTAAAGATTTAGAGTACGTCTGTATTATTTTTCTTTTTCCCCTCAGAATTTAGTAAATAAACATAGACTTCCTTGGCTGCTTGAGATTGGGAGAAACAAACCAAATAGTGTAACGTTTTAGTCTTGTCAGTTCACCAAAAAGTTCCTTTTATACTCGCTAATAGGTCCACGTTGTTTTTTACTCTCAGATAGATGAAGTGGTTCTTGGGTGCCTTGCTAATGTATGGGGCACCCCAAGACTAAAGAAGTTTTCTGAAATAGAGTATCCTCTCTGTTGATAGATTATTTTCATGCCTTGTCTTAAGATCTTTTGTTCTGACCACCAATAGATATCTGCTGCCCTACAACCATTGCTATAGGGGCCTGGACATCAGACTCAGCCTGGGGTGCCAGCGCCGATCCAGCTAGGAGTCGAGGTAAAGGGAGCCAGCACAGGCGTTGCTATCAACTAGGACCAAAGTGAAGGTAGAAGGCCGGAAGCACTGGGCCCTGTAACACGACATGAAGTGTGTACCCCTGCTACTGTCTTGGACGAATGACAGGGTCACAATTCAGGACAGAGAATTCTTTGCGTGGATCCAGTTTTTGATGCCCAGCTGAGAGAGTCACAGACCGATAAGGACGGCAAGAAGGGTTTTGCTTGAGATGACCCCCTTTGAAATAAGGGTTGCTTCAGGTACTCCAGCATCAGGCCTCTGAGTCCTGGTCCCCAAATGGATGCAAGTCTGCACCTGATCAAGAGGTGCCAGGGAATACTGGGTACAATCTTTGGCCCAGACAAAAGAGCAGTGTGCCAGTGGAGCAACACAGGAGGTAGGGAAGGACTTGAGTTCAGGGTACAGGTGCTGTGACTTTGGTGCCTGTTAGATTAAAGTGAAGAAAACTGGTGCACTGCCTGAGACACTGGACAGGATCGCTGAGGGCATTTGCCCCAGAGGGTGGGTGCCCTATCCTGAAAGAAAAAAAGAAACTTTGGGCCCTGATTGTCTGTTTGAGTTGCAGGCTGGCAAGCTCCACCATTGGAAAATAACTTTGATTGAACGATAGGAGCCTGCATGTGAGGCTCAAATGGACACAGTGAGAAGACTCCCCTCTGGCTGGTTGTACAGCGGCTTCTATTCTTCAAGTACTTTTTAGCAATGTACCCCTTTGGTCGTCCCATTTTTGAGGAGAGCAGCCCTTTGCTGCTCCTCGTCCTTATTCCCATGGCTGTTGGCTATTTCCAAACTGAATAAAATAGCCCCTTATATCCACTAGAACTCAGGGACATGGACTTGGATTGGCTGATTTTGAACACGGTTTTCCATTTGGGGCTGAAAGCTATTATCAGCCCTATATATAATCATTGCGATCCTTTTTTCCTGCTGCCTTTGTATTAAATGTGACCAAATGCCCTGTTCCCCATGTATTTCTGCTTGTATCTCACCAGTTAAACAAAATGTTCAAAATGTAAATGCCCACCTAGCAATGGATCAGGATATTAATGGATTTATGAGGATAGATGTGCAGGATAACTTCCATGCTTCTATTAAGTCATAGCGGATGTCTTCAGCTAATGCTTGAACGACCATCTGTGGAAACTAGCAGAAACCGCTGTTAGCATTAGCTGAGGCCATTATGTTTGTGGAAGCCATTTTAGTTAGCCATGTGCTCGCCATGTTCTTCTCCCTCTTCACTGTTGCCTGCCCTTGTATTCTACTTGAGTCATAAGTTACAGTTAACTCCTTCAGCATTGAGCCAGAGCATTGCACATGTTCAGAAAGGCCTGTAGCTGATAGAATGCACTTGCTCTTAAAGTACTGTTAGGCTATTTTAACTAATGTCAGCAAATCTGTTACTCCTCCTACTTTGTTGGCTTAAGTATTTTCTGTTAGTCCATATATGTAAAATAGCTACTCATGTGTATACTTGTACCGCCTCTTTTTGAACCTCCATGCTTGCACTGCAACTATCGCAGTATAAAAGGCCCATGGTTTCTGTACTCCTTCGACTGCCTCATACAGTGGCCTGAGGATACAAGGTTAATAAATCTATTTCCTTGATATTACAGCTTCTGTGCCAATTTCACCTTTGTTGTTTAAGGAGCGGTGCATCAGTGAGCCCCTAAAAAGGCTTTTTATTCTACAACGTGTACATTTACTTTAGAACCTAGACATCAATCTGCACCTTTTCACCCTTCACCATCTCCAAGTGTAGATTTTTACCTTATTGTAATCCTTGATGTCTTCACCCCCTCATTCTGATGGTGAAGTCTAATACAATGTACTTTATAACTCCAAATTTACTAATAGTGAGTTTACAACCATATTTTTACATTCTGCGTACTTGGCAGACATATCTACATGCTGGGTGCTCATGCTGAGTGAAACCTCCACCTTGAAGAATGAGATCTCAGACACCTAATTGGAGACATCACCTAAATCACACACACACAACTGCCATTCATTCACCTCAAACAACATAAATACAGACCATACACTAGGCTATGACTTTTTTCCTATTCAGGTTCCTGAACCTGCAGCCACCAGCAACCTCACTCTGCCTCCAGGATGCAGTCAAGTCTGGAGAGTAAAAGGAATGTTTCGGAGGTGGAGACTCCCTTGGAGTAAAATTTGTGGTAAAATACTGTAAAATAATATATGGGCTGGACCGCCTCCTTTCAACCTTTCTGTCCTGTGATGGGAGGTTCCAGATTCTGTTAATACACTGTGGTAGAAGACACGCAACGTGGGGGACATACAGAAGACATGGTAGCATGTGAGGAGTGTTAAAGAGAAGTTATCTATCATTCATCCAGCTAAAGTTCTTTATTTCACACAGCTCAAGAAAACCATCCTATCCAGAATACACTCTGATCTGTTATGTGGGGGGTCCGTTTAGAACAACACCGTTGTAATGACAGGTAAGAGAAAAACTCCCTCTATGTCCCTAAAATTTCTCCTACACTTAACTGTTTCCTTCCCAAACCCTTTACTATTTTCAATGAAACACATACATACTCCTAAACACAGCCTCTAGCACACACATTTATAATAAGTTAATGTTTAAGTTTATTTCATTTTATAAAGTATTCCTCTCTTACAGTCACTATCCCAAGTACATTGTTTGCTACAGCTGTGCAGGAGGAATTACTGATGTGGCAGAGCGAAACACAAGACCTGTTATAAATAGAACCCTATAACACACACATCTATGTCCTTAGAATTCCAATTTCACTAGCACAGTATATGTGATTTCTATAGCTTTGTTTGTTGCACCCTACCTTATGTTTTGTAAACAAATGGTGATTAAAATTCTTTATGCTGATACTTTTCCCTTATTAATGTGCCTTTAAGGCACTGTATTGTTGTCCAATCCCTCTCCTGCCACAAACTATATTTCTGCTCCTAGTACTGCAACTAAAACAGGACTGGCTACTCTCAGCAGATGGATGGTAGAGACCGGTAAGTACAACTTCTAGAACTTTTGGATTTTGGTCCAACCTAACGCCCTGTTTGTAAGTTACAAAAAAGGTGTATGCTGCCTCCTGACCCACATCCGTACATACACATGTCTATATGTCTATGTAAGTGTTCATTATGCTGTACTTTCTCATTATTTAAGCCTCAGACCTTGTAATATAATGACAACACTTTAACATTTTTCAAAGACATTGTGTTAACTTAACTTGCAGGAGAGAAACCTGAGTATGTCTCATACTTTGTATGTTTTTATGTATGAATATTGGATTGCTTATTCATCTACATACTTCTCTGTCCTGCCAACTACAGCCAGGCAACAGTCCCTGGTGTCCACATTGCTACCAACACTATAAATGACATCAGGCATCATTCTGGCAACAGCAGTAAGGCCCTTAACCATCCATCAATCAAGTAAGTCTGGTAACATCTGATCTTCACTTCAATGTCTCATCATTTCCACTCACACACACAGCATCATTTGTGAGCTTTTCATTTTAAATGTGTTATCTCTCATGTATTTGTCTCTACTTTGACATAAATAGTGTCAAATATCACTTTTATAGTCAGATTAAAAAACTTGCATTTCTCATTTTACATTAATCCTCTTCCCATCTGCTGGTTCAGGTGTTTACTTAGAAACTTCAATTTCCAGAAAGCAACCATCTGTGCCTGAAGCATTGAGTTCCCATGGTATATATGTAAGAATTTCATGCAATAATCAACCTCTCCCTTCATTTTTTTATTTCTTTTTTCATGCTACCACTTTAAATATAAATCATTTTCTCGCATTTCTTTTAAAGTAATCTGTAGAAGTATTATGACATCACTTTATTATATGTCAATCTTAAGGGCCATCACATGCAACAATCTATACAAATCACATTATACAATCTATAGAGGCACCTCTACCTATGGGGGCCTTACCACCTACAAATTATGGCGCCAATCCATTTGTAACATTGACAAACCTACCACCGCCAATCCAACCACTACACCACCATCACCTTCACCATCTCCACCACCAACTCAACCACCCTCAACTCAACCACTATCAACTCAACAATCACCAACTCAACCACCAATAACACAACCAGACTCACAGCCAAGCTCACGGCCAGTATTGCATAAGCAGAGTGATAGGATGAACCACTGAAAATAAATTATGATGTGTAACTATTCGCTACTCTTTCCCTAATACAATTACTGAAATCCGTTTGTTAAATAAAATTTAGTATGAACTATTTAAAACAACCTTTATTCAAATTAGTACATAGTAAAGTGTTATTTATGTTTTGTTCTTTTATGCCATTTCAAGTGCTATAGTTTTAAGATTTCGTTAGTTACACCTGAAAATACAGCTACCTAACTAAACAGTTCATTTTCATGCCACAAAATGCATTAATAGGAAATTTGTTTAAATACGTTTCAAACAATAATATTGTTTAACAGAATTTTTAACATAAAGTTATGAATATATATTTAGGATAATTGTAGCAAAACAATATTTTCAAAATGTGCTTAGGATTGGAAAAAGAAAATTAAAGGAGTCTTTTTTCAGAGTGGAAATGGAAAGCTGGAGAGAAGAGGGCACATATGCCAAGAAAAGTCTATATACAAAGGGAAATACATTCCAAAAAATAAGAATAAACAATGTCCAACATAATCAATGCTAAAATTATATTCTAAAGTCCTAACAATGTCAAAATCACGAAAGAAAGCCAAAAGTCCTAAACAATAAAAAAGTAATTCCCGCTAGCCAGAAGAGGTTATCGGATTCATCTTCCTGGCTTAGTGGCAGGTGCTCCTGCCTATGCTCTGGCTCAGTTTACACCATAACAATGATTAAATCCTTCTCTGACAAATATATGCATGGCTGGCTGTTGCAGGACCAAGCCGCCCATGGGAAATAATTCATAATACAGTGGAAATTGGTGAACCTAGGAGAATGTACAAAAGGTGGTGCAGTGGGTTGGGGATGCATTCGGGAAGTTATGGCTGCTATCAAGAGGTCATGAGGGTAATTAAAATTCAGAGCTGCTCAGTTACCGACTCTGGGAAAATCCGGATTGCTGCCACTCCCATGTGTGCCCAGAAATTGATATCTGAACCTCTTTGATTGGCTTCAAGACTTCCTTGAAGGCAGACAACGTGAAATAACCTAGGTTAATGGAGTGCACCACAAATGAGAGATCTGAAGAGTCCCAGGATGCTTGTTTCCAAACCGGTTCAGGATGCTTGTTTCCAAACTGGTGCCAGGATGATTGTTTCTGGTCCAGGATGCACTTGGCTTGGCAGTTTGGGTTTTACTGTTCCCATGAGGCACAAGGTCAAGACTGATTTGCATATGGCTGGGTCTTTTGCTTCCTCACCCTAAGTGCACCGGATGTGCCCAGAAGCGGGTCCCAGGCTCACTATGCGACTTGATTCAAGCTAGCCTGGCTTATGAGGGGTGATGCCCCGTATCCGGTCCCAGGATGCTTGTTTCTAGTCCAGGGAGGACCTGGCTTGGCAGTTTGGGCTGGACTGTTGCCAAGAGGAACAGGGTCAAGACTGATTTGCATATGACTGGGTCTAAACTCGGGTGGCATGGTGAGGAAAAGAGCAATGGATTTAACCCAGATCTCCTGACTGGGGGTGAATTTTTAATTTTCTCAGCATTCCGTCCATCATCTGTGTATCTTTTGCTGAAGTGTCAGAGGCAAAAGTGTCACGCCATTGCTTTTCTTCTTCTGGGTGGCACTTGAAGGAGATGAAGTTCGCGCACCAGGTGCAGCTAGAGGTCTAGATGGTATAGGGGTTTCTGGAGTTAAGGAAGTTGTGTGTGCAAGTCAAATGATGGTAGAATCTGATTGTCAGACACCATAGGAAGTTGTTGCTCAAGGCTTGGAGGAGACTCTATATCTGCCTCCTCATGGCTGGTGGTGTCCACCTCCTCCACACCCACATTTAGTGCCTACGCTCCGCTGGGAGACTTTTGGTAAATGAGTGTGTTTTTCTCTAGGCAAGTGCACTCTCCCTACTTTCCTTTATTTAAAAAAAATGAATATACATTTTTTAGAAAATGAAGCACAATGCCTATGTGGCAATTATGGATTATTGTGTAGAGGTTTGACCTAGCTGTCCTTAGGACCTTCCTGTAGAGTGGTGTGATTCTTGGGTTGTCAAGACTGTGGCTGGCGGAATACATGAAGAAAGTTCTAGGCATTAATCCTGGCCCAGCAATGAAGATCCTTCCATCACTTGCAGCACTTCTTTGCATGCCACGTGTTGACACCCACTGCATTGCTTTGCATGCCCATTTCTCCCCAAATTTACCCAGTTAGCTTCATCGGGGAAGATAACAGTAATTTTGGCGGACTCCCTTACAAACGATCCTAAGATCCTTGTCTGTGAAGCTGGGGGCCTCTAGTCTTGTCTCCCTGCCATTGTGGGTACTTCTAAAAACAACGTTGCAACAGGATGGAGGAGGATGTTGTTATAGGGAGAGGATGGCTTAGGATGACTGAAAGTGGTGACTTAAAGTGGCGAATTCCTATTCCTGTATGTAATTCCCTGTTTCTATTAGTCGGCAGAGATGTCCTTCTGAGAACGGATGTCTTGTGCCTTATCCTTGGCACAGAACCCTGCATGCCGGGTGGAGAACTCTGCACGTAGTAGCGAAACTTGCCTATGGACTGTAGCACCCACATGCACAAAAGCTCACAACATTAGACGGAAATCCCTTTTGGAACAAAGAGCTGTTTGAGACATTATTTAAAACACTACTTAAAGTGTAAGCATATATACTTTAAAAATGGACCCCACTGTGGGGGAGAATTAATAATATGTTTTAGTTGAAAAGTAGAAGAGTGAACATCAAGGGTAATTGTCAGTGCCCTGTGACATAGAGCATAGTTTGTTTGATTGTGACATTAATTTAATAAAACAGTGTTTTCTCAGAATGGTATATATGGTCAAGGTGTTAGACCACTATTAATCATTGATCAGACTGTCCAACCACATAAATACAACAACCAAATGAGCAACTCAAGTGCAAAATGAGTTTACTTGTCAATCCCACATTGGTATAACTAGACTACTGTTCTGTACACACCCTGTGTGCCTTGATGTGGCTGAAGATCATAGGACATATATACATCCAAGCCCTGTCGCATAACAATGTTGCGCAACACAAAACAGGCTACTTCGGGGCAATACACAACTTCAGGATCCCAAAATTGTGTTCAATGATGCCTTGTCTGTCTCTGTTGAGATTGTATTGTTGGATGTCTATAGGAGATCTGGTGTGAGCACGCCCGGCATCATCTGCAACAAAGATCAGTGAAACATTGTACTCTAAAAATACAACATCATGTAAATGCAGTCACTTTCATAGTAGTGTGTAGCCATAATGTTGCAGTGAGTACTGACTGAAATGTTTATAGTCACAAACTGCATCGTGGCCAAAACTCTCAGTTGGGGCCCAAATTGTCATTGAATCGGTACTTTGTTGGCAGACACTTTGTCAGTTCCAATTGGTGCAAAGGGGCAACTGCAGCAACTTTTAAACAAAACAGAGGCAGAGCCCACTTCTGAGACCGAGGACTGGAGGGGGCACCACAGGCAAGGTTAGGACTCACATATTGTGTCCAGCAGCACCAGCAGAGTTGCAAGAAGTATTTTGTGTCCCTGAGACTTCAGAAAACAGGTGGCAAGCCAGCAAGCCCTTGGAGAATCTTGGGTGCAAGGATGTAGATAAACAGGTCCACTCCCTTTAACTCCCAGGCAAGAAGCAGCAGGCAGCAGGCCAAAACAGCAGAGAAGGTAGGAAAGTGCCAGTCCTTCCTACAACACAGCAATGCAGGCAGCAAAGTGCCAGTCCCTCCTAGAGCACAGCACCTTTTCTTCCAGGCAGAATGTCATTGGTTCCAGTAGAGTTCTTCTCTGGTAGTGTCAGGGGTCCAGTACCTATACCCAAATGTGCCTTTGAAGCGGGAGAAATGCGCATGCGCGGGCGGCCGCGCATGCGCATTGGTATCCAAGACGGCGGCGCGAACGAGAAGAGGGAGCCCCGGGACGCAGCGGACAAGGTAAGTGCTTTTTATTGACTTTTCTTTTACTATTTACAAAAATTAGGTATGTAGGGGAGGGGGGCAGGTGGCGCGTAGCGGGGCTACGCGAAGTGCGTAGGTGGGCGTAGTTTGTCGCCCACTTTGCGTAGCTTCGCGTAGCCCCACTACGCATACTACGCCCACCCTTAGTTTAAAACTGCACATGCAGGCTCTGCAGTAGCGGGCCTGAGCCACGTTTAAGTGATTATTTTGTGGGTGGCACAATCAGTGCTAAAGGGACACCAGTAGCATTTAATTTGCATGCCCTGGGCACATATGGTGCACTTTACTAGGGACATATAAGTAAAATAAATATGCCAATTGTGGATAAGTCAATGTTACCATGTTTTAGGCAAAGAACACAACCACATTAGCAAGTGCCCAGAGTCCTTTAGCCAACAAAAAACAAGGTCAGAAAAAAGGGAGAAGGATGCAAAACATTTGGGTGTGATCCTGCAGAAAGAGCCAGGCCTAAAATAACCCACATTCAGCCTAATGACAGGGTAGGCTAATCAATACCTTGAGGGACTTCCCTGGGTGGGGCGATAGAACATGGATGATGGCCCATCACTGCAGGGGCTCTTGCCAGTTCTATGCCTCTCTGAACCCAGTTGGAATCCCCTGTCTATACTCTCAGGCCCACTGAACTGACCAATCGGTAACCCTTTTCCTCTCCTGTGGATCCAATCTGTGCAGCACCTATCCCTGCTTTGCTCACAGATGCATCCGAGTAGGCAGACATTACCACCATCTCCAACAGAGTGATGTGGCCCATTCAACACTGCGGGTCTGCCTTTAGTCCCCCAACGCAGGGATAATTCTGACCACAAGGACAACAACCGACAGAGACCACTTACAGCTGTCAGTTTAAAAAGCCAGGCCTCGGACCTTCCAGCGCCTCTAACCTCTGTGGTTTCTCAAAGTGGGGGGCAGTAGTCCCAGGTGTCTGGCACCCTTTATCCACTTCAACTCCAACCATTTCAGGGGTGGTACCCTGAGACAGGTCACTCAGCCAACGGTCTATACCCTGAGGCTGAACGGGTGATAGGGGTGGACTCCCCCTCACCCTGTCCATCCCTCTGGGGTCCTGTACCCTCCACTTGGGAGTGATACCCACAGAAAACTGAACTGTTAGGGTGCCTGTGGCAGCTACCCCTCTCAGTTCCCCTGACACTGAGGGCAACTAATTCCCCAGAATGCAGTCTATGGGCATCTGGGGACCGACTATGACCCTCCTTTGGGTCACCCCCCACCCCACTCTAGGGATACCAAGGATATAGCTCGTAAGAAGTCCTGCCCATGGGCTGGAGTCACATTACACACCTGGCCGGTGTACTGCTGTGGAGAAACAAGCCTTTCCACAACCATGGTCCAGCTAGCCCCGATGTCCCTCAGAGCAGTGACTGGGATCCTATTCACTATCACCTGGTGGAAGTGCCAACTTTCACCCTCGGGGATCACATCTCACCTTCTGAGTCCACCTCCCAGCTAAGTGAGATCATAGCATAGTCTATGACCAGCTCCTGGGGACTACCTATCACCAAGGCCACACTGGCCAACCCTGTAGAGGTACCACCAGTGAATAGTTTCTTAGGACAGACAGAGTCCTCTTGCAGGCATCCTAGATGGAAACAATCAAAGCATTGGGGTTGGAAATGGGGCATCCTGGGCCACCGACCACCAGAACCTCCTTCCTGTTTCTCAGAAGGGGCATGGGACTTTCCTCCCCCTTACCCTGGTACCTGTCTGGGTCTCCCTTGATCTCCCCCCTAACTGTGCTGGGGGGAGTCTGAACCATCCTTCTTGGGGTCACTCCCAGGTACCTTCCTTTAGACCCTGGTGCTGATCCAGAGGTCCGCCTCCTTAGCAAGCTCCTTGGGGTCAGAGAGCCTACTGTCAACTAGGAGTTGGCACATATCTGGAAAACAAAGACTGAACATATGCTCTTTTGCAAACAATTTATACAGCCCCTAATAATCTTTTACCTTACTGCCCTTCACCCAGCCATCCAGTGCCTTTCAAAAGGAATCCACACAATCCACCCATATCTGTTGGGAAAGCTTCTGACTGTCCCCAAATCTCTGTCTGTACTTCTCTGGGGCTCAGACCAAACTTTCTGATTAGGGCATCCTTCATGGGGGAATGCCTCATCCTGTCACTCCCTTCTAGGGCCAGTAGAGTGTCCCTCCCCTCATTAAGGATATGTCTTCCAAGACTAGTCCCCAATCTGCATCAGGGACGTTGTGTATTTGGACTGCAATTTCATAGGCATCAAACCATCTGTCTATGTCATCTCCCACCACAAAATCAGACACCGGACCCCTAGGTACTGGGATCATCCTGTCTGAGGGCATGGAAGAATTGCTGCCACCATCACTGCTGGACTCGACATGTCTGGCCTTAATGTCCAGCTCTCTCAGGCTCAACCCCTGAGCCAAAATCATCTTCTTTTCCTCTATTGCCAATTTTACTCCTTCAAGGCCTGTTTCTTTTCCTGTAAGGCCTTCTCTTTTCCAGTTTAAGCTTAGCCAGCTCCAACTTTAAAGTACTCCCCGCCCTCCTGTCGGCCAGTTCCTCTGGGGACAGGCCTTTAGAGGACATGCTGTTCCCTGGCCCAGAAGAAACCACTGCTCCTTGCAAGGTAGTCCCAGATTCGCTACTAAGTCCTGGTCCTTCTCATCATCATCCTCTATCGACTCGTCATCCTCCTCAGATATCTCATATGCTGCATCCCTAGCTTCAATCCAGGTCCTCCGGCATTTTGCAGCTCCACCTTCTTGGTTAAACCTTTGGTAGAAACCTCAAACTCCCTGCAGAAATCCTTGAGTTGCTGTACTGTTTACTTTTCCAACTTGGACAACTCAAAATTGATGCTTGCAGGTGCAGTTATGGGACCTCGCATCAGAGACATGATTTAGAATAAAAAACAAAAATGCCTATAAGGGAGGACTGAAAAATTAAAAATGTCAGTTGAAGAGAGTAGGAAAAAAATTCCAATTGGGATCAGAGACAACTGATTCGAAATTGGTATACATGTGGATAGTAGTGTACACCAAATTATTGTAAGGTACTGCACAAACATAAGTCCTATCCTCACCACTGCTCACCAATGTTAGAAACAGAGTTTTCTGCTTGGCAGAGCATACAGCCTGTCTAAGCATGAGCCACAGTCCAAGCCAGGGTAAGTCAGATGCACACCCTAAATTAACCTGTGCACACACTCTGGTAGCTTGGCCTAGAGCAGTCAGGCTTAACTAAAGAGTAAATATGTACAGTATTTGTGCAACACTCTAATTACAATAACACAGTGAAAACACTACAAAAAGACTCCATGCCAGTTTAGAAACAGAAAATATTTGTCTGAGTAAAGCAAGACCAAAACAAAAAAAATCCAATAAGTAGAACAAATCCAATGTTCAGGCAGACTGCGATGGAGGGCAGGCCGACTACAGAACCCATGTACAGTCAGCTGAAAAAGTAACTTGTAGGGAGGACACTTAGTCAGTTCCGATCGATGGAAAGGAGCCACTGTGTAGATTTTTTAAGAAAACAGCTGCAGAGCCCACTTCCGAGCCCAGGACTGGAGGGGGCACCACAGGAAACGGCAGGACTCACAGATTGCAGAGTCTATCAGCACCAGCAGAGTTGCAAGAAGTTTTTTGTGTTCTTGAGACTTTGGAAAACAGGAGAAAAGCCAGCAAGCCCTTGGAGAATCTTGGGGTCATGGATGTAGAGAGCAGGTCTAGTTCCTCTCCCTTCCAGGCAAGAAGCATCAGGCAGTAGGCCAACACAGAAGAGCAGATAGCAAAGTGGCAATCCTTTCTACAGCACAGCAATCAGAAGGCAGCAGGCCAATGCAGCAATGTAGACAGCAAAGTAGCAGTCCCTCCTGCAGCACAACAGCTCTTCTTCCAGGCTGAATGTCTTTGGTTCCAGTAGAGCTCAACTTTGGTGGTGTCAAAGGTCCAAACTTACACCCAAATGTGCCTTTGAAGTGGGGGAGACTTCAAAGAGGCCATTGAAGATCACATGGTTCCTGCCTGTCCTGTCCTGGCTCCAGATTAACTACAAGGGGTATGCAGTTCTTTGTGAGGGGACAAGCATAGGCCTATTTAGGTGCAAGTGTCATCTCCTCCCTCCCAATGAATCTCAGGTGGGCACATAAGCCTGCCGATGGGCCATCAGGATGCCAATGTAATACCCCAGCTCCCTTTGTGTGGCTTTCTACAGGGAATGCACAAAGCCCACCTGTCACTCAACCCAGATGTGTATTATGAGACAGGCAGAGTCACAGAATAGTTAAAGTAAGAGAATGCCAACTTTCCAAAAGTAGCATTTTCAGACTTATAATTTAAAATCTGACTTCACCATCAATTGTGAACTTATATTTAGAGTCCAGAGGCACCAAACACCAAATCTCTATCTTTTACCAATTGAAAATCATACTTAAAAAATGGTTTAGGACAATCCTAAAGTTAACCAATCGGAGAGATAGACCCTGCAGTAGTGAAAAACAAAGGTACCAGTTTTTCACTACCAGGACTTGGAGCACTCAAAGGTACATGTCCTACCTTTTAAATACACTGCACCCTGCCCATAGGGCTGCTTAAGACCTATTTTAGGGGTGTCTTATATGTAATAAAAGGGAAGGTTTGGGCCTGGCAAGTAGGTTAACTGGCAGTTTAAAACTGCACACACAGGTTTTGCAGTGGCAGGCCTGGGACATGCTTAAGGGGCTATTGAGAGGGTGGCACAATACGTGCTGCAGGCCTACTACACTTTTTTATTTTACAGGCCCTGGGCCCTAAAAGTGCACTTTACTAGGGATTTATAAGTACATTAAACATGCTAATTGTGGATAAGCCAATGTTACCATGTTTTAAGCAGAGAGCACATACACTTTAGCACTGGTTAGCAGTGGTAAAATATAGAGAGTCCTAAAGCCGACAAAATCGAGGTCAGAAAAAAGGGAGGAGGAAGACAAAATTTTGGGGTTGACCCTGCAGAAAGGGCAAGGTCAAACACCCGGCATGAACCAAGCATGCTTCATTTCCCATGACTGACCTCAAATTCAAAGAACACATCAACATGAAAAATAAGACAGAGTTGTACCAACTTTTCTTCCTGAAGAAAGTGAAACCTTTTCTTATAGATGGCAAAGCCCTCAACTGAATCATGACAGCACGCTCAGGAAAAGGTGAAGCAACATCACCAAAGGCAGAGCGAAAGGTCACTACAGAGGTGGATGGCATGGAGGCTGATGTTCGCCCCAACCTAGCCAAAGACCACCCTCACAATGAAAAAATGACAACCACCCTCCAATGAGAAAAAGAGTCTCTAAAGTAATCCATATGAAGGAATCAGGCCCTCCAGAAATGGAAAGAGCCCCAGCTATAGAGAACTCATTGGCGGAACCAATACCCAAGGAGCCATGGTCAAAGAGCACATAAAGTGTGCTGATATGGCTGCAAGTGGCCCAGTCAGCTGAATCATTGCCGACACCCGATCAAAGGTAGGAGCCGCAACAGAGTCCAGGTGCACAGAGAGTTGAAAAGGCCTCCACCCCAACAGGGGCAACCTCTGCAGCATCCAAGATACCAAACTGTATCAGCATCCTGCCACTCCCCCAAGGAGAAAACCATAAAAGAACCCACGCATCCAAAGAACAACCACCGGCGGGAGATCCTTCTCCCACCTCGCCGCCAAGACATGGAACACCCTCCCACTGAGCCTACGACAGACCCAAGACCTCCTGACCTTCAGGAGGACACTAAAGACCTGGCTGTTTGAACAGTAGTAGCCCCCCCCCCCCAGTGCCTTGAGACCCTCGCAGGTATGTAGTGCGCTTAACAAATGACTGATTGATTCATTAAGAAATGGCAATTTCATTAAAAGTCGCTGGCAAAGATGCACACTCCAAGACATGCGTATGGCCTAGAACAACCCATATCACTTCTGCGCATGCAAAAAAATTTGAGGTAGTTATCCGGATCTGATCCCAAAGGATCCACAATCTAAAAAACAACCACGGGTGAGGACACAAGAACAGACCATCAAGATTCAGTCTGAAGGCCACACGCAGCTACAGCTCAAACCAAGGCTAACATCCCATCCCAGACATAAGGGGCATCAACCCCGCACCAGGACTACGAGATAAACGATGCAGACAAGATTTGTCAATTAATTATCTTCATATCATAATGTATAATTTCTACATGATGTATGGAATATCGTTACGAATCTGGTATTCCCATACAGTCTCCCATCCATGTACAACCCACGCCTGACCCTGCTCAACTTCTGAGATCAGACAAGATCAGGTGCTTCCAGGGTGGTATGGCTGTAGGCCCAACCTTCAACAATGAAAGTGCCAATGCCGATCCTCACTAAGGAGCATGTACCAGAATCGAAACAACGAACCCTTAGGGCAAGAGTCATAGACCACAAACGTCAGGCTACAGCGACACATTCCAAATGGAACCCCGTAAAAACACAAAAGTGGGGATGCCAGCAATGCAGGGACCAGAGACCAACACAATCCCCCTCACACATTACCCATAACAAGATCAAAGGAAAACTGCCAACAAAACCCGCTCCTACTGTCCTTCAAAATAAAAAAAACACCCCAAAATGCATCCTGCCTCGCCAGAGACTTCGACCGGGAAGCATAGTCCCAGGTCCTGAAGGACCGCCGGACTCTGTCCGATGATTGCCGATAGCGATCCTTCCCTGCTACGCTGAAGGGAAAAACAGAAGACCCCCCCAAGCTGGGGGATGGCCGGCAGACGCACCCTAACTGCTAGGGATCCATCCATTGAATCGCCCAGGCTTTGCGAAGAAGGGAAAACCCCAAAAGGTAAGTCTATTTGGAGACAAAAAAGAACAGGATGAGGAGGGGGCGAGGGGTCTTTTTATGTAGAAGAGGGAGGGGTCTATTGGAGGCAAGGGTGCCTCATTGGTTAAGAAGAAAGGCAACGGAGGGACGGGAGGTAATGTATTTGATATGTCACCAGTGTGGAGCATGAACGTGTGTGTGTGATTTTTAGGTTAAGACTAGGCCAAGTTGAAAATCCCACATTTAGCCTTATGTGAACTTCATGAAATTTCACATTACATGCATTTCCAAGTTTTTTTTTACCTAAACAAACCTTGCATAACAAAACGTTTTGCAAAATACCAGCAGGGGACTGGTTTACATAGAAAAATATATCACCAAGAGAAATGTTCTCCTCAAACTAGCCTCTGTCTATATCTCACAAGACTTTTATATGCAAGGTGCATGTTCGGATATAAAAAGTGTTGCAATATACAATCAAGCCACATTAAACTACAAAAGAGTTATTTTGCAAACTTTGCACAGCATTTGCTGAGAAAAGAACTACACACTTTTTCACACCCCTAATTAAGAATAGGAATGTTGTGATTATTCTTGATCCACAGTACACTTGTTCATTAGTTTTGCTTCTCTTGTGCTTTATTACAGAAGAGACAATACATTGTTTTTTTTGTGTTTTTTTTATGCCTGGGTAAGATTTGCTTTTGGGAAATTCTAAAATACTCCTCTCTTTATGAACTTAGATATTTAACTCACTACAAATGAAGATGACATGTAACCAAAGCATATACCATCTTTATCTTATGATTCAAGGCCCGATAATCCACACCATATAAATTAAGTTAAAAACAGAGTCCTAATCCTGTCACCACACACATAAAGTATTTCATGGGGCATTCAACCCCATCAAACCATCTTGCAAAAGTGTCTACTGAAGAGCGTCCCATCGGCTAATATGATGTGTTGGTGGTTTACAGTGGGTTTTATTCCATTTTTATGTCTCGCCAAGGCAGCGCATGCGCTGTTTCTTTCGAGACATGGTGTATGTATAATGTGGATTTCAAGCACCTCCCAACTTTTCCATTCATACCTGTAAGTGCCGTTCCTAAGTGCCTGCTTTTGTTTGATGAATATGACTAATTAGTCCTGCCTTTTAGTGTTTTGGACCCTCCCAAGTGACTGCCCCATTACATGTGATCCTACTCTTTTTTTATTTATATTCCTTTGTGTGCACTATTTTTTTAAATTTGCCTCGGGTCGTTTATCAGCACGACGCCCGTTTCAGGGCACTGTACTTTATTTTCCAACTGCATTTGCATTTCCCAACCAGTAGCATGTGTTTACATGTGTAAGCAAACTCTTGCTGCATTTGTTTTCTCAGCACGGCACCCGCTTCACATACGCCACGCTTCATGTTTTGTTTCTCCATCGCATGTGAGCTCCCTGCTCAGAAGATCTTTCTTCCCTGTGTGCCCTCTGCCCCCTCCTTCACACAGCAGCTGGTTCATCCTACATCACTGAAACAAAATGAGCACCTTGCTCTTCAGACAACCCCTGTTTCCGTTTTTAGAATTCTGTTGTTTCTGAAGTTAATCTCTGCAATAAAAGTGGTGCCTCTTTTATTCCCCAAAAAGCCCCAGTACTCCACATTCTCCTGCCTAGTCCTTGTTGGAGAGCCAACTGCTCTGTTCCTGTCAGTGATGATTTCCACCCAGGATTGCGACGTTGTGCAGAAGCGGGTGTTGTTTCTTTAATTAATCATGTGTGTGAAGCCAGCAGTTATAAAATCATTGTGTGCCAAAATTACTCGCCCTGCTTTGTCCCATGTACACAGGGTGGATGTATGACGTTACAACGCAGGCTATTACAACGCCTGCCTTTACAACGCGGTTTTTACATCGCATACCATTACAACGCATAGCGCTTTTGGGTGCTGGATAGTGAATAGTTTAATTTACTATTCCAACTTCAGTCCCCGTGGACACTAGGGAAGGTGTTGGATAGTAAATTAAACTTATTCCCTATCCTAGAGCGCCCCCCAGCGCAATGTGTTGTAATAGTTTGCGTTGTAATGACCGCGTTGTAATGGTAGTGCGTTGTAAAAGCGTTGTATGGCATTTCCCCATGCTGTAATTCTGTTCAATAACACCATATTTGTAATTAGTCACGGTCCGACGTTGCTAGCAAGACATCTGTAGTCCATGAAATGGGGAGCTTAACTTTTGTGTATTTTAAGCGCAAATCCTTGCACAATTTGAACCTTCTGGGTGCGGTTCACAGGACATGATAAAAATGCCCTGATGGTTAACACAATTGGAACGTCAGACAGGAGGTAATGCGGATTCAAATCAAACCTCAGATTAATTCTTTCACAAAAAACAACTCTAAGAATAAGTGTGAACTGGATTATAAAAGTAACCTAACGTGATGAAGCTTTTGCCGGAAGCGTTGCCCTCATGCACAAGACACTCGGATGTGCTATTTTTTATTTGTATTTTTTAATTAGTGATGTAGCTTGTCATGGCTCAGGAATGACAAAGCACTTTACATAAAAGAAGGCACCATAATGAGCCTAGATCATGGCAAATGACCTCATACAAGACTTTGTAGCTTTGAAAAGCACTTCATTCAGAAGATGAACCATAATGGCACAACTGAAAATTTACTAACTCAATTAATTGGTAGGGTTAGGGAAACAATGAAAGAGAGAGTTGTGAACATTTACTACTTTACTACTACACAGTTAAGCTTTGTTTATCTAGTAAAAATAAGCCGGGGAGCTATGCAAAACTGCATCCAGGTGTTGGTGTACAAAACAGCATTATCCATGACGGCGTGATCCTTTCAGTAAATTTGTATGCATACTGATCATACCGTTAAGCAGTGAAGCACTGCTCTTGGCAAACTGTAGAGTCTGTGCTCTAGTGTTCACGCTATGTCACCGCGTAGCGTGAACGGCGGCCATTTTAGGTCACGCACTTTGAGCGCGAGATTGGAGTGCCGGAGCCACAGAGAGACGTGCAGCAGTCTCGGCGCTCTCTGAGTAGTGTGCAAATAAATAAATAAATAGAGTTGCCAACCAGGTACGCGTCCTGTCATCATTGGGGACCCCCCCACCTCCACAGTGGCGACGAGGCTGGGACATGGAAAACAAGAAAAATGATAAAATAATAAAAAAATAAAAAAATCGGAAGGTTTGGGAAGGTACCCACAACAGCACAGGAGGAGGCAACCAGACAGCACTACAAGCTGGCCACTGGAGGTAGCCAGCTGAACACAGAGAGCGTGGCAGAAGCGGCTGTGCACCTCCCTCTACAAGGAAGCCTGAGGAGTCCAGGTACTAGGAAACCACTCAATCAGGGCTGCGAGGGAGGACGAAGTGCGCCCAGGAAGGGTGAGGCAGGGGAAGACAGGCCACCCAGGCTCTACAGGCGCAAGGAAGAGCAAAAGGGGCTATACTGCGCGGGAAGACCCCAACTGAGCAGGAGCACTGGCGGAATTAGGGGGCAGAGATAGAGGAGACGCAGGAAGTTCCCAGCTCCATCCAGAAAAGGGAGAGGAGAGCAGTGCGCCAGGTAGCCCCAAGAGCCAGAGTACGGCACCGGAAAAGCGCGAAGGCTTTTGTGCACAAACATCCTCAGTGACGGCACCGATACCGTTCCTGCCCAAACCGGGAGAGCCCCTAATGAAGTGGGAGGACTGGAGAGAGTACTTCTCAAATTATATAGACGGCCTGGAAGATGAAAATGAGAAGGAGTTCTCGAGCAAAAGGAAAAGAAGGATTTTACTGCACAATCTAGGCCCGGAAGGGATCAGGGTATTCAAGAACCTAGTACCCAAGCCTCGGCAAGATGGAGATGATGACGTCTACGCCCACGCGATAGAAGAACTGAACGAGCACTACCGGCCGGCAGTGTGTGTGTCGACGAGTATGTGGCGGCGCTAAAAAGGTTAGCGTCCACGTGTACATATGGCGCCCTCCATGACGAGTTTATCAAGGACCAAATCGTGATGCACACGACAAACAAAACGGTGTAAGACAAACTATGGGCGAGCGGTGATGCCTCGTTGAAAGAAGTGATCGCGATAGTGAAGAAGGCAGAATTGGCGCGGAGATGCGCAGACGCAGCTAAAAGAGAACCAGCAGCGAGGCCAATGATAAATAAGATAGACGAAGAAGAACCTAAAGGAGGAAATAAGAACACAGGTGTGGCTTACAGACGACCCAACAGATGGCCGGGGAAGCAGGGACCACAAGGGAAGCAGACGAAAGGAGTTAAGAATCCCTGCAACCGCTGTGGCAGTACGGCTCATAAAGCACACGACAAGAGATGCCTTGCGTTCCGTGCCAAGTGCATGTTTTGCGGCATAATGGAGCATTACGAAAAGGTATGTCGGAGTAAAGCAGGCCGCAACACAGTGAAGTATGTGGACCAAGACCAAGAAGATATAGAAGAGAGACGTCAAGAGGAAGAGGACGAGGTGCTAGGCATAGAGGATCAAGTTCTAAGCGTGGACGCCAGGAGGTCGAACAAACCGTTACTGGACATGTTAATAGGCGGTGTGATGATAAGCATCGTGGCAGACTCAGGATCGCCATACACGATGGTCCAGAGAGCAGTATGGACTGAGAAGTTCACGCCTCATTTGGGTCCACAATTGGAACCGCCAGACATCACACCTGTCACGTACCTTGGAGATCGCATCCCGATGGTGGGGTTCAGACCGTTGAAATTCGAGTTCAGGGGATGCAGTGCCGCTTGCAAATTATATGTAGCAGAAAAGGGCCCGTCGGTCCTAGGCTGGCTGGATCAAGGAGACCTGGGCATCAAGCTGAACCCCGGTGGAGCGGTACAGGTGCTGATGACGGCGCCGGAACCATGGCCAGACCTAGAAAAATGGAAAAGAGACTTCCCAAAGATGTTCGGCGGAAAGGTCGGGAAATTGGAAAAATTCTCGCATAAGATTGTACTCAAGATGGATGCCAAGCCGGTATCACACAAAGTGAGGAATGTGCCGATCGCAGTGAGGGAAGCAGTGCAACAGGAACTACGAGAGCTGGAAAGGAACGGAATAATAGAACCCATCACGTGTGCGGAGTGGCTTGCGCCCTTGGTGGTGGTAATGAAGCCTAACGGCAAGGTCCGGTTGTGCGTGGACACTGCGTGAACTTAACAAAAGCATCGTGGTGGAAAAGTTCCCGTTACCCCGCATCGAGGAAATGCTGGCGAAAACTAAAGGAAAAAAATGGTACTCCGCCATTGATCTGACGTCGGTGTACCACCAGATGGCATTACACCCAGAGAGTAGAAAGCTGACGTCATTCATAACTCCCTTTGGGTGTTATCAATTCTGCAGAATGCCCTTTGGCCTTGCCTCAGCAGCGGCCGTCTTCCAGAAACTCATGCACCGCCTCTTCAAAGACATGGAAGGGATCCAATACTTTCAAGATGATATCCTGGTGATGGGTAGGGACCAACGAGACCATGACACCAAATTGTCCAGGGTATTGAATGTACTGGAGGATAATGGACTGACCGCAGAGTGGCAGAAGTGCCATTTAGGGATGGCCTCTGTCACCTATCTGGGACATGAAATTAGTGAACAGGGTATCACACCAAAGAAGGAGAATGTGAGAGCAATATGTGATGCTCCACTCCCCTCCAGCAAGGAAGAAGTTAGGTCCTTTCTAGGGATGGCTGAATATTACAGCAAGTTCGTACAACACTTCGCCACCAAGACCCACCACATGAGGCTGCTCACCAGAGAGAAAACGGCATTCGCATGGACGGAAGAAACGCAGAAGGAGTTCGATTGCATCAAAAGGGATGTTGTCCAGGCCATTCCCCTCCAGGGGTACGATCCGCAGGGTCAAACGGTGTTGACAACGGATGCCAGCGACAAGGGGCTGGGAGCAGTCCTGATGCAAGACAGGGGCGGAGAAACGATGGAGACATTAAGCTTTGCATCCAGAGCCCTGACAGAAACTGAAAAAAGTTTAGCGTCATCGAAAAGGAAATGCTGGCGGTAGTGTGGGCCATGGGCAGATTTCGCCAGTTCTTGTGGGGCACGAGGTTCCACCTTAAAACGGACCACAAACCTCTGGTGAGAGTTCTCACATCTGACAGGCATGCAAGCGCCACTCCCAGAATTGCAAAAATGACCCTCAAACTGTTGGAGTATCGATATGATGTGGAATACATCCCGGGCAGCAGGAGCAAGGTGGCTGACTACCTGAGCAGGGCTGCAGCAATGGAAAAAGCCGATGATGAGAAGGAAGCGTGTGAAGAGATGGTGGCATTGATGAAAGACCCGGAGAAGGTAATAAGCAACCAAGAATGGAAGGATGCGTACAAGGAGAACAGGAACATCCAGGAGGTGATAGAACACATAGTCGGAGGATGGCCTGAAAAAAAGCATTTAAATGGAAACTTGAGGAAATATTTTGAAGTAAGAGAGAAACTGTCCCTGGATGACCAAGGTGTGTTTGTATACAGAGGGGATAAGGTGGTACCCCCAGAGGGGCTAATCCCGAGGCTACTGGCAATACTGCATGAGGGTCATCTAGGTATTAGTAAAACTAAACTGAGGGCCAAACAAGGATACTGGTGGCCTGGCATGGACATACAAACGGAACGACATGTAAGAGAGTGTGACCAATGCCAGCGTGCAGATAAAACCATGACACCATTGAGACCGGCCTTAGGGAAATTTGCTGCCCCGAAGAATCCTTGGGAGGAACTCTTCATTGACATACTGGGGCCAATACTGGACGAACAAGGAACTCCAAAATATCTATGTGTCATAATAGACAGGTACTCAAAATTGCCTGAAATTCATGTCCAAGAGGAAATGGATACGGAAACCATACTTAGGTTCCTCACGGCGGCCTTTCTCAGGGAAGGCATTCCCAAGTCCATATTGAGCGATAATGGTCCTCAATTCACATCAGAAAAGTGGCTTAAATACATGGAGAGGAATGGGATCATCGCCAAACACACGTCCATATATCATCCTGCGGGAAATGGACAAGTGGAACGATTTAATAGAGTACTAATGGGGTCCATCCAGGCAGCCATCATGATAGGGAAGGACTAGGAAAAAGAGATTCTACACATGATCTGGGCCTACCGCATCCCGCCCACAAGTACGGGGTACAGCCCCTTCCAGATTCTCAGAAGCAGAGATCCCTTCACCAAAGACAATTTGGCATGGAACGAAAAGACTGTTACTAGCAAATGGTCCCCGGCTGTAGTACAGAAAAACTTGGAAAGAGCTCAAAACATATACACTGAACATTATAACAAAAGAAAAAATGCAAAGGACACGTCATTGGAATAAAGAGAATGGGTGAGGGTCAAGCTAGCAGTGTTGCAGAGAAAGGGAGACAGTAAATACTGCCGACCCCTCCAAGTCAAAGACGTTTATGAGCGCGCAGCGCTGTTGAGCGATGGGAACGTGTGGTCCCAGGATCGCATGGCCCGATGCAATAAGATAATACAATGGACACCTGAAGATCGGGAACAAGGAGGGGCAGATCAGAGTGCATCAGAGAATGAACACCTCACCCAGGAAGGAGACAAGGATGGCGCGGATCCAGAGTTGGAGCAAAGAGGCAGTGAAACACCCAGAACAGAGACACAGAGTCGAGAGAGGAGAAACCCGACTTGCAGAGAGAGTCTGGGTAGTCAAGAAGGTAGAGAGAGGGAGTCCACGACGGCTGGCGGAAGAGAAGTGACGTCCACCCCGGTAAGATGCACAAGGGGGGGCGATTGGTGGTGAGACCTTCCAGGTTCCGGGACTATGAGATGGGTGATGGACGATAACCCCCAAGACTGTGTTTATCCAAATGGTACAAAAAGGGGAAGATATGTAGAGTCGGCGTTCTAGTGTTCACGCTACGTCACCTGTAGCGTTAACGGCGGCCATTTTAGGTCGCGCACGTTGAGCGCGAGGTTGGAGTGCCGGAGCCACAGAGAGACGTGCAGCAGGCTCGGCGCTCTCTGACTAGTGTGCAAATAAATAAATAAATAGAGTTGCCAACCAGTTACGAGTCCTGTCATCATTGGGGACCCCCCACCTCCACACAAACTCCGCTCAGAAACTCACGCATTCCGGTTAATATTTCTGTGCAGTGTAAACTACACACTGCTCTTCTCCCCCTACTCCAAGTTAAATAACTTGTAAGTACGATGAAAATCAAACATGAATACAGCATTGCAGGGAGTCTTGTGACTGTGTGGCAGGCCAATAGTTATACCTGAATGCAAACATCATTCAGTCGAAATTGTTTTTGTTAAAACCCTGAAGGGTGCCTTTTAATAACTGAAAGCAAGTTCTTCTATGATTAGTCAGACTCGTGGAGAAGGGTGTATCAACTGCCCTAGGAAGCACAAAGCACTTGATGGCCTTAGCTATATGGGGCCTAATTATGAGCCTGGCAGTCAACAGAACACCAGACTCATGAGGGTGCGGCGATGGCGGTCTTCCGACTGCCCTATTATAATTAGGCAGTCGAAATTAGGCGGTCAGACTCCCATTGCACTGCCGCAGCTGCCATGGAACCGCAGTTCCCTAGCGGTGTTGCAGTGGTCAGGAGGCAGCAAGACGGTCCGGCCAAGCATATTATGAGTTTCCTCTCAGCCACGGTTTTCATGGCACTTCCTACTCCATGAAAACTGTGGCAGAGAGAAAACAAAGGAGGCCCTGCAGGGGTGCATTCAGGGGGCACAACATGTGCTCCCCTGTGTGCTTGCACCCCAGTTCGCGCACGGTATGAACTTTTTAGTCCATGCAATGCAGGAACTGGTTTTGGCGTTCCCATTGAGGTGCCCATTTTCAGGGCACCACCATGGGAACATAAAAAAAAAGCCCGCCAGACATGAGAATCACTCGTAATCTCGCAGGTAGCTCAACCACGGGTTTGGCGGTGCGGTGGGGCGGGATGGACCAGGCACCCCACCGCCAAACACGGAATCAGGCCCCCAGAATTGGTTAATACCAGACTTAAGACGTTGAGTGCATTCCCATATATTTTTTGCCCAACGATTTATTTCCTGAGGGCATACATTGCTTACTTTCCCAAAGGTAGTTTATTTGTTATGTGGAGTTGTCAAAAAACTTCACATTTCGCCCATGAGTACAACATTGAAATTAGTTTAGAAGCAATAACTTACAAACCTTTTGATTGACATGTGGTAGTGCAAAACCTTTTGTGTAGTCAATAATTTTTGTCACAAAATGGGTATTAATTACATAAAAGTGCATACCTCTATGCATCTTATGGTTATAATTTGTGACTTACTTTCTGAGACTCACAAAATCTCAAAGAGCACCCAGATTAAACTATGAAAGTGCTTTATTTCTAGACATACTTTTTTTGAAAACATTTTATTGACTTTTAATGGCAACCCAACCTATACATGTTGAAGACAAGATAACGCAAAAGTAGCAGGCTTGTAAACAGTATTCACTACAATTTGCATATATAACAACAATAACTTTGCGTAGACATTTTCATTCCCCATGCGTTTTAAAGGTATGTTTGAGTACCCATGTAGGTAACAACTAAAATACAGTGTGCTGCGTGTTGTGTCCAAGGACGTATGGAGGGGTTCACTCATCAAGTTGTCTGAGAGGGAAGGGGGGAAGATCGATAACCCGATATGTAGCCCCTGTGGACAATATTTTCTGTGTTTCTGGGGGCAGTCTTGCGCCTGGAAAACCGCAATCACTGCGCCCTTGCATCTGTCCAATTTTTTTCACCACTTCCCTAACGTAGTGGGGGAGGTCCCTTTCCACAACTGAGCGACATCGCGCTTAGCAACAGTGGGGGCCAGGAAGAGCAGATGTTGTTTATATTGATTCCCCCCCTATGCCATTAGTGCTGTGGAGCAAGGATAATCTAGGGTCGTATGTGACATCCCAGGACAACACCTCACACAGACAAGCCGAGACTTTACGACAAAAGGGCTGTATAGCGGTACAATTCCAGACTGTGTGCATAAATGTTCCCTCATCTTTTTCACAGCGTAAGCACTGGGGGGATGAAATAATCCCCACCCTCCAGAGACAGAGTTGTGTATAATATATTCGATGAATGTTTTTGAATTGGGTGAGACGGTATTGAGAGGACACTGCAGCGACCCGGGGACTAGCTATACCCTCGGCCCTGTCATCGTCAGTTAAGTCTGGTATATTGTCCTGCCACGCCCCTCTAGTCTTGTGTAATGTCATACTGGAGTGAGTTGTCAACGTCTGATAAATCTGTTGGATTTTATGGGCTCCTAGATTACCCATGAGGAGGCGGCCCTCAAGAGGGTGAAACTCTGGAAGACTGTCCAGGGTGAGAACCTTGGGGGTGAGAGCATGACGCAACTGAAGGTATTTATAGAGTTGTGTTTTATGTAATTGGAATTCTTCCTGTAGCTGTTGGAGGGACTTTAAAGTAGTGACCCTCATAACATCCCCAAGTGTGAATATGCCCACTAAGTCCCATTTGCGGAATCCTGTTAAAGACGCCACCTGGTGCAGGTGGGTTCCAGGCCATAAGGGAGTTGCCTGGGTCAAGCGCCTACGCCACCCCATTTGCCTAACAGTATACTTACAATGGTCCTGTGCACACATATAAGCAATATTTCACCACGTAAGTTTGGTATATGAGACAGCATCAACACAAAATCCGTTTGTGGTTTTTCTCTATTCCTTTAATTTGTGTTGGCACAGAAAACAGCCAGCCGACACGTGTTTCATCTGAGACAAAATGATCTCCGACTCTTCAGGGCTCGAGGCACAATGGACGTAGTATATATTCTCTAAACCTGTGCTAATTCCAACCCGGTTAGGTTCAACGAACTTACTTTGTGAAATATTGATTATATGTGTGCACAGGACCATTGTAAATATTGTATGAGGTCAGTCGCGGCTGGTGACATTTGAAAGTGGCGGGGCGAAGCGCGCGTGCCCGAACCCCCCCACCCCCCGTGAAAAAATTGAAAATCGAGTGCCCAAGAATAAAAAGAGCAGGCCGGCATTACGGGTGGGGGGGAATGGGATAAATAAAATAAATAAAATAAAAGTCAAACTTACCTTCTTCCCGCCTTCAAGTTCCGACTCCGAGACTCCACCGACCACCAGACTCCCGACTCCCGCAGTCCTGTTCTTTTGAATTCCGAGTTGTGCTCGCCGTCACGCAGGAAGGCTGCAGGTACCCTCCCTCCCCTTCACCACAGCACAGCGCTGTGATTGGTTCGGCCGGCTGCCCTACCTGCGTCATTTCTCTCTGTATGCAGGGAGAGTGGGAGGGGTTACTCGAGGGCAGGGGGGAGCGGCTTGCCTACTGTTCTTAATACAGTTAATACTGTCTGTTTGGACAGCCTCTCAGGCTGCCCAAACAGACAGTATTAACAACAGTGGGATAGCCACTCCCCCCTGCCCTCGAGTAACGCTGCCCACTCTCTCACCAGGAACTTCTGCTTTCTCGCTGTGCGAGAAGGCAGAAACAAATGATAGTTCTCTACTATTTGTTTCTGCCTTCTCGCACGGCGAGAAAGCAGTGGGGCGGCGCCCAAACGCCCCCATTGAGGATCCGCCTGTCCTCCAATCATGAAGTAAGGGGTTAACAGGGTCACCCCTTTCCTGTCAGCACCATTAGGATTAGGAACTGTGTCGGACTGACTACCGTAAACTTTGCAGGGCGCCTCCAAATCCTGTATACTAAAACTCTAGCTCCTAGCACCAAATGCCTAACAGTATACCTCCAGAGCCAAACCGTTGTTCTGCTGGCTTGGGGCATGAAATCAAGGATCTGTGTACTGTACAGTAACTGAAGGCGGGGGACACCCTTCATCGCTGCATGTTCCAGTGTGAACGCCGGGTCAGTTGGTGTATTATACCACCATTCACTTATGACCAATACATGGCAGGCAGCGTAATAAGAGTACACATCCGCCGCTGCAATGCAGCAGCAATATGTTGAATGTGCACAGGACTGCAGGGCCACCCAGACTGCCCATCCAGCCCACAGGAATTTATTATGGATGGCATTATTTGCGCGAACCATGATTGCGGTATTTAAGTTCTGCAGTTGATAAAGCACTCTGGGGAGGGAGACCATCTTAAAAATCACTGAACGCCCATATAGCAAGAGGGGAAGAGATGACCATATTGTTGTCTCATCTCAGAGGCCAGCGAGAAGTGGATTAATGTTATGTGCCCATGAGATCTTTGGACAAGGAGACATAAAGATTCCTAAGTATTGAGATCCCTCCATCGTGTGCGTCAACTGGGCTGCCCATGTACCTCTACCCAAGTTACCACATACTGGAAACAATACGTACTTATAGGGGTAGTATGGAGCCCGGTGTTCTTGTGATGTATTCCTATAGGTTCTGAATCGATCCCCCTATTCCTGACCATATTCTGGTTAAACAAACCAACAAGTTAACTAACAGTCAGCCCATGAGGCAGAAAACCCCCATGATGCAGATACCGTTATCTGACGCAGTCACACTACGGCACAGGAACGTGTTATCTGATTAGGTCATAACGCTTGCGATCTAATTAGACAAGCGATATTCCTCCAGCCCCTGATAAGGCATACGGAGTTCTCATAACAAATCAAACCTATGACAACCTGGGCAAAACCCTGCGGCCATTGTTTTGATTTCACCGAGAACTTCAGTAAAAGAATGTGCTAACGAGCAAGTCGTATGACATCCTTATTGACGTATCTATGTCCATCCTTACGTCAATCTCGGCACCTTAAAGGTATAAATATTACCGATATTGCCCTATGCAAACACACGCGTGGTGACGAGACGGAGCAGCCATACTTGCCGAAGCGAAGAGCAGAGCAGACCCCGCTGGCGCAGCCCCGCCTTCCTGACGCGCTGAGAGAAGCTGATTTCTCCTGCCGAGAGATCCAGCACCGGCGTTTCCGGGTAGCCCTCGCAGGCAGCCTGGAATATCGAGACCAGAGACGAGAGATACCATCCCTCATTCAACCTAGATTCCAGGTACAGAACTGAATAACCCCTCACAGAGAATTCTTTAGTTATTCACTTGGCAAAAACAAACTTAATTTAAACTGTAACTTTCTATTCCCGCCCACGTATTAGACTTAGGTCAGGTACACGGGGTAGGCGTATTTAGAAACACCAGTTGAGTACGTTTAGTCAAATGTATATGTGTATGTAATATATTTTATTCATTTTAAACATCTTATGGCTTAGAAACCATATCAATGTTTTTACAGTATTCTTTTATACTATTGCTTTTAATGTATGCACTTTACTTAACTATAAGTATTGCAATAATATCGATCCATTTCTCTTGTATGAGAAAAGAGACTGATCAATAAATAACACCTTTTTATTGAACACGCCCGTCTCTTCCTTTTCTCTACAATCTGATGAGACTAAGAATGCACGTACTGACTGAGTAAAATAAATTGCCTTTTGTTCACACGACTCTCGAGATATACTCTTGATTAGGGGAGAGCAAAGTTGTCATGTTCTATGGTTGTCAGAAACTAAATCCCTTCTTGTCTAATCAGGGAAGTTAAGTCCTCCTTGAACATTCGAGAAAGTTTCTAGTGAACTCTGAGCTAAGCTGGCAAACCCAAAACTTTAAGTCTAGTATCGACAGTAGTAGACCTAGTTAACGTCTGGTCTAGGCCTTTACTGCTGTAGGTATTATTCCAATGCGCAGAGCCTATTGGGATGATAGGAACTACACTACATGGCGCCCAACGCGTTTGGAAAGGGCGATAAAACTAACGTAAGACATTTAGAGTAACTCAGTCGTGCTTTCTCACTCAGACCCCTTTTCCCAAATACTCCACAGACGTCTGGAGTGGGTGAAAGGTTATATCCGCCAGACCTCGCAGGAGGGAACTCCTATGTATGGTTCTTGGTACAAGTCAACGTTGAAGGATACACAGTTCCAAAATATTGTGCATCTAATCTTTGTTTCCATAAGAAACCTGATCTGCAAACAAAAGAAAAAACCTTTTGGACAGTAAAATGTCAGACAATGAGGATGAAAGAGAGACAGTTAGATTAGCAACTGAACTCGCAGCAGCTGATGCTACCATGCAGGCAGCAGACGAGGATATAATACTCATCCCGGTCATCAAAAGGAAATCTATAACCATAAAACTTATAGAAAATGGACTGACACCTAGAGGTGGTACAGTCATATTCGTAATTGAGGCACACGAATATCGGCAGACAGAGGTATACTATTCATGGACAAATTTTCCAGCAGCAAATCCTGTAACAAAGTACTTCCACTATTACAAAATAGAGGAACCTCCTGAAACGTACACTCCTTTCGAGGAGGTGGAAGTACCACTCAAATTTCAAGAGCATTTGCTCTTATTTGATGGCGCCCTAAAACATAATAATCACATCACCAGGCTCGGTCCTTTAGGTAGACCAGGAGCAACGTGGCCGGTCCTAGCCGGATACACACCACATCCAGACATCGATGGGATGTCTGCACCAAACCTTTTAACACAGCTAAAACAGCTAATAAAAATACACAGACAATTAGTCCAATATGTGATGCGGACTTCAACAATTCAGCCAGAGATTAAACTCCCACAGCTGACCCCTCACCAGGGGAACACAAATAAAATTACACCACAGAACATCCAGTCCTGCCTAGGTAAAGTACCGGCTAAACGGGAACAAATACCATTCTGGCTGGCGCAGAAAATCACCCAAATAGAGGCGGTGTTTCCAGACACCACCCCGCTAGAAAAGCACAGGATTCTGACTATCTGTCTTCCAATGGGAATCGCACCACACATTGAGGACTGTGACACTTGGGGTACAGTCTTTGCTTCCATCTACACAAAAACGCACGGTGTTCCATCCATTTCGGTAATACCAGATGTGCTAAAACAAATTCAAGATGAATATGGTCCTGAACCCGCTTTAACTCTTGGTATGAAATTACTAAAAGACTTCAAGCAGGTCTCGGCTATACTATTAGCCAACATAAAAGGAGAAGCAGCAAACGTGGCGATCCGCCAGAGGTTAAAAGAGACAGATATAGCAGACCAACCAGCTGAAATTGCCAGAATCATAGAAAAATCCTATGAGGAACTAGGTAGAGATAGTTTAGGTGGAATACCAGTAAAACCGCAACTAATTGAAAGTCCTGAAAAAATATTTTTTAATAATAATTCTACATCACCAAAAAAGAACTGGGATGGAAACAAACAATCCAATCCTAAAGAAAAGAAATTCCAGTCCCGAGGAAGGTCTCCTAGGCGAAGAGAAAAATCTCCGAACCAAAGACACAGGTCACCTCAGAGTGACCCCTCTGGGAAAAGATATAACCTTAGAAATAGGGATAATATTAAAAAGCCTGATAGATATCAAGACATTGATACACGTCCCTCTCAATCTTTTCAGACTTCCTCGCAGAAATCGGAAAGAAGAGGACGATCAGAACAAAGAGAAGAGCACACCAAGTCCAAAGACAAGGAACCTGCTCAGCTAAAAAAGAAATTACAATTTCCAAAAAAGAAGGTAGCCAGTATCAAGGTAGTTAACAATGCCGAGAATACTGAGGACACAACTGAAAAACGGAGAATGGGTTCAGACAATGCTAGACAGCGCAGCAGAAGTGAGCATAGCTCGCAAAGTCCTTATGAATCATCTGGAGACAGTGGACACGAATGAATATCTTCAAGTGGAAACTGCGGACACCAGAGTTAGCAAACCTCACAAAATATACGAAATAACATTGCGTATAGAGGGAGATAAGACTAGGAAAATAAGGGGACTATTTTGGGATAATCTCTCCAAGGGCTATGATATCCTTCTAGCTGAAAAAGACTGGCCACCAGAGTTTGTCAGGGAGTGCCCTCATGGCGAAGAAGTAATTATGCCTGCCTTCTCAAATCAAATTCCTATTCATAAAAAATACACACTTGCCAGAAAGTGGGCAGTGGCTCTAGCTCCTGCTTTATATAAAAATCACGTGGGATGGGATGAGGACTCTCCTCCTCACAAAATCCAGTTAAAATCACAACCTACTGCACAAAGGCAGTACCCAATTAAGCAAGAAGCTAAAAAACAGGTAAATGAAAACTAGATCAGCTAGAATACCAGGGGGTGATTGAAACTTGCACCTCACAAATGAACAACCCTTTGTTTCCGGTCTCCAAACCAGACAATTCATACCGTCTAGTTTTGGATTACCGACACCTTAACACATGTTGCAAAACTTTTGCAGTGCAAAACTCACATAGTGCTGCACTAATGAATAACATAGTGCGCAAAAAATACAAAACAACATTAGACATCTCTAATGGATTCTTTTGTCAAAACATAGCACCAGAGAGCAGATATTTAACTGCATTCTCAATAAATGGCACTCAAAAACAATTCTGTCGGTTAGCCCAGGGGTACAAGAACAGCCCGGGAGTATTCTCAGCGAGAGTAACAGAATTACTACAACTATATGATGATGAAGCATTATCTTATGTCGATGACATTTACTTAACAGATGATGACTTGGAGACTCACTTGAAAAGAGTGAACACCATAATACTTGGGTTCGCTGCAGAGGGTTACAAATTCAACTTTAAAAAATCCAGAATTGCCCATCTGACAGTCCTGTTCGTAGGATATGAATTATCAAGTGTAGCCTGGCTTACAATATTCTAGAACTAGAAGAATTAAAAAATCTAGAATATGAAAAAACATATCCTCTGCCAATCGATATTCTGCCTTTACGACATTACGCCTGTGTAATTTATACAGACGGGCATGCTCAACCCCCCGTTTGGGGCGAACAGGCATACAACCCCACATGTGGGATTACAAAAGAAGTGTGGCGCGGAGGTAAACTAAAACCTCTATTAACAAAAACACACTCAGTAGAAACTAATTCAGAACAACAAACTGAAATATTAGCTTTGAAAATGGCGCTAGATAATGCGGATCGCGAATTACCGACACTTATAGTGTCAGATTCATATTACTGCGTCAAATCATATAACAAGGATTTGCAGACATGGATTCGAAACGGTTACAAAGATGACACAGATGCACCAATAAAGCAGAAACTGCTCTGGGAACAAATAGCTCTTTTACAAAAAGAACTACCAAAGACTCACGTGACACACTCACTGAGTCATCAGCGTGATGGCGTTCACGTTGCAGGCAATTCATTGGCTGAAACAGCCACAGCGGCAGCCACTAAATCGGCTCCCGTAGATCGAAAAAAGCGTACATTAAAAAACATTGACGGTGAAACAGTGCTGGCAGTGAAAACGTCATCAAAAGGCGACTGCTCAGCGTTACCGATCAACTATCCACTCAAATACTCATACATAACTGATGCAAACAATGTTCCTTTTGCTCGAATCCCTGGAGTGGGGGATAGGGCAATTCCAAACATGGAACATAGGTTAGGACTAATAATAGCGGCACACGAAGGGCTTGCTTCTATCCATGCTGGCGTCTCAGCCACAGTATCATTATTAAAACAGAGATACTGGTGGCCACAAATGAGAAGACAAACAAGGAACTATGTTCTAGAATGTGAAATATGTCAAAAAATGAAAGTATCAACGGTGAAACGTCCAGCGCAGACGCCCCTTCTAATCTCGGATAAACCATTAGCCTGTGTTTATCTAGATCACTGCGGTCCCTTACAAAGGGACGGTAACTATAAATATATCTTGGTCGCAGTGGATTCATGCACGAGATTCATATGGATGTGGCCCCAGCGAACGGCTGACGCCAGAACTGTTATAAAAGATTTGCGAGTCTTTATCGGCACATACGCAATTGGCATGCTGCATTCGGACCACGGTCCTGCTTTTAGCTCTAGAGCTTATAAGGAGGCCATGGTCAGCATGGGCGTGGCATTGCGGTACTCTTGTCCATTTCACCCTGAGGGGAACGGAATTGTTGAAAGAAAAAACCGTGACATAAAGCAATCTATAACGGCAAAGGTATTAGGTTCGGGAGCTGGGTGGGTCAAACATCTAATAAGTGTCCAACGTAGTCTAAATAACTTGTCAAGAAACTCTCTGAAGGGATTCAGTGCGTACGAATTATTATTTGGAACTAGGATGTTGATCTCTGACATTGATAGTCAGACTTCAGTGGTAGAAGAAAAAAGCTTTGATATCAAAGACCGTTTGGCTATTTTGCAGGACTTAAACAAAACAAGAAAAGACCTGAGCAACATAAAGTTGAAACAACAGCCAACAACCACTGAAGAACCACCACCTGTCCCAGCAAGACCTGTCTGGATTCCAAAAGTCGGGGATCTAGTCAGGGAAAAGATCGCGGTAAAGAAGGAATTTGGGCCTTCTTATAGAAAAGCAGTTCCTGTCTTGTCTGTCAACGGAACAAGATCAGTTGTACTACCGCCACTTGCTGGAAAAAAGGAGAACCGAGTTGTATCCATCGACCTGGTAAAACCACAACATGTGGCCGATAACAAACAGTAGGCCAAGTGGACTCCCAATAAGTAGCAGAACACCAAGGTTTGCTACCAGTACAGAGGTCCTAACGAAGAGGCTCATCACATTCGAAACGCCTACAGAAGAACAACAAGGACTATGCAACAATGCAATAGAACTCAGACCTCTGAAAACCCAAATAAAAACATTTAGCAGAGACACACCAATCTATAATGAAGTACCAAGTGAAAATGAAAGAAACAGTAATCCTGAACCAATTGGAACAATTGACAGAACAGCATCCGGCTACTTCATAAACTTCGATGATTCCTCTGAAGGCTTCAGTGAATCAAAGACACAGCCATCATCAAAAATCTTTAAAGATAAAGCTAAAGAACTTTTGAAACAACTGAAAGAAACATATCTGATTTCCCCATGGATTGAATTTTGGGTGGGTTTTGGTGCATTTATCCTCATACTTTGGCTCATCATGATACTAACTTTGGGACGCTTCATTGAGGGAAAATATGCAAAAATGGACACAGCAAGTCAGAAAATCAACTTGATCCTCATACCACACACATCTTCACACATCGAGAAAAGAGAACTTTCTTCAGTCAACTTCACAGCCAATCCGATACCGGGTGGGGTAGCCTGGGACAACACTGACTATGAAATTTATGGTCCGGTCGAAATCCTGAAATATCCACACCAAATTAAGATCTCATTGAGTGACTTTGTAAAACCAAGCTCATTTGCTGATGATTGGGACTTCGAAAGCATTAATAATATGATGTCTGACTTAGTAATGTCTGCTAAATTTACCAAACATGATTATTTGCAGGGTTCTACAAATTATGATAGTATGTACTGTTATAACCACTATGGTAACCATTTTTTACATAGATCTGCACAACCTAGAAATGTTTTAAATTATAATCAATGGGAACATTGTGCAACCCCTCCAAAAGGAAGCTCAAGGACCTTCTATGACAAATATTCATACTTTTCAGGTTTTAACACAAGTAATGCTGAAGCATTCTATTTCAAATTGTCAAACAAGACAGGGACAAAGACCATGATAACCAACACAAAATTGATATATTCAGACTCATTTTTTGAACAAATGAATACTTTTGGTTTTGATTAGTGGGACAAAAATGTTGAATTGAAAAGTGTTTGGGGTACAAAAGAATGGCAAGTGCAGGGTATAGAATCTTTGTTTAGAGCCTGCATGATCCCAGAACAAATGATATTTTTAAATGACACTGTTCAACAAACTACCTGTCTTGGCCTAGCCAAAATCAAAGACTTAAATAAACCGTCTATTCCAAAGCCAACAATGCTCAGCAATAGCTCTACAGATGAAGAGATAGACGTAAATTATGTATTAAACCAAAACAGAACACATCCTGATTGGAAACAATGGTTGATCTGGCCCACAGATACTAATAACTGTCAAGACAGATTCCTGAATAAAACACAGGGGTTCAAAATGACCAGGCCAGACCCTAGATATCCCCAAAGACATCACCCAGGGATAATAACCACCTACAGTGTGGGCAAATTATGCCTTCAGTGGCTACAAACTTCCACACTGGCAGAAATTAAACAACACCTAACTTTACTTACTGATGGTGCTGACTTGCGTGATTTCATTATGGGACCGCGCAAACAGCGTCAAAAACGTTTCATAGCAGCCTCTGTATATGCAGCATACAATGAGGCCTGGAAGGTTACTCAAATTGAAACAGCAGAAAGAATACGGGAAATTGACCGTATTAATTTGGAAAAATCACTTTCTGTAGTGGACAATGGGTTAATGACTCTGTCCTCCAGAATTTTTTCTTTGGACAGCATTGTGTCTTCAGCAATCGACATATTGTCGCAAGACTTACTGTTATTACAACACGGTCAGTCACAATTGCGCTCTATTGTACAGCTTGGCTGGACGTTACAAAATCTACGTTCAGGCTATGTGCCTTGGCGTTTAATCAACACAACGTCACTATTCCAAATCTTTAACCTTACTGATAGACAAATCAGTATGGCACAAAAGGGTGCTGATTATACAATCTTGAGCATTGAAAAACTCGAAAGATTACCAGTGACAATGTCAGAACGACCTGTCAGTGAATGGATAATACATGGGATAATAAATATTCCAATCTCAACCTTCAGGTTTCAATACTGCCAAAAATATATACAGGCTGGCATGTACGAGAAATTGGGAACGGGATACCTTAAAACAACATGGAACCTGCCCTATTCACATGCATGTGTCAGTAATAAAGGACAGAAAGTGTTTCTTAGTGACAACAATTGTGCGATGTCACTAAGTGGCACACTTCTGTGTAACGGAATTAGTTTGCATGGAGCCTGTGAAGGGAATTCATACAACCTTTCATGTCACCAGCAAGGCACACCTGCAACAGAAATAGAACCATTCTTTCAAAGACTCTATAATGGGAGTTACATTCTAATTGTAGACCGCAGATGTTGTAGTCTTATGCCCGGGACTCCTTATCTAGTAACTACGACTGCGAAGGTCAAATGCTGTGGACGCTCATTGTTCCCCAGCTCCTTTCCAGACAGGGAGGAAAGGGCATGGCCCAATTTGAAAATTACTTCTATTCGAATAGATACTTTAAGCAGAATGAAAACAGTGCTTCTTCAGACGCCTACAAGGCTCACGTCATCAAAAGAAACGTATGATCTACAAGTCGCAAGGACGACTGCAGAGATACATTCATTGTTATCAACTAATTCCCCCATACATTTCGCGGAAATTCTAAACGAAATCTTAAATATTTCTGATACCAATGGGGTCTCAAAGGTATTTAAGACAGTATTTTCGATGGCATTAACACCATTCAAAGCCATACTGGGTATTTTTCCAGATTTCGTCCATTCGATTTTTGGCGGACTTCCCCTGATCTTGGGACTAATTGCAGGAATCCTATTCTTAGTCCTTATTTTTCGTTATGGCAACCCATGTCACAGACAAAACTCTTGCGACAAGGGAAGAAACAATCCTAGCCATTGGATACCGGGACAGGATATCAAAAATCCTGGGACTCTCCCGGCTTAGAGACCTGAACATGACTTGGTTTCTATCATTTCGACCAATGTGGCAAAGATGTGTTTTACCTGTATTAAGGTGTCTGCTATGCGGAGAAGAATGCGTGTTAGACACCTGTCTGACGCTACAATCGGATGCGCCAATGGATGCAGAAACATTGTTGAGCCCGATCAAGGTTCATGCTTTGTGCTGCCCTCAAAGGCTACCAATCCTGATGACGGCATTCGTGGAAGCTTCACCACTACGATTGATGGGTAGTGAAGTTCAAGATGAAAGCAGCATCGATCAGGTACGACCTTCTGTCAGCAATGCGAATCAGAATGTCAATGGAGAAAATCATGCGCACGAATGCATGATTACACCTATATCCGAGTTAGTGGAACTTTCCCAGGAAGCTGTTGACAGTTTTTTCGAAAGCCTAAATGATATGATGTTCTCGCCAGAACAGAAATAGAGACTTTTGAACAAGCTCGCACACGGCGTTCCCTGAATTCGGCCTTCAAACTTTAAAAATAAAGTCACATGAACAATTTTCCCTCCAGTTCACAGACAGCAATTTTTCAGCAGCCCCAGAATATTTTTGCATATTTTTCGGGACACTATCTTCTGCTTAAAGTAAGAACTATTCTTAGAGAACTAAGGTTTCTAAATTTTAGATAGCTTATAGACATAGCTTATAGACATTAGCTGCCCGCTGGTATGTTCATAAATATTTTAAATATTTTATTCTGTGATGAAATGGTCTCGAACTTTTTTTTCTGTATTAAGAGCCATTTCATGTGTAATTCTCATATACAAAATAGCAATAATGTATACAAATGCGATTACTTTGGCATTATTCTACAGCTTGAGTGCATACAATACATATGACTGCAATTTTTCCGTATATTTGAAAATTTCAAAATGCATTTATGTATTTTGGGGTGGTAAGGTATACACTATACTCTATAGTATGTTGTACTATGTTATACTATGCATAGCTTAGTAAATATGACCATAGTCAGCGTGGAGTGGGTGTGATGTATTCCTATAGGTTCTGAATCGATCCCCCTATTCCTGACCATATTCTGGTTAAACAAACCAACAAGTTAACTAACAGTCAGCCCATGAGGCAGAAAACCCCCATGATGCAGATACCGTTATCTGACGCAGTCACACTACGGCACAGGAACGTGTTATCTGATTAGGTCATAACGCTTGCGATCTAATTAGACAAGCGATATTCCTCCAGCCCCTGATAAGGCATACGGAGTTCTCATAACAAATCAAACCTATGACAACCTGGGCAAAACCCTGCGGCCATTGTTTTGATTTCACCGAGAACTTCAGTAAAAGAATGTGCTAACGAGCAAGTCGTATGACATCCTTATTGACGTATCTATGTCCATCCTTACGTCAATCTCGGCACCTTAAAGGTATAAATATTACCGATATTGCCCTATGCAAACACACGCGTGGTGACGAGACGGAGCAGCCATACTTGCCGAAGCGAAGAGCAGAGCAGACCCCGCTGGCGCAGCCCCGCCTTCCTGACGCGCTGAGAGAAGCTGATTTCTCCTGCCGAGAGATCCAGCACCGGCGTTTCCGGGTAGCCCTCGCAGGCAGCCTGGAATATCGAGACCAGAGACGAGAGATACCATCCCTCATTCAACCTAGATTCCAGGTACAGAACTGAATAACCCCTCACAGAGAATTCTTTAGTTATTCACTTGGCAAAAACAAACTTAACTTAAACTGTAACTTTCTATTCCCGCCCACGTATTAGACTTAGGTCAGGTACACGGGGTAGGCGTATTTAGAAACACCAGTTGAGTACGTTTAGTCAAATGTATATGTGTATGTAATATATTTTATTCATTTTAAACATCTTATGGCTTAGAAACCATATCAATGTTTTTACAGTATTATTTTATACTATTGCTTTTAATGTATGCACTTTACTTAACTATAAGTATTGCAATAATATCGATCCATTTCTCTTGTATGAGAAAAGAGACTGATCAATAAATAACACCTTTTTATTGAACACGCCCGTCTCTTCCTTTTCTCTACAATCTGATGAGACTAAGAATGCACGTACTGACTGAGTAAAATAAATTGCCTTTTGTTCACACGACTCTCGAGATATACTCTTGATTAGGGGAGAGCAAAGTTGTCATGTTCTATGGTTGTCAGAAACTAAATCCCTTCTTGTCTAATCAGGGAAGTTAAGTCCTCCTTGAACATTCGAGAAAGTTTCTAGTGAACTCTGAGCTAAGCTGGCAAACCCAAAACTTTAAGTCTAGTATCGACAGTAGTAGACCTAGTTAACGTCTGGTCTAGGCCTTTACTGCTGTAGGTATTATTCCAATGCGCAGAGCCTATTGGGATGATAGGAACTACACTACATTCTGACTGAAGACTGCTGATCTGCAGGATACGTAGCCCTGATATCCATGGGTCTGCCATAAAGAAAAGGACATTGTCTGCATATAACGCAATGCGGTCGGGTTGCGACCGTGGCCACTCAAAACCCCGGAGTACCGGAACCCGGCGTACCCACAATGCCAGAAGTTCCACCGCTAGGGAAAATAAAAGTGGGCACAGGGGGCAGCCCTGCCTTGTGCCGTGACAAATGAGAAAGGAGGCCGCGCAATGACCAGCGATGCGCACTGAGGCAGTTGGTTCTGTTTAGAGTAGACGAATGTACGCCAGGAAACGTGGGCCGAAATTTACTGCTTCCAGGAGTTGGAAGTGGTACCCCCAACTGAGAGAGCCAAATGTCTTATCAATATCGGCAAGACATATAGCTGCGGGACATCCCAGCTCCGGGGCCAGAGCCATGGCATTATGAACCCGACTAAAGTTGTGGCGAGCGGCCCGGTGTGGTATAAAGCCAGATTGATCTAAGTGGATCAGATCTTGTATACAGGTCCGCAGGCGATGGGACGATATGAGGATGGGTCTTCCGGTGGGTGGCCTGGCTGTAGGAAAAGGACAATCTCAGCCTGCTGCCAATCCCGTGGTAGTTTGTGCTGTTCTAGGGCATCCTGCATTGCCTTCAGCAAGTGTGGGCCCAGTGTGGGCATATGTAATCGAAGTAACTCCATGGAACATCCATTGGGACTGGGGGCTCGCCCCGGGAGCAGCGCACCACTTAATTCATCAACTATAATTGGGGCATCGAGTCGGTCTCTCATCTGATCACTGAGTCTCGGGGGGGATATCTCTAAGGAACTCCGCAATTAGGTCCTCTGAGAGCTGTTTCTGCCTTCATATAGTGTGGAGAAGTAGCTCTCAAATTCTATGGTAACCGCCACTGGAGAGGAATGTAAAATGCCGTCTGTACCTCGCATAATTGGAATGGCGGGGGGAACCGCTCAGCCTGACACAGTCTGTGCAACTATTTGCTTGATTTGTCCCCCCATTGATAAATAGGGTGCTGCAAGGCCAACCAGATTTCTTTCTCTTCGTCCATGAGAAGTTGTTGTATCTGTTGTTGTGAAGGAGTAAATTACGCTAGGGGGAGGGACTGGGATCGTGTATGTACTGTGCCTCTAGGGATGTATGCTCGGCACGTTGGGCGGAGTGCATGCACTTCTCATTCGCACGGTAGCTGATGTCTACCACCTGGATTGTGGGTTTTAAAGCTTCTCAGAGGGTTTCCTTGGATGGGGCTGAGTCGGCGTTCATGTCCAGGTACTCCTGGATTGATTCAGCATGTGACTCCTGATAGTTTGGAATCCGAAGGTGCCATGGAGACATTCGCCACCTAAAGGGAGGATTTTGGAAGTGTAGAAGAAGTTTGACAGTAACCGGGGAGTGATCCGACAACCCCTGGGGAGGTCAGAGACTTGGGAGAATATGTGAATGTCGCTAAATGGCGTGAACATATAATCTAGCCAGGACAGAGAAGCATGGACTGTGGACATATAAGTGTAGCCTACCTCGGCAGGGTGATATTCACGCCATATACTTGACCATCCCAGTGTGCCAGGAGTAGGGACAATTTAGATAGATCTGTGGAAGGGCCTAAACTGGACCCGCACCTTCTATCAAGTGACGATACGACATCATTCCAGTCCCCTCCCAAAAGGGTTATACCGTCCGGAAGTTCACTCCACAGACGAGTGATGTTGTCAATGAAAGTGGTTCCCAAAGAGGGGGTGGCGCATAGATGGTACCAATGTTAAGGTGCTCTCCGTGGATTGTGCCTGACAGCAGAATATACAACCCCCAGGATCCACCCAATGCTTCGCTTGGATGAAAGGGACACGGCGGTGGATGAGAATAGCTGTCCCTTGAAATCCCCTCGTAAACCCAGCATGGTATATCAGATGATCTCCAAACCTGGTCAAGCAGGGGAACATAGTAGCCAATAGATGAGTCACCTGTAGGATAGTGACATCAGCTGCATACCGCTTGCTCTGGCAAAGAATGGCACCCTGTTTGATTTTGTTAAGTAACCCCCTGATGTTCCATGTTACCAAGGTCAGGTCTCCCAAAGTGGGTATACTAGCCTGAGCAGCCATATATTTATTTTTATTTGTCGGATTTGTAATGCGCATAGCTACCCCAGCGACATAGATGTATCCCTGACATCGAGTTTAACAGGAAATGGATTGTGTGTCTGCACGTGTGTGAGAAATAAACCTAACATTACCAGGAACCCCATAAACCCCATCCCTTCTCCCCGATACTGCCATAAACAAGGAGCATCTGTCGGCGTCAAGGGCGCCCCAGGACCCCAACATGGGAGCCCAGGGTCCCTCCTACAAAGGTTCCCAACCGTCCCCCTAAACTTCAACATGGGGTACAAATGTCCGGGGCTGGACAGCCACATTGCGTATGGTCCATACCAATTCAGTGCGGGATAAACAGAGCATTCCAAAATGACAGACAATCAGCAGGGACCAAACTATAGGACTCTAGCCATTGGATTGTTCTAGATGCCCACTCAGGGCTGGAGGAGCGGCGGTCGGATCCGGATCTGTGTCTCCGCTTTGAATTAGTCCTGCTAGATTGATTGTGGTGCGAGCCTCTGGAGGAGTCAGACTCTAGTGGCGGCGGGGATTGAGGCTTCAGGAGAGCTCGTTCATCAGTCCAAGCAAACACTGCTTCAGGCGTGTCAAAAAATAGGACTTAGAGTTATATGGAACGCATAACCCAGCAGGATATAGGAGCGTATATTGAATGTTAAGATCTCGCAGTCGTCGTTTTGCTGTCGTGATGGATTGGCGTTGTTGTTGCACTAGGCGAGTATAGTCCGGGAATATCATTATCAACCGGGAATCAAAGATACGTTTGTCCTTGTGCAAACTAGCAAATTGTAGTACTGAATCTCTCTCCACATAGTTAAGTAATTTGGCAATAACTGGCCGTGGGCTTTTACCAGGGGGGTTTACTCGTCAGCGCCCGGTTGAGCTCTCTCATCCACGAAGCAAGTGGATAACATATCATCTGGTAGGAGATTCCTGAGCCACTGGGTGAGGAAGTGGATCATGGAGGTACCCTCGCAACCCTCCGAGAAGCCCACAAAATGAACGCTGTTGCATTTGTTGCTGCCCTCAGCATCTTCCACCTGGGATGCCAGCTCCTGCGAGATCACTGTCACAGTATCTTCAACGGAAGAAACCTGTGCCTCCCCTTCAGTAATGCGATCTACTGCCTTTCTCAGATGCTGGTGAAGGAATGAGACTTCTGACCCCACCGCACTAATTTTGGCAAACAGTGTGTCTCTGGCCTCCGTAATGGCCGGCAAGAGCGTCTCTTTGTCTGGTACAGCTCCACTCGTGGCCCCCCTCCCATCATCATGGCATACTGGTCTAAGGTGCCTTGTTTTGAGCTTGCTCCGCCAGGCTTGTCCTTCCCCATAGTGGAGCTGTGGGATGGTCAATTTGGGGATCCAGGGGCTCAGTGAGTCGTGGAGGGATGGTCGCCAGAGGCCGAGATGACACAGGTCTGCCGCACTGGGGGACCCACAAAGGGGGCACCACAGGCTGGTCCTCACGGAAACTAGCCGTTCCCAAGCCACAAGCCTCACTGAGCATAGCCCAGCCGCTTCCGCAGCTCGCAACGGCCAGCCAAGTTGGCCCCCCTACTGGGACAAGACTTGCCGGGCTACCAGACTTGCCGGGCTACAAGCCTGCGGCACGCCCAACACCACCGTTCAGTGTCCAGGCTGATCCCCTGGCTCCAGTTGTGATGCTTGGTACCCCCGTATCCCACAGCACCGTCCAGGCCAAGCAGTGATGGTCAAGGGGCCCGAATGTGGCCGTGGCGCCCCACCACAACAACCAAGAATGCGCCTTGGGGCCCACCAAGCACTGATCAGGCTAGAAAGTGGCTTAGGATGCTCAGGGGTCCAGGTTAGAGGCCAGCATGGCACCACGTAGAGCGGGAAGACCGCACCACCACTCCCTGTAGGGTCCACTTCCAGCGCGCCCACCTGCTGAGGCCTAGGTCGAGATGTGCTGCGCCAGCGAGGAGGCCCCTGTGTGGAGATAGGAAGTTGAGAGGCCTCGCAGGACTGGCGTGCAGTGCCAACTGCCCCCCCTAGAAGACCAGCGGGGCTACTCCTCCACCAGCCAGCACCTCAACCCAGGCGGGCCCAGCCACCCAAGAGGGAGAGGCCGGCTCAGTTCGGGAGCTGCAACCAGGGCCGCAGCCAGGGAAAAGTGCAGCCACGCCACCACCACAGCGAGCCCGCGAGGAAGCCCGGGGAGCGAGCACCGCCAGCAGCCCACACCTTGCTCCCCCCCACCAGATGCTCCTCCTCACCTCGGGCCCGATCCGACCACACACAGCCCTCAGCGGCACCTCGTCAGGGGCAGGGAAGCAGGCCAGCAGGGTCGGGCTGGGCTCGCGCCACGCCCCGGGAAGCCTCGGTAAGTTATTTCACGGCCAGCGGCCGGCGCGCCACTCCGTAACTCCACAATTGTTGCTCTGGACTGATAAACGGTCCCTCCGACGCCCATTGTATTTTACTGGGTAGGATTCTATAATGTTGTTACGTCGTTGGGAGCAATAACGATGCAGACCCAGGTATGTGGGGATAAGAACACTTTATTGCAGCAACTACGCTCGCAGGGAGAGCACCGAGCGTCTTCTCACACCGACACTCCGGGCGCGCATGCACAGTCCGCTCGTTTCTGGCGTCCTCGTGTGTTGCGTTATTATGCAACCCGCGAAGACTAGAGCGCGAATCTACATATCTCCCCTTTTTACACACAATGAAATAAGTCCATCAACTCCCCGAGACTTAACATTCCCCCAGTTCAAAGTCTCTGAAACGATGGGGTTGACTACCACTCTGCCCACGCGTGTGTGTCTTACCGGCGTGGAGACTTCTCGAGTGCAGTTCTCAGCAGGGCTCACCATACTGTCTCTCTGAGAACTCTGCTCTTCCTGGAGTCGCCATTTTCTCCATCTGCGTTTCCTCTGCCACGGGTATATCTTGACCTCTCCCATCCTCATCAGATCCCTCGTCTCTTCGACATTCATCACCTGCCGCCGTGACCCCTTCACATCCTCTGGCTCCTTGATCTTGTAGAGCTCTCCCTTCTTCTGTAGGCCACTGTAGGATCTTGTTGATTTTTGCCATGCGGTCTTGGGACCACACATGCCCGTCGCTGAGTAACGCTGCTCTGTCATATACTTCTTCCACTTGCAGGGACGGGCTGTAGTTGCTCTCTCCTTTCTTTCTCAGCACCGCCAGTTTGACTCTCACCCACTCCCCTCTTTCAAGGGCAGCCTCTTTCACGCTTTTTCTTTGATTATAATGTTCAGTATACACTTTCTGAGCTTTCCCCAGGTTCTGTTGAACTATTGCCGGAGACCAATTGCTGGTGATGGTCTTTTCTCTCCAAACCACATTGTCTTTGGTGAATGGGTGCCTGCCTCTTAGGATCTGGAATGGAATGTACCCTGTTGATGTGGGGGTAATCCGGTAAACCCAGATCATACTCAAGATCTCCTTTTCCCAGTCCTTGCCCTTCATGATGGCCGCTTGGATGGACCCCATGATGACCCGATTGAATCTTTCTACCTGTCCGTTGCTCAGAGGGTGATATATGGAAGTGTGCTTGGTTTTGATTCCATTCCTTTCCATATACTTGTACTACTTCTTGGAGGTGAATTGCAGGCCATTGTCACTCAGGATTTTTCTCGGGATCCCTTCTCTCAGGGAGACCGAGGTGAGAAACTTCATCACTGTCTCAGAGTCCATCTCTTCCTGGATGTGAACCTCCGGCCACTCGGAGTATTTGTCCACTAAGACACACATATTTCGGCATTCCTTGGTTGTCCAATACTGGCCCTAAAATGTCCACCGAGACATCCTCCCACGGGTTGCGTGGTTGGTTGAATTTTCCCAAGGCTGGCCTTAGGGGTTTCAAAATTTTGGCAGCTCCTTGGCACTGATCGCAGTCTCACACGTACCTTTCCACTTGCATGTCCAGTCCAGGCCACCAGTACATTTGCTTCACTCTCATTTTGGTCTTCACTATGCTGAGGTGTCCTTCATGTAGCTGGGCCAAAAATTGCCGGATCAATTTCGTAGGAGGCACCACCTTGTCTCCTCGGTACAGGAAAATTCCCGAGTCACTCACCGACAGTTCTTCGCGGACTTCATAATATTTCCGTAGCACTTCTTTTAACCTCTTCTTTTCCGGCCACCCGCTGTTTATATACTCCTTGACCTCGCAGATTTCTGCATCTCCGTCATACGCTTGGGCCCATTCCTGCTGGCTGATCACCCTTTCTGAGTCTTCCATCACTGCTATCATCTCTTCATCCTCTGCTGCGGGGCTTGGAGCTTCTTCCATGGCAGAGGCTCTACTTAGGTAATCAGCTACCTTGTTTCGTGTCCCCAGTATGTATTCTACATCATACCGGTACTCTAGAAGTTTCAATGTCATTTTGGCTATGCGTGGCGTGGCGGTCGCATGTCCACTCGAGGTAAGAACTTTGACAAGGGGCTTGTGGTCTGTCTGCAGTCGAAATCTCGTGCCCCACAGGAATTGCCTGAATTTCCCCATGGCCCATATCACCGCCAGCATCTCTTTCCCAATCACGCTAAACTTCTGGTCTGTGGGAGATAAAGCTCTGGATGCAAAGCTGAGGGTCTCCACCGTTCCGTCTGCTCTCTCTTGCGCGAGGACTGCTCCCAGCCCTTTCTCACTGCCATCCGTCGTCAGTATGGTCTGACCTAGAGGATCATACCCTTGGAGTGGCACCGCCTGACTTATGTCCTTTTTTAATTCTTCAAACTCCTTCTGTGCTTCTTCATTCCACTAGAACGCTGTCTTGTCTTTTATCAGCTTCCTCAGTTGATGAGTTTTGGTGGCAAAGTGCTTGACAAACTTAGTGTAATACTCGGCTAATCCCAGGAAGGATCTCACTTCTTCTTTGCTTTTGGGAGCCTTGGCATCGCAGATCGCCTTCACGTTCTCTCTTTTCGGCATGATCCCATGTCCTCCTATCTCATGCCCAAGGTATGTGACTGATGTCATACCCAGCCGACATTTTGCCCATTCTGTTGTCAAGCCATTCCTTTGTAGTACACTAAGCACCATATTCAATTTCCTGTCATGGTCTTTCTGGTCCATCCCCATCACCAAAATGTCATCCTGAAAGTACTGGATGCCCTCGATGTCCTTGAACAGGCGGTGCATTAACTTCTGGAACACTGCTGCGGCCGTGGCGAGACCAAAGGGCATCCTACGGAATTGATAGCATCCAAACGGCGTTATGAAGGATGTTAGCTTCCGGCACGTAGGGTGCAGGTCTATTTGGTGATAGGCGGATGTGAGGTCGATGGTGGAGAACCACCTTACCCCTCTTGTTTTGGCTAGCATCTCCTCTATGCGAGGTAGCGGGAATTTCTCCACGATCAGGCACTTATTCAGTTCTCGGAGGTCCACACACAGACGCACCTTGCCGTTTGGTTTTCTCGCCACGACCAGAGGCGCCAGCCACTCCAAACTGTCTATGGGTTCGATTATCCGCTGCTCTTCCAGTCTACGCAGTTCCTGTTGCACCGCTTCTTTTACCGCCAGGGGGACATTCCTCACCTTGTGAGACACTGGATTGGAGTTCTCCTTGAGCAGGATTTTGTGTGTGAATTTTTCTAGTTTGCCGACCTTCCCTCCGAACACTTTCGGGAAGTCCCTTTTTATTTTTTCTGGGTCCGGCCAGCTCTCAGGGGCAGTCATCAACACTTGAATGTCTCCTCCCGGGTCCAGTTTTATCCCTAGGTCGCCTTGATCCATCCAACCTAAGACTGATGGACCTTTTTCTGCCACGTACAGCTTGCACTCGGCCGACCTTCCCCTGAATTCAAACGTTAGAGTCCTGTACCCTACCATGGGGATGGGTGTGCTTAGGTACGTCACCGGCCGTATATCTGGTGGTTCCAATTTGGGTCCTAGGCTGGGCTCGAACTCTTCCCCCCACACTGATCTTTGGATGATGGTGTACGGGGATCCCGAGTCTATTACAATCTTGATTTTCACTCCTCCTATCAGCATGTCGCATTGTGGTTTACGGGAACGTTTGTTGTCAATTGCTAACACTTGCTCCTCTATGCACAACACAAGGTCATCTTCTTCTAGCTCATCTTCTTCTCCTTCTGGTTGGTCTTGTGCTACATACTTCACCACGGGTCTCTTAACTTTTCTGCGACACACCTTTTCATGGTGACCTATTAGGCCACAGAACATGCATTTCGCCCTGAATGCCGGGCAGCGTTTATCCTGGGCTGAGTGTGCTGGGCTTCTGCACCTGTAGCACGCGGTCTTGCTTTCCGTTGTCTGTTTCCCTGTCTGTCCGGGTTTTCCCGCCCATCTGGTTGCTCCTTTACTTTCGCCAGGCGCCGTTCTGTACCTTCCTGAAGGTTCTGCATCTTCCACTCTGTTCACCATGGTCCTCTGGGCGGTCTCCCTTTTCGCTGCTTCGGCACATCGTTTCGATAACTCTGCTTTCTTTACCATCGCTATGACCTCCTTCAGCGTCGCTTCTCCGTGTGCCCACAACTTATCTTGTACAGTCTTATTGGTCGTGTGCATAACGATTTGATCTTTGATGAAGTCGTCCTGGAGGGCCCCGTACTTGCACGTCATCGCTAACCTTCTCAGAGCTGCGACACAGGCGTCTATGGATTCACCCGCTTCTTGTTTCCTTTGCTGGAAATTGTAGCGATCAATCGAGACACACACCGCTGGACGATAGTGATTGTCCAGATCCTCTATGGCCTGCTTAAAGACGTCGACGTCCACTTGTGGTCTGGGCGTGGGCACCAAGTTGGTGAATACTCTTACCCCTTCTGGGCCTAGGTTGTGCAGGAGTATCCTCCTCCTCCTAGCACTGGGGAAGGGTTCACCATTTTCATCTTCTAGGGCCTCTAGATAATTTTTGAAATAGTCCCTCCAGTCTGCCCATTTCATCTGGGGTTCCCCTGGTTTGGGCAAGAATGGGATCGGCGCTGTAAGCGATGATGTCTGCGTGCTCATCCTGGCCTGCTCTACCGGTTCCCCTCCCTGGTTCCTCGGGCTGCCCGGTGCGCTTGCGTTCCCACCATGCGTCAGGTTCTGTCGGGGTTCTTCTGCAACCCCTTCTCTGCGGTTCTACAGTTCCGCCAGGGCCTCTGTGGGGTTGTATCACTCCCTTGCCGTGTTTCTCCTCCTGGCTGCTGCCTCCTTCTGGCACTGGTGCACTTGGTGGGTGCTCACCGCTCTTTTGCGCTTCTGCCACTCTCTCCCTGCTCCTCCAACAGCTCCTGGCCGTCGTGTCTTCCTTCGTTATACCCTCAGTAAGGGAGGTTGTGCCCCTTTGTCTGCTGCTGTCCTTACATTTTCCGATTTTTTTATTTTTTTTTGTATGTGTGGGAGATCCCACTCCTCGACGCCACTATAATGTTGTTATGTCGTTGGGAGCAATAACGATGTAGACCCAGGTATGTGGGGATAAGAGCACTTTATTGCAGCAACTACGCTCGCAGGGAGAGCACCGAGCGTCTTCTCACGCCGACATTCCGGGCACGCATGCGCAGTCTGCTCGTTTCTAGCGTCCTCGCGTGTTGCGTGATTACGCAACCCGCGAAGACTAGAGCGCGACTCTACAGATTAAAGCAGGATTAAGTAGGATTATTGGTGTGGACACCCGGAGTTTACTTAAGCAGCATACACCTTGTTGGCTGAAAGTCTAGACATACTTTGCTACCCTCTAGTCATGCTCCCGCAGACTTTCTGTAGGCAGATATTCAGCTTAGTCAGGGTTACAGGAAGCATATGTTTTTCCCCATTTTTTCACCAAATGGAAAGTTTGTCACTTGTAAAGAAATCAGTTTCCCTGCACCTGCTAAGTAGGGATGAGTGGACGAATATATTTTTTTCACGAAACTGTCAGTAAGACATTGGGAAACATGTCAAAATTAAGAGTAAATTACACAAATGCATTTTAGGGCATCTCAAGTGAAAAATAAACGTGAAGGCATACTTCATGTTCTGAAGCTACTCTAGGTAGAGGCACTATAGTACAATGTACACAACACCGTTTATACCACCCGAATCTACTCTATACCCTTGCATCACACTATATATAAATTAACAACACTCTATTGCACTAAAAAACTATGCCCCACTCTCACAATCAACTCCACTAAACACTACGCCGTTCCACTATACAACACTATAGTCCCCGTATTATACAACATAACACTGCACGCCACTCCATAACATACCATACCACTCACCTCAACTCTAAACCACTATACTACACAACATTACATAACACTACACTCTATTCTAATTTACAAACATTAACTCTACACACCTTTACAGCAAAAACCTTTAGCCATACTACATAGCAAAAAACACAAATCTACAACAAAACAACAAAAAAAATTGTCAAAGTCACAACAATCCCAACTATCAGCTGTCCAAACATTATAAGTTAGTTGGAAACAGAAAGGCTTATAACAATTTTTTTTATCATAACTTTAACACATTGGCAAAGGCAATAGCTCTAGCTAAACACTTAAAAGGTCCCAAAGGCGAGACCTATTGGCTATATCAGTGCTTCGTATTCTACTCCAGAGGCTCCATGTTGTTTGCAGGTGGTGGGGATGTGCCTTTTAACAAAAGAAACTTCCTGCAGCCCCTGAAAACAGCCACCTAGATACTGTAAGTGAACACTGCCCTTGTAAAATATTAACAACCCCTCTGGGCGCAATGGAACAACCTAGTCTGCTAGGGTGAATGTACTGTCTTTTGATTAAGTGCCACTGGACAGGATTTACAAAAGGGCCTGAGGTATCATTTACTTGGCAAACATATCAGCCAAGTTAGTAAATATACTACTGCCAAGGGGCATGCTTTGGTTTGTTGCTTTCAGCGGAGGTGTATTGGGTTGAACTGTATTTAATCCCAGAATCAATATCTTGACAAATGGCTGACAGATAGCTGATTTTTAAGACACATTTCATTACATGAGACGTACCTGCGTGTGTAACTGCAGTATGGCCTAAAATTACAGCCACTTTGGGATCCTTTTAATTCGGAACTAATTTTGTGCTGCTGACTTGAAATAAGATTTACATATTAATGCTCGTTATTTTTTTGGGTTGGGCAGCGATTTAAATTAGATTAAACTAGTGGGGGGAATCAGCTCTAAGAGAGCATGATGCAAGAAACATTTCAAAGAAACCTGCATAGGAGGCATAGCCTATGTAATTAAGTATGCAATGTTATTTAATTTTATTAGATAGAATCCCATGCTTGACAGATTCATTAAACAAAAAGTGTTACGGGAGAAAGAAGAAACAAAATCAGCAGGCAGAAAGAAAATAAGTTTTGGGGTGCACATCATTTTTTCATAGAAGCGCACTGCCTACATACACCACTGAAGTGATCCACTTCGACTACAGGCTCTGGTGCCCCCCACTAACTGCATGGACACCGGGCAAAGCCTTCGATTTTCTTACTACACCTCGACTTGTGGGTTATTAAGAAGTACGACTTCAGGTATGATAGAATTACGTGTATTGCATTAACAGCAGGATAGCTAATGGCTCCTCTCTCTCTCCATAAACCTACTAACTGACATCCCTGTTCATTTCCTTTCACAGCCAATCCACCTCCACATTCCAAGCGCGTTCATGAAGACATGGCCCAACACATCATACCCTTTTATTAAAAAACTAAATAAAAACAACTTTAAAAAGTTACACAGTTTAACAGAAGTTAATTTAGTATACCAACATTCCTGAGATTAAATATACAACATGTCAAATATTCTGGGGCATATTACCAAGCCCCTATCGCCACCACAACGTCACTTTTTGTGAGGTGGTGGCGATAGGGTCAGCGCCCTATTTCCAAGGCAGCATTAAAACACGTGACGTGGCTAACAGCCACATTAAGTGGCTTAACACTGCCTTAGTAATAGGGAACCTTTCACTCTGAAATTCGTGTGAAAGGGGCATGCAGTGGGTGTTGCGATGGGCATTCCAGGGGAACACCCATTCACCTTGACGCTGCCACCTATTATCAAGAGAGGTGATAATAGGTGCCAGCGCCGAACTTAAGACCAGGAAAATCCTGGTCCTAAGGTGGTGAAACGAGGAGAAATGCTTTATTTTTCCTCGCTTTTGCTTTTTCCATGTGTCCTACCTTGTGCAGCACACATGGAAAAGCACAATGCCAAGGTTTGTTTATGTACAGGAAGGTGTCCCTTACTGTACATAAACAAACCTTTTTTTAACATGCCATTTTGTAACTTACATGTGCGCTGCATGAAGCAGCACATATGTAAGTTACAAAATGGCATGTTAAAAAAAGGTTTGTTTATATTTAAGCTCCCTGCTGGCAGACACCCTTGCACTCTGGTGCAAGGGTGCCTGCGTTTGCGTTAAATCATGAAACCTAGGGCCAGATGTAGGTCGCCAAATACCGGTCGGTAACGGCCGATTTCGGCTGTTACCGACCGGTATTTGGCTTTTGAGATGTAGGTGGGTCTGAATTTACAGAATCGGTATATTTACCGATTCAGTACATTTACCACTTCGGTATTTTACCGAATCGGTAAATATACCGATTCTGTAAATCCATATGTAGGTGACACTCCTAAGAGTGCCACAGGCCCTTAAGAGTCGGTATTTTACCACCCAATCCTATTGGGTGGTAAAATACCGAATTCAAGTGTGCATGCACATCTGTGCATGCACACCTGTGCCATGTGACACACAGACATGCCCTAAGGCACTTGGGGTGCTAGAGGGTGTCAAAGTGGCACCCCCTGCACCTTTGCAGGATTCGGTATTTACCGAATCTGTAAATACCGAATCGGTATTTCACATTGAATCCTATGGGCTTCAAGGCCCATAGGAATCAATGTGAAATACCGAATCGGTATTTACAGATTCGGTAAATACCAACTCTTACAGAATCGGTAATTTTTTACCTACATCTGCCTCCTTCCTATTTACAGACTCTTAAATACCGATTCGGTATGAGTCGGTATTTAAGAGTCGGTAAATAGGAATTACCTACATCTGGCCCTTAGTGCCATCGCAGGGGGAAACACCAGACCAGGGCCAAAGTGGCTACCAGGCATTTTGGTGTGCTGCCGAGCTGCGAGCTGATTTAGTTGATGGAGACCTGCGTGTGCTGAAAAACATTAGTTTTGCTTTGTTTATTTCGAAACACACGCAGGTCTCCATCAACGAAATCAGCCGCCACCACAGTGAAATTATCCCCCAGCTCAGCAGCACACCAAAACGCCCGGTAGCCAGTCCAGCCCTGTGCCAGGCTGCACCATATCCTTAGTAATATGGTGCAGCCTGGTGCTTCCGAAGTGGCGATGAGAGGCGTTAAGCCAAGGAGGCTAACACCTCTCACCGCGATTTCCTAGATAATATGCCCCTCTGTCTCTTATGAATTTAACATGTGATAACAATATAGTGAATAAAACCATAATGTTGTGTATTCATTAAAGTCTAAATGGTTTTAAGATGTATACAGTTAGCAACATTTTCACATTACTATTTCAAAACGTAATCACAGAATTTATTAGGTAATCTAGTTAACCTTGTTGATGGTTTGCGCGTAACACCAGCTCCCATCATATCTCCCATGTCATCCTTTTCTTCTTTCTTTTCTTGCATCTGAAACCAAGACACAGCTATTTATCCTTGATTTACCATTTACCATCCCCCAACCTTACTGCACTATTTCTCACTTCCACCTCTTTCTTTTGATCAGAGAATCTCGTTTCACACTTTGATATAATACTTGAGCATTTCACTCACACATAATCACCAATCCATACTTTTAACTTCCCGAAACCCTGCCTATATTGTGTCTCAACATATTTAATTTTCACTTGTACCCTTCTTTTTCCTACTTCATCAACTTTTCTTTTTGGTATATCAAATTGACCCATCCATTCTCTCAATAATTGTGATGTAGGTACATGTCATCTCAATAATATGAAGGGAGAAACATCTGTGTCTGCATTGGCTGTGGTACACACTGCCCACAACAATTTCATCAACTTCAATTCACAATTCAACCCGTTTGCTTTGGCCAATTGCACATCCTCCTTAATAACTCTATTGACTCTCTCAATAAGACCATTACTCCTAGAATGATATAGTGACATTCTAGTATGTTTTATGCTCATGAATTAAACAAAATCTTCAAATTGTGCAGAAATAAACTGGCCCCATTAACTGACAGAATCTCATCATGGACCCCTCCCTAGCACAAATAGATTCCAGAAACTCAATTACGCTCATAGAATTCGGCACCTTCACATACTTAATCTCTGGCAAAACATCTATATAATCTATGACCACAATGTCATATTCTGGAGTTCCACCAGATAATACAAATGGAGCAATAATATCAATGAACATTTTGCTCCATGCTTTCTTGGGAATTTTGACTGCCTCTACTGGACTTGGAATAGTCATTTGTGATTTATCGATGACAGCACAACTCATGCAATCCCTTACAAAATACTCCCCATTTCTGTCTAAACTGGCCACAAGAAACTTTTTCCTACCCTACTCTTAATGGCGTGCATGCCAATATGACTTTTATGAGCCAGGTTAAGTACTTTTTCCCTCATACTTTCAGTTACTATTAACAATTTAGAACAAAAAAAGAAACCGTTGACAGTAGTTAACTCATCAAAAATATGTTCGTACTTCATTCCATAATCTTCCCTGAGACCCCCACCTTGACCACCATTGACTAATACCATGCATGACCTCCTTGATGTCTAGTGCTCTACTGTACTCACAAATCATGTGTGATCCACCATTAACTCATCATTAACTTTGTTTCCAGTACCTGTTAATCTAGACATGCAATCTGCTAGCACATTTTTTTCCAGGCACATATTTCACTCTAGAGTTGTGCTTTTGCTGTATTGGCGTGATTTTTTCTCCTCTTTTAATAGTAAACAACCGCACTAACAGTTTATGATCAACCCGTACAATGAACCGTGAACCCCACAAGTATGGTTTAAAATGCACTATGCAGAGTTTCCCTTTCTATAACTGAATAGGTAGCCCCTCAGGCTTCTAGAAGCAAAAGCAACCACCTCATCCTGACCATCTCTTGTTTGCATCAGCATTGCTCCTAATCTCCTCTAACTGGTGTCTGTCATAATTAAGGTTTTATCCCAGGTATTGAAAGACTTCAATGAAATGGCATGAGTGATTTCCTTCCTAATTAGGTCCCTTTCACATTCCCTACTCCACATGAAATTCATATTCTTTTTCAAAAGACCCCTTATGTTGAATATCTTTTCTGCACAATTGGGCACACATCTCGTATAAAACTCAATTATACACATGAATGATCTCAACTGATTCTTATTATCTGGTAAACAAAAATCTTCAATTGCCTTCACCAAACTGGATTTTGGTTCTATCCCTTTAGCCAATAATTTGTACCCTAAATATTCTATAGAGGAAGTATTCACCCTACACTTCTCAGAACTAAGTATTACACTTTTACTCCAAAATGTATCTAATACCTGATGCAATCTCTCATCATGCTGATTACAGCTCTCCCCATAAACTAGCACATCATCCTGGAAACCCCTTCACCCCAACCATACCTTTAAACAAACTCTCCACCATTTTTTGTAATATAGCAGATGCCGAGGCTAACCCAAAGGGCATGCATTTAATCTCAAATAGCCCTTTAGGAGTAATAAATGTCTAGAATCGGTGTGTAAATTCATGTAATGATATGCAGATGTCATATCCAGTACACTAAACACTTTACCACCCTTGAGCATGGACAACATGTCCATGATATTGGATAAAGGGTATTGATCTACCCATATCTGGTCATTAAGTTCAAGCATGCCAACATACATACAAATAGAACCATTGGCCTTACGAGTCAGACCAACAGGCGCAACCTAATTGGAAGATTCCATGGGCTCTATTACAGCATTCTTGTATAACTTGTCAAGTTCTTTTTTCAACTCTTCATGCAAGACTAATGGTACCCTATGGACCTTATGCACCACTGGTTGAGTATTATCCTTGATTTTAATTGTGCGCATGAATCCTTTGAGCAAACCTAGCTAATCTTTTAATACTTCTGGATGTGACTTTTCCCACACATTTGTCTTTACTGTTGACCCCTGCACATAATCCTGCTTAAGTATGACTTGTTCAGGATTATTGGGGTCCAATAAAATGCCTAAACTCCCTTGGTCATACCAACATAAGAGACATTATCATCCTTTGCCATGTATACACTCCCTTGTGTTTTCTTATTCCTAAATTTTAACTCTGAATCAAACTCTCCCTACACTTCAATAGTTTTACCCCCATATCCCACAGAATTAATTTTCGAGCCCCTTATTGTATACCTTGATCACAGAATAGTTCTTACCACTTCCTTTCACCCAATAATGTAAATGGAGACCCTGAATCTGCCATTACTCTGACCTCCCCACCTAGACAAAAATGTCTCTTAGTTCCTTGTTAAGTCACACCTCGTACATACTTGAAATAAACTCTAAAATAGTGAACACTTCATCCTCTTAGCTGGACGACGTGTCTTCCTCACAGGGCTTGGTAGGTTCAACCCTATATACCTTGTTTGAAATTGTCCCTTGAGACGACCCGCACACCCTCACAAAATGACCTTTTTTCATACACTTAGCGCACGTTTTGTCTATGGCTGGACACACTTTTGCATTACCAAGGTGTGATATACTCCCACACCTGTAACATTCCAAATGCTTGAATATTCGTTTCTTCTCAACCTATTGATTCTTACTATATTTATCCTGATCTTCCTTCTTCTTGCCTTTTTTATATATATTTCGATTGTCAATAAACCATGCTGTTGTGCCTGTAGTTTACCTTCTGAAGTACTTTCTATCCTTGTTGCTCTTTCCAGAACTTTTTGTAACGTTAAGTTAGGTGTAAACGATTTTGATAGCCTGTTTTATGGTCTCTTGGACCATTTTTTACTCAGAATGTCCCTGATATTACCAGAAACAGTGCATCCAGCAAGCACAAATGCATGCATTTTCCCATACCTTTCAAGGCACTTGGACAGAATGTCTGTACAAGTTAAAAGTTGCGCCAGTTTGCAAATGAGGGCCAATTTTTAGCTAACTAATTTGCTAAAATTGGGCACTTTATTTGGGTTCCCATCTCATTTTCTGTCCCAGTCTGACCTTGAAACATTCTTATTTTTGGCATGTGGAATGCAGATCTTGGAAAGGGTGGATTTGTTGTCACACTCAATACCCTCTTGCCATTCTTTTTATTCCTCATTTTAAAGAAGATTTGAATTATACCTTGGGAGTTTCTTCTTTTCTGTTTTCTAGCGCAGTCTTTGGTATTATTGTTGGTATTTCTCTACTGAGTAGTTTTGGATCAGCTTCCTCTGGGTCATCTGACTCTGTATCCATGAGTCTGTTCTTTTGTCCTCCTTATGTCAGGGGAGTTAGGTGCATTGCTGATAATCACCAATGAAAACTATATTATCAATCAAGATATGACACAGACTGCCATATACGTTTTTTCCTGCTAGCTATGACCCTGTAAAGGAGACACCAGTCACCTTAAGGTCCTGATAATCACCTTTAGGGCGTTTCACAAGCAGGGTCCACAATACCTGCTCAAAAACTTTAACCGCTACCATCCTACTCGAGAACTCAGATCTTCAACAGCCAATTTGTTGGTTGTCCCAAAGTTTAGACTTGCTACAAGAGGAGGACAAACTCTAGCAGTAAGAGGTGCTAAGGCCTGGAATAAATTGCCTCACCAACTCCGCGCAATTACCTGCGAACAGAAGTTTAGAAAATCCCTTAAAACCTGGATCTACAGTATGGCGGATGCCACCTGCAAAACACTGGTTTAGGACTCACAATGGTAATGTGAGAATAAAAAAATCTTACCATCTTTTGAGTACACGAGTCAAAGCGCCAAGATGCTCCCTGGAGTGGTAGTGCGCTATACAATTTCCCCCTCACATCACATCACCTTCCAGGAATATTATTGGGTGCAGCGTGGCACAGTGTCTACTGGGAGAAGTTAATCCATTCCTCAGGCAATCTTAAAGGGCATTTAAGAGACTTACACTGCATCCAGCTCTTGACTGTATTCCTTAGGGAGATGAATTCTGATCACCAAGATAGCCAATCATGCTCCTGTTCATTACTGCTGATAGTGAATGAGATTATGCTATGCATCTGTTCAAGTGCCAGTGTGTATAACTAATTCACATGAAGATGCAGCATGGTATAAATCATACAAATACACACACACAGGGTAATATGATATTAATATAATCGGGGGCAGTTACCATGACACACTTGAGTCTTCAGCTACCATGAGTTATGGGCCCTCGCCACACTCATATTGGTAATAAATAGCATATTGCACTCTGAATACCTTCATTGTTACTATATGTTTAATAAAACAGATTTACCCATAGTGACTGTAGTCCATTAAAAGAGCATTTTCAGATCTTGAACCTTTACACCTGTCAAAAGAAACTCTTGTTTTTAGGTCCCGCCTACGCAGCGCGCATGCGCTACATAGGCAAAAGAGACCTTTAGCTATCAGTTTGGCTTTTCAGCCAAACACGTGCACGCGTTCCATTGCCTTCAATGGCAACGCGTGCACGTGTGGCGATTCACTTGCGGGAGCGAGCGCCACCATATGATAGCAATTATCGCTCCCGCAAGTGAATCGCGCAGGCCCCCCCTCCTCCCCCCTGCTGCAGCGCAAGCTTGTTTTTCTCTTGATAGAAAAAAGAGTGATGTCTGCTGATTTCTGAGCTCGGCGGCTCTGATTTACACATCCGTGCTGCTATCTGTGCTCTCGAGTTTGATTTCACCTCTTGATTCATGGCTGAGCGCAGACTGACGCCATGTTTCATAAGGTCAGCGTTTAATTAGAAGAAACTCCGAGGGTTTGTGACAGTGAGTCATTCTTTCTATACAATTAACGTGCCATCTAGTTTCAGAAAGCAGATATTTGCCTTGCTGTCCGTTGATGCTGGAAAGAGAGATGGCGGGTAATTGTAAAGTGTGCAGCACGAGTCTTTAAGATGGAGCTCAGGGGTCTGAAACTTTACTTCCTGCCCCTTCCACCTGAAACCCGGTCATCTGCCAAGGTGACAAATAACTGCAGAGCATGGGTCTCACATGGCAGCTTTATGTATCTAACATGCAATTGACTGTTAACATTAATTGCAGTGGCTCGGTCTGCATGACTCCTTTTCAATTAGTGTGTACATTTTCAAGAGTGATATATGCAATTTCTCCTTTCAGAGCCAGGACATTTAGCATTTATAAACATTTGGAAATGGTTTTTTAAAATTTTTATTCCAAATTTAAAGGAATCCCCTTTCACTCCCGTCAGGCGTTCACTACCCAAGTGAAAGTAGGAGGCAAAGCATCAAGTAGCAACTGTGCCTGCTTCTGAAACTTCACCCACTCTTCAAAGCCGAAGAGAAGGTCAAGTTGACACAGCCCTTGCACGTTTACATTATTTTAACATTAGCTACACCAGACGAAACCCCTGTAGAGACTGTGAAGGCCCCAAAGCCAGTTTGCCAGATTGTGCCTCAACATATAGAAGAGGGACAACAATAGACCTGCACAGAAAGCGCTCCTCTGGCTTCCGGTGGACGTGACCATCAAATTCAAGGTTCACTGCACTGTAACTGCACAGAACACCAAAGAAATCTTTCTACAATTGAAAAATGGAGGGAAGACCCTTGGAGTCCTTGACTGAAGGTTTCAGGATGCTCTGGATTCACACTTGACGACTGTACCAAGCTACGCACAAAATAGAGCGCACAATGTAGCTTTATTTAAGAAACAAAAAATTAATTAAAAGTGCTACAAATTAAATACTGGAGCTCAGCTCTTCAAAATTAATTTGTGGTTTTCTTATTACTATTTTGGTTTTTTTTCGTTTACCCAAGTTTAAATCCTTTCCATTCACAGTAGTGTATTGGCTCATGGCCATTTTTTAATGGGCAGGCATTTCTTGTTGCACTAATTTAAAGTACAAGCCAATGAACAAGCGATACTCGGGTGAAGTCAGGCAATGCACCTGTTCTTTGAAGTATCTTGTACAAATTTGCCCCAACAAGCTCATCTGGCACCAGTATGTCACTGGTGAGCGTTGTAGATTCCAATATCATGCAAAAAAGAAGGATTGGCAAAGCCAATAGGTCTCACAATGGCGATTTTTCATTTACTGATCCGAGTTGGACTGGTAAATAAAAAAGCATTTTTTATAGGCAGTAGGAACACAGAGGACACCAGAGGGAAGAAGCAACATGAAGGGTGCAGGTGGGGAATAAAGCATAACAGGTCAAGCAACACGGAGGGCGTGGGGGCAGAAGCAACACGAAAGGCACAGGTGGGGGAAGCAATATGGAGGGCGGGTAGGAAGTAACATGGCCGAGAAAGAGGAATGGGGAGCTTTTACAAGAAGCACATGTGGGCGAACACAATACTGATAGCGGCAGGAGACAAGCACACAGGTGAGAGAGCAACAGCTGTTCACGAGGGACACATCTGGAAAAAAACACAGTCTTGTACAGTGCTTACTGTTCCTCTGGACTCGAATCTTAAATAAGCAGCTGCCGGAGAGTATCATTTAAAATGTGTTCAGCAAATGAGCATAAAGAAACCAAACACAGTTGAACGTTCAAACCGTCTCGCCTTTGGGACCTTATAAGTATTTAACTATGCAGCACAATATCCTTGGTGCAACATCAACTGTTCCATGGCTAAACACTTATAATGTCCCAAAGGCTATTGGCTATGTCAATGCTTGTTTTGATTGAGTCTGAAAGTGATTATTTTGCAAAATCATTAATTTGTGAATCATAGAGATTACTTCAAGGTGATGCCCCCATACCTCAGCACTGGAGCTAGGCTTCCCAAGGCAGAGCCCAAATGTATACGTTGATATTCACACGGAACCAATCACATGACAAAGTTCTCACCAAGAGAACGAGCCGATGCCTAGCAGTGCTCATGAGGATTAGTAGATGGCCTTCCCGAGTAACAAATATGTTTTGACTTGCAAGCTGGTATTGAGTGCCAGAATGCAACACACTCATGGCTCAGAGGTGGTTGTATCTGGTATGATAGTCTTAAATGAGCAATAGAACATGGCAGCAGCAGTGGACAGCTAAAATACAATATGGCAATTGCTTTGATGACTCACATCTCCCATCTTGTGCTATTGAAGTGCAGGTGTAAACACAGTATTACGACTACTCAATATTCTTCAGTGAGTACATATTTAGTCCTTCACCATCTTGTCTCCTTCCCAAAGTGCAACCATCAACTTATCATCGATATCCAAATCATTTTCATTACTATAGGCTGCGAGAGGGTATGTTGGGAGGTACCTTTAGCTCTAGTGAGGTTTGATATGAAGGCAATACAGGCTTGGACAGCCGAACAACAATAATGATCAAAATAATTATGAGTAGTTTCAAACCACATTCCCTAAAATTGCTTTTCAACCAGGACCAGAGGTCCCACCATTCGAATCCATCTTCAATAATATGTAAGTCATTAATACTTCTGCATATAGTGACAACCTGTTCGTGAATCTCCAACATCAGGAATATAGTAAAACGTTCAACACCTTCAGTAGCGCAAACACCACCCTTAGAGGCCAGAACATAATCAAGAGCCCTAATATTCTGTAATATTACAGATCTTTGTCCACTAATTTAGAAATAGCACAAGGGTATTAGCATTGAGTTTTTGGTGAAGGTGCATTTTAATGAAGTGGTTTTATGGTCATATGCTTAGCACAACTAGTGTGCTTACCATATTATTTTTGTCCTTTTGATACAGGTTTATAATAACCATGCATATATTATTTATATGTGCTATTTTCCCTTGAGTAATTGATTTAAACATTGAAGACGTTCCGGGAAATTGGGGAAACACACACTGGCTAATCTTTTCGAGGTAAGTTTTGGAAGAAGAAACACTTTAAGATAATAAACTAACGAATAATATTCAACACTTGAATACAAGACAATTTCGTCTGTGTACTCTCTAATAATGGATTGATGTTCATTAAAGTGCACAGTCTCAAAAATATATAACATATTTTCAACTATCTTTGGAGAAAAGAATTTGAAGACCTCACAGCTAGGCTCAAGGGGTTGTCAGCAGTCGTAACGTATGGAAATTAGTTGTGGGGTGCATGGAATTTATGGCATAGCTGCGATCAGTCATGAAGCAGTCGAATCAGACACCTCCTTCGAAACTGTGCTCTGAAATGTCTCTTTTCTTTTTCCCATGCAAGGCAGGAGTAGTCTGTGACAATATGCCTGATAGCTGGCACAAAATATCCAGGATAGCAGTATCCTGACCAGCGTTTGGGGACCCACACATAAACCTGGTGCCAGTCTGTTCAGAGACAACTGTCTGGGTGAACAGCCCACTAGAAAAGAAAATAGGGTTTGAATCTAAACATGGGTAAAAACAAGGGAGGTGATAGGAGAAGTTCACTTAGGTATGGTCAAATTTCACTCACTGTGTCCCTTGAAAATGCTGCCATTTTCTTCTTCACAAATCAGCCTGTTGACAGCTGAGGCTAAGTGGATTGCAGGGGACAGCAGTTCTTGGTTGGGCACTGGCATAGTTAAGTCATCAATGGTAATACAAGTGATGTAGTTATTGCATCAGGGATTAAGCATCTATGCAGCTGTGGGTGAGCACACTGTTCCTTCCAGTCAAAAGGAGCTGACCTGATAGGCACATCCACACGGGTGTCACTGGGGATATGGTAACACAGCCAGCAAGAAGAGATATTTAGGTACTGATTGTACTGCCCCTTAACTTACAGGAAACGGTTCTCTTTGTAGATAAACTGCTTGTTTCTGAGGTTCACGGAGTTGAAATCTTCTGGACCTTTGCCCACCATCACTTGACACAACCACATCACAAATTAACCAAATAACCTTGCAGTGAAGACCCCATGCCAGACATACTGAGATATCAAGTAGCCAGGAGGCTTCTTACTACCAGAGTTGTAGGTTGCAATTATGGGCAGAAAAAGGGGATGCATTGTTGTGCGCACAGAGGCAGGCCCTCCTCTATCAGCAGGTTGTGTGTCTCTTTAGCAGGTTCTGTGTCTCTTGAACTCTGCAGCCTTCATGCACTGTGATGTGTAGCTCCAGGCAGGCAGTCCTTGGCACTTGACAGCAGTGTTTGTGATGGGCAGACCTTTGATATGGCCTCACCACTGGGGTATGTAGCAATGACTATCGCTGGAGAGTATTGAAGAAAATCCAGCCACCAGTCTGTGGGTTGTAGCAGTGACACCATCAGACAGATTCAAATCAAGCAAAGCTGGAGACAGTAGAGGTGTGGAGAGGATAATCATTGGTCTGCCCATGAGAATTGTTTTTGGACTAAATGTCGCCTTTTGGATAAGAATGCTATTCTATCATGTATACCACCAACAGCCATTTGAGTTGTCAATTTGTGTTCTTTCTTCTCTGCCCTGAAAATCTGTTGATTTATTTGGTCTCATTCAAAGGCTCCCAAATGACATACACTCAGCTTCCTCTGAGATATGCAGAGTCACCTTCTGTAATAAATTGAGTTGTTATTTGAGAGGGACGAGAAAACAGCATTAGGTAATGCTCACAATCCTTGTCAGGGTGAACCGCTAATGTCACAAGATAAACCTCAGAGTGAACCACTTATGTCACTAAATAAACCTGAGCACAAACCATTAGTATCTATGGCACAGAACAGACATGCTTAACTTAGAGGCAATGTGTAAAGTATTTATACAGTCCTAAAACAGTAATAAAGTCGAAATGCAAAACGATACAAATATCTAAATTAGTTAAAGAAATAGAGTAAAATGTAATTAAAAATGACACCAAAATGACAAATCCCAATTTAGGGAACTGAAGAAATTATTTTTTAATGTTTTAAGTAGAAATAGTGCCAAGAAGCACAAAGTGCCAATGATAGTGAACAATCGCAGTAGAACAGGACCTAGGCACAATTTGACACTGACTACGATGGTGTGTGGGTCAGATACACTAAGCAGGTTTGTCCTGGTCAAAGATTTTACCTTCTCTTTTTAGTCCCGTAAGCCCCAATCCACCACAGAAGAACACTTCTAAAGTCGGCATGACCTCAGGAGAGGTACTTAGCAATGCTCAGTGTGGCAGTGTGACAGGCAGAATACAACAGGGGGGTCCAGTCCAGGTTCAATTGCCACTGGTCAGCTGTGCAGTTGCAGGAAATGCCTCTGGTAGCTTGTTCTGTCCCTGTAGGTATAACAGGAGGCCAACCTTCTGACCCTGGGAGTCCACATTTATCTCCTGGGTAAAAAACAGGGAGAGCAGGTCTCGGACATCAGGTTCAGTCCTCTTCTGATCTTTAATAGGTCCAAGAGTGTGTTGAAGTGGGTGCCTGTAGGAGTCAACATTTTGCTTGGCACGCGCAAGTGGGTGGAACACCCTAACAAATATGTTAAAGGTTACAGTGGCTAACCCTATCCACTTCAGGCATTTTTAAGATTGTCGAAGTCTTCGGCCACACTAAACTTAGACTCTTAAGGCTGGGTGTGTAAGTGGGGAGTGTACTATGGTAATCCTGGTTTACTCTCACATCTAACACTTACATCGAGTTTTAGGCAGTCCCTGTACCCCTAGCAAACTCAGGGACATAAAGCTGGTGAATTTAAAGCTCAACTTTCAGCAACCAGACATTACATACACACAAAGGGCTTTGAGGGAAAGTGTTTTTCTGATTAGCATCATCTGTACCGGGACTCCATTGTTTTTTCATTGCCATCTCGTGTCAAACACTTCCACACGACCCACCTGGTCATTTCTGCTGATGCCTGAGGAAAATCTAAACTGACACGACAAAAACCATCTTGCAGCCTGCATTTCTGCCCAGGAACTGTCGCACACCCAACCCCCTGATCTTTGCAGTTCAACAGAAAGCCATGAGACACCAATGCCCTGTGTAAACAAGCTTGTTTTCCATCTCCTGCTCCCAGCCTGGTAAACATCCTTGACACCGTGATCAGGTTATCTAGACAATGGTCTGACTGTTGGGCCCTGATCAGGGTGATTAAACAATGACTTGAAGGACCGGGCTTTGATCAAGGCAATTGCACAAAGACCTGAAAAACTGAGCCCTGATCAAAGCCGAGTGAACAATGATCTGTGTACAAAGCCTTCACCAGGTCACTAACTACAAACATCGTCTGGATCTGGTTATCAACTGTAAACACTGCCCTGATTAAACACTGGTCTGACAGCCAAAAGACTGGGATGAAAAATTTATAAAAGGCTTGTAAGCTACAGAGTGAAGTAGCAGGCTCCTGGGTTTTGTCTCTGACTAGCTTGGGACTCTGTTCCATAGCCCGGGCTATTGAAATAAATCTGGGTTCCTCCTGCAGACGAAGGCTCCTGTGTCTCCTTTTACTAAGTATGGAAGGTATGGAAGATTTGGGCGGTTCCCCCGCCGCCGAGACCCAGTAAGTGGGTTATCCCGGTTCTTCAGCTTCATTTATGAGTTTTTGCAGGAGTGCAGCGCAGCGCAGCTGTCCTTCCAGCGGGGCTGCCCTACAGTAAAGGAAAAGGGCAGGAATGTGCTGTATCTATCAGATATGGTGCATTCCTGTCTTTTCCCCCTGCGCTGGCGCACAATGGGTCTGCTGTGCGCCAACGCAGGCACCTTTGCTCCAAGGTGCAAGGGTGCCTGTGTTGCAGGGATGATTATTTTTGTGCAGAAAGGGAAACCTTCCAGTACAAAAACAATCACAAGAGGCTTTTTCCTCTTGCAGAACACATAAAAAAAGGAGAAACGAGGAGAAATAAAGATATTTCTCCTCATTGTGCCTCCCTTACATCTCCCCTGCGGAGGCGTATGTTTTTTGCCGCTTCCTCAGAGTTACGATTTCGCGTGAATCTGGGGCAGTGTCAATAAGCCATGGATGGTGCTGGGAACGCCCCCAGCAACACCCATTGCATGCCCCTTTAACACAGAAAACTGCATTAAAGGGAACAATATTTACAAGGCAGCATTAGGCCAAAAAAAGTGGCTTAGTGCTGCCTGGTTAACATGGAGCAAGCTCCTGCGCCACCAGAGCATCACAAAAATTGACGCACCCGCGACGCAAGGGGCTTAAAAATAAGGCCCAAATTGTTTTGGCTTTCTATTTCCTTCCTTTGATGTGTACCCTAAATGTTATATGAAAAACTCCAGCAGGCTTGTCAAGCAGGATGTGACATTCAAACAGGACTTGACACTCTGTTGTCAAATGGGATGCTCACAACCCAACCCGGTGTTCAATCTAAACCATTTCGGGGGTAACTCTCCTCCTCACTGGGGTTGATGCCTGGCTGAGTAGAAGGATAAAAGCAGAGGCTGGCCCAGCTGTGAGCTTCATCTGCCAAAACAAAATGGGATGATCCAGCAGAAAGGGCAACGTTTCAACACCGTTCAGTTTTTCACAAGCATGTAAGGAAGATTTAGACATCCTGGTATTTCTAGGTGGTTCTGCACTAGTTCAATATATTGATGATGTGTTGACTGACTATGATTTACTCTACCAATAAAAATAAACAAGGGCACAGACCATAATCTAGTCAAGGCATTGATGCTGAAGAAAGGCACCGGTCTTCTGTTCGCAGTAAGGCCATCCATGAGCTACCCCAATCTGTCAATCTCACTCTGCCATACACTATTTAGTGGATGGTTGTGTATTGTCATCACTGAACTTTAAGCCAAGCTAATATTGTAAAGCAAGAACGTGTGAAAAGGATACCCCCAAATCTTTACCCTAGTGCATGCAAGCAGAGCAGGCCTTTATGTCTTTGAAAAATGCATTATCTTCTGTCTCTGCTTTAGGCTTGCCCATTTGCACAAAACCTTTGAGCTACTATTGCCATGGGAGGGGGTACTTTTCCCTCGTTGAGGTAATGTTGGACCATGGTGACAAAAAGAGACCAATTGACTCTTATTACTCTTCTATTGACAGTGTGCCAGCAAGACTGTGCCTCAATATTGACCCACCTGGTCAAACTTTCTAGAAACATTAGGTCACCTCTTATTGTTGATGTACCTCATCCTCTGGTTGCATAATTGTTACTGACTTAAAACAGCACCTTTCAAAGTCTAGATTGTCTTAATATAAAATATTATGGATCTCTAGTTCTCATAATACCTTTGAAAGATTTCCTGTGTTGAATTCTGCTTGTTTTCCATAAATGGGAAACTATATGACTGCTTGTTTTCAACCGCCCACCTCGCAAAGTCCTTAATTGCTCTTACTTGGGCACCCCAGCTCGATTGTGAATTTGTCAATGGTTTTTGTTTAAGACACAACGAGGGAGAACTGTTTGATGGATATGCTGTTTGCACCCTACATGAAACAGCTGCATTCTTCCCAAGTAGCTGATTTGATTTCTCCGACGCATGCATTATGGCCATTATAAAGTGTGACAGTGCAGACAAGACTGAAAACCGCTCCAAAAGTGTTCAATAGAAATTAAAGATATACAAAAAGGAAAATAAACAATAGTGTCAAGGTCCACTGTTGTCCTTTTGAGATACACTTACCAAGTAGTGCTTTTGCGAACCCGAGTAGAGCATCTTAAAGTCAATCGCCTAGACCTCTACCACAATCGCGATGGAAGCAAAGGATGGCACTGCATTGAACGTGGGCTCCGTGGCAGGTTGGGTAGCATAGTTCAGTTTGGCAGGGAGCACTATTGACCCCACGAGGACACAGGACCAGTCGCGGCCTGCATGACTCCTGAGTGGGGGATGCGGGGTCATGCGGGGAGAAGGTCGTGCGGGGAGGGAATCGCGCAGGGGGTGTTTAAGTTAACTTATCTTCGCCGGCCTGGTCCCGTGTTGTGTCTGCTTCTCTGCTCCTCTCCTGAACAGGAATAGGGCAGCCTCCCCCCCTCCCCTAAGCCAATCACAACTCTGCAATGGCAGCGTTGTGATTAGTCGGTATGCTGACCAGCCAGGAGTCTATGGTGAAGCCATTTTCTCCATGTAGGCCGCATGCAGCCTACATGGAGAAAAGGCAAAGTGCGCAAGAGCAGACCTGCCCACCCACCCTCCCCCAACCAAACCCTTCTGCTTTCTCGCAGTGCGAGAAGCAGAAACATAAAATGGTATTTCTAATACCATTTTATGTTTCTGCTTCTCGAGCTACGAGAAAGCAGTAGGGCGACGCTCCTCTGCCCACATGGAAGAGCCACCCCTGCACAGGACACAAGAGCTAAATGCATCTCCAGCCATCTGGACAGATGCCAGGACTGGTTTCTCCTCAGGAAGAAGGATTAAGACTGCATTTAAAGGGGCAGGAGATCAAATACGCCATTACCTCTCACTATCTAATACGAAGGTGCTAAAATGTGTTACAGATGGAGCGATAAACCCAGTCATAGAGGCATAACATAGCAGTCCCATGTGGTTATTTACTATTTATGCATTCAGTGGCATGGTGTAGCATCAAGAGGCCTGTTCTAATGGCCACCTCCTCTATTTCTACAGGCAAGTACTAGTGATAGTAAGGATGGGAGGCTGTGGATAAGTAATACAACCTCACAGGAACCTCACGGGAGGTGCAGCAATCTCAAGAGATCCTCCTGTAATGAGTGCCTTCTCTACTTTTGTAGGCAGTCTACCTTCATGAGGAGAATGTTTATGGCTTCTAAAACTATCCTACCCCTATTCATGTGTGAGGAAAGAAAGAGACTGTAGGGAGATGCTTTCTGGCAAGTCTGTATATGCATATAACCACCCCCTACCTGGAGTGAATCCTTACCACATGCACCTTCATTTTATTTGTGTAAGCAGTGCACAGTGACCACTACAGTAAATGGAATGAAGAAAAATCCATAGCTCAACCTACTACCGAAGCTTTGGTTACCTTTTTTTATTCAAATGTATGCACAGGAAGGGTTTAATAGGCAGATTGTGAGTGACAATGGAGTTCAATGTGTGCCTTTGACTCAGATATTTTTCTGTGAAACAACAGCTACCACGTTTTGTTCACAGAGCATGGGACTGTGCAGGAAGAGGGTGAAGAGAAGGCATATAGTGGTTGACAGCACTGTGTGTACAGCAGTCCACAGTACACACGGCAAAATGAAGAGACAATATGTCTCCTGTAAGTCTGTATCTGAGTTCAAGAAGTGTGGTGACTTTCAGCACTCATTCAGCTTGGAGAATAGGCTATGCTGGTCAAGGTCAGCCGGTCACTCCTGAGTGGATGATTCACCTCAGGTCGAGCGTGGTTCACAGAATGAATTTAATATTGCTAGTTCAAAGAAAAATGAAGTTACTATATGAAAGGGAATGTCCACAATTTGGATAAATGTTGCAATTGATCAAGATTATATGGATAGACTGGATTTGCGCCGTCCATGCACTGGCAGTTTCCCGGAGAGATTTAGAGACAGCGTGCTGTATTACGTTTTCTGAATAGAGGGAGGTGTTATTGATTTTTGCCCTTCGCTTGGTTTTCCCTGCTCGTGTACGAACCTATTTATAATGTTGGGTGACAAGGGGAGGGAGACCGGTTGGGGCTTAAGATAGCGCTCTTCTGTGTATCGTGCAGCAATGTTCCACATTCATCCCCCCGCCCCTTCCACAAAATGTGGATACAAAGTTTTATTACTGCTGACTTTTCAGAATGAAATTTACATCAGAGCTCACCCTCTGATGGGCGGCCTGTATCCGAACACTGCAGCTTTGGCAGCCGTTTTGATCAGGTTTACGCACTATTGACAAGGCCTACAGGGTCAAGACAGGGGGGCTAACCAGAAGAGCCGAGGAATATCAGTATTTTGAAACTTTCTTTACTACATACTAACATTTGTAGATTATTTATACATTAGGTCAGAGGCCAGAATGACTGTTATTTAACTGAAGCAGAATATCTTCAGGCTTTGAGTCCTATATTATTGGTGATGTGGACTTTTTACAGAGAGAGAAAAAACAAAGATTAAATTACATTTCATAACATCGATTTGCTCTTTCGCAGGCCGCAGAGCTACACTGGATTTTATTGCTGAGCAAACAGAATGCCGAGCTACCAATTAGATTAAAAGACAGAAGTCGTGCTGACTAATTCACAGAATTAATCTTGAAGATAATACTTTCTCGTGCACAAATCTTGAGTATGCAAAGTGCCCTCCAAAAACGACTGCTGACTCAATATATTGATTAAAACCCACGCGCCCAATTCATCGAGAAGCAATCTGAAGATTGGTGCAGAACTTTCGTCACTTCTCTCTCCAGTCACTGCTGCTCTTGAGCAAGTAAATACGAAATGCCGCAGTGGCGTTCTACTTCCGGGTAAACTAACGTAAAGGCAGGTTTTTTTTTTTTTAAAACATACTTTATTGTGTTTTACAAAAGGTTCCAGAAACCAACAATGCATTATAGTTATAATTGAGGAGGATAGTAATTAGCTGGATCATGATACATATCTCTCAGTAGCAATACAACACACAAGAAACATAGGGGCATATTATCAACAACTAGCGATATTTATTGCTAAATAAGCTTAGCGATAATTTTTCTATCGCCGTGCATCGCCGGATTTTATCGCAGAGATAACGTGCTATTAGCAACCTTTATCTCCAATGCGATAAAATATCCAGCGATAGCGGCTTAATGCGTGAATATTGCTGGAAATCCAGCGATATTAAGGCATTAACGCCAACAGGGTCTTAACCTGAATATCAAACTCCCATTGCATATGCAGGTTAAGAAGTGGTCTGAGCAGGCGTTAGTTTTCAGCGATATTCGCGCTTAGAGCAAATTTTTTCATCGCTACGCCTGTGTTGATAATAGGCGATAGCGATGTTAGCGACTGCTTTCAGTCGCTAACAGGTTGGGTACGCCCACTTTGCATGTCATTAGCGATAAATATTGCTGACATGCAAAGCGGGCCCCCAACCGCTTGCTATCACCTAAAAGCTGTTGCTAACTGATGTTAACGGCAGCTTGCTTATAGGGCGATGAAATTATCGCTGCTTTGCGGCCGAAAACGGCCGCAAAAGCAACGATAATTTCATATCGCTTGCCTTGGTAATATGCCCCATAGGTCTTCGCTGTTATCATTAGCCCTCCCTCCTCCTACAGTAAATCAATGAACAGGAGTCATTTGTGATTATTTCTTGGACTGCTACAGATATCTCCAGTCTCTAAATCAAACTTCTTACCCGCAACGAACCCCCCTTCCTGCCCTCCCCCCAGGCGTGTCACTTATGTACAGGTTACTCTTTTGTTATAAGCTTCTATTACAGGCTTTGTTTCACTAGTGTCTAACAAAGCACTTTAGGAACCGTCAGCCATTGGGGTGGAGATACGTTGGGGATGCTGTCAAACTCCCTAGGTCTATGGGGTACATAGGTGCAGGCAGGCCCAGAACATATGTTTGAAATCTGCTCCTTCCCTATTGCATCGCGGGCAGGCTTGGGACTCAAAATACTTATTAATCTTCTCGGGGGTAAGGTATGCCCTGTGCAGGATATAAAAAGTCACCAATTGGAATCTAGCATTCCTGGTGCTCTTCCAAGCCCTCACCACTAGTTCCCCCTCGGTGTTCTCAGTTATAGCCTCACCGACGTCCGCCTCCACTTCAATCTCAACTCCGTTAAGGGCAGCAATGTTTCCTGCGTTATTCGCCTGTATAAACACGTGACTCCCCTTAACTGTACCTGCCGCCTTTACCATATATTGGCAGCCTAGTGACGTCTGTGGCTCGGTGAGACCCTCTTCCCAGTGTTTTCATATGGCCTTGGTGATGGCAGAGTGCAACAAAAAATCCCCCCTGGGTAAATCATTGCGTTCTCGTAGATCGTTAAATGGGATCATGGCGCCTTCCTCATATAAGTATCCTATAGTAGTCAACCCTTGCTCTACTCAAGACGTCAGTCTCTGCCAGTTGCCCCTGTGTGGCAGGGCCTCACACATAGATAACAGAATTTCCAGAGCAGAAGGGCACCTCATTTTGGCTTGTCTCAAGCACCTGTGCCAACATTGCCAGGCTGTGCGTAGTTCCAAGGGAAGGGCCAGGGGTCTAACAGGAAGCCTCAATACAATTTGGGATATCACCCTTAACTTCATTGAGTCTTGGCTCTTCCATCCCTCTGATGAAACTCGCCACCCACTTTGTGAGCCACTGTAGCTGTGCTGAAAGGTAGTAGGCCTCGAAGTTAGGCACCACCAACCCTCCCTCTGCTCTCGGACGCATTAGAACGCCAAGTGCCACTCTTCGCCTGCCATTTCCCCACAGAAACTCTGAGATCATTGACTTTAGTTGGGTAAAGTACCTCGTCGTTATCCACATTGGCAGGGCTCCAAAGTAATACAGCAATCTCGGCAGAGTCACCATCTTCAGCAGAGAGACCTGGCCAGTCACTGACAATGGTAAAGAGGCCCAGAATTCAAAATTACTTTTTGTACCTCGAAGGGCTCTTCCTTTATTACCCTCCAGGCGGTCTCCCTGAGTGTGGCATGTTTGGGTACCTAGGTACATCAAGCTCCTATCCTCCTATCTCACTCCCTAAGATACTTGTGGGCCAATCCTACCCTCTATCACTAGGAATAAACAAGGCTTTGCCCAGTTGACTTTCAGCCCCGCTGTTATTCCTAGGGCCTGTAGTAAGTCTTTCGTGCCCGTAGTGCTTCCCCCGAATCTGCCAAGAAGATCAGCAGGTCATCCGCGTAGAGTGCAATGTGATGGATTTGTCCAGAAACATTAAGGCCTTGATAGTATTGTCCTGTTCTAGCCCTAACTGCAAGCGGCTCCCTCGCCATGGCGAACAACAGAGGGGAGAGCACGCACCCTTGTCGCATTACCCGTCCTACATTACAGGCGTCCGATGTGAGCCCACCTGTTTTAACTCTAGCAGTAGAGCTGGAATACAGGAGAGCTGTCCAGCCCACAAACCTATCTCCCAGCCCAACCTCCCCCATCACATGGAATAAATAAGGCCATTCCATGCTATCAAAAGCCTTTTCTATATCACTGAAAAGACCATCGCCACCTCTTTCCTATATGAGTCTGCCTCTAGTACTCGTAAGAGGCGTCAGACATTAAGGGCGGTGTTTCTGGTGGGTATAAACCCGGATTGGTCCCTATGTATAAGGGTTGTCATGTGGGGAAGAAGGCGAGAGTGACCAGTATACGACTAACCCTGGGCGAAGTACTATGCTACGCTCGTGCAGTTTGCGAAGTTGGGGCAATTGCACGTAGCACAGTGCAAACACGCGTAGCGGTCATTTTTTGCTTGCTCGCAGTCCTCAACATCAAGTTGGCATCCGTGAGCGAGCAAAATGACATCCCGGCGAGATTCTCAATGCGGGGAGGTCAGGTTTCTCATTGTGAGTGGTCGCGTATGCTCGCGACCGCTCATGATGAGAAACTACCAGTCCGCGTTGAGAAAGCTGCCGCTTGAATAGAAATCTACTTGAGCGGCAGAAAACGACAGCTTGCACTGTGCAAGATGCGGTTTGCACTGATTGCACAGTGCGGACAAGCATCTGGCACCATGGAATCAGTGCGAACAGCATTTTGCACAGAGCACTACACAGTTCACGGAGCTACAGTTCACATGGCTACGCGTAGCTCGCGTAGTGCGAAGTGCACTTCGCGTAGCTACGCATAGCGGTACTACATGAACTACGCCCATGGTTATATACGACTCAGGATTTTGTAATCTAAGTTAAGCATAAAGAGCGGGCGGTTTGCTGCTCTATCCCAGGATGGTTTCCTCGGTTTAAGCAACGGTACGATAATCGCCTCCCTGGTCGAGACAGACAGGTGCCCCACTCGTCTCGCATCATTATACAGCTTTACCAGTCTGGGGGCCAGCAAGTCAATGTATGTTAAGTAGAATTCAATGGGTAGACCATCTGTCCCCGGAGTTTTGTTTCGTGCCATATTTGTGATAGCTCTTGTTACTTCGCCAATTTCCACATCTCGTGCCAGGGCCTCCGCAAGCTCCTCGTCTAAGACTGGTAGTTCCATGCCGTCTATGAACTCGTCTATACCCTCTCCCACTGGGACTGATCTACTTTTGTACAAATCAGTATAGTTATCTAGAAACAGGTTATTAATACCCTGCTGGTCGTACCACACTTCTCCATTCTGCTCTCCAATTTCCAGTATGACCGGCCCCCTCCTGGCTGGGTTGGCCAACCAAGCTAACAACGCTCCCGATTTATCTCTCTCCATGTGGGCTTGGGTTATGTATTTTTGGAAACAGCAAAGGCGCTCCACCTGCACCGCCACATTTTCTCTGGCCAAGCGGCTCCATCCAGTGCCAAAACAGTTGAAAAGTAGAAAACAACAACATAAAAATTCCACTCCAATTTATACAAAATAGAGTACAATCTAATGAACAAATAGACACCTAGTTGACAAATAACGGATGTAGGGAACTGGATATATGATTTTTAGAAGTTTGAAGTCAAAACAGTGCAAAATGTCAATTGCGGTTACCTGGTCACTGGAAAGATTACCTTCTCACTTAGAAGATTTTCTGGAGAAAAGTCCTTGTCAAAGGCATGTTGGGCTGCAGGCTGGATCTGACAGAGGGCTCGATGATAGCTGCTTGGTAAAGCATGTCTCGTTGGTGGAAGGCTCAGCTCAACTTAGAACATTCATCATTGACAGCGGAATTTGCACCCAGGAAGGTCTCTTTGGTAACTAGATGCTTTTTGACGTCAGCCTCAGTGAGGCCCTACTTTGTCCGGACTTTTAACTTTTTTAGAAGTCAAAATCTTTTCTGCAGGGGAAACGGCAAGTTGAGTCCTACGGCACTTCGACATCTGCAGTTACGGCTTTAGTCTGGGTCCTATGATTCTTTGCAGGAAAAGTTCAGAAAAAGTTTTTAAGCGTTCAGTATTTCTTGTTTTTGGAGTACACTCAAACACCAGCAATTGGATCCAGGACTTTGTGGGGAGCACTTGTGGGTTGGGCTTCACTCCTGCAGAAGCCACCAGCAGGGTCCAGGGCAAATCAAGTTGGAACTGGTCTGCTGAGCTCTTGAAAAAGGGCCACCTTTAGCACTGGTGGTACCCGGTGCCACAATCTTTTTAACGCCCACCCAATGACTTCCTCATCCACTATTCCCTCTCAACTACCCTTCAACAGTGCCCTCATCTCCCCTGAGACCCTCTCTGACATATATTTCATTTTTTATGGTGCTACTCATAGTTCTGTGATCTGCATGGTACATGTTTTTTGCAGCTGGCACATTAACCCTTGCAGCTACTTTAGGATGAGTCAAAACTGCTACTAAACCAAACTCAGACCTCTCTCCAGCAGGAACATTAATTAAGAGGGTTATTGTGCCATTTTTATTGTTTCCTCAAATTTGCTGGACACAAAAAGAATGCCGCAGCTTGTGCTTTTAAACCCATTTTATTTTTAAACACAGTTGCTCCCTCTCCCCACTGGTCAGCGTGAGGTGCAGCTGCACCGGTCGAACCACGCTAAAGCCAGCCCTGTCTTGAAAAGTAAGCTTATTACAGGTTTTGTGGCCCTGTAGCTTAAAAAATGGTCAACCAACTGACCCTTGGAGGTCACTTCTGTTTCCGAGGCCAGCCCTTAGGGTTTCTCTCCAAAGTTTCAACAGCAGGTTCAGTCCTTCTTCTGTCTTCAACCCTACCCACTCTGACATAGTTTCTTGGAGGGCAGGCCCTAAACAATCCAACAGTGCACTTTTCTGCAACACTTCAACATGGCAGAACCTTTTTCCCCCTGGTCAGAGTTCTTGGCACGCTGTTGAGGTGTGTCTAGGGAAATAAGAAACTCCCCTTGCAAACCAGTTCTGAGAAAGGTTTTCCCCGACTAGGACTGATGCCATCCTGACCTCCTGAAAATGGAAAGGCCAGACCTAGGTAAGAGTTACATGCCTGGGAAAAGGAATGCCCCTTTAAAGCTTGTGCAATTGGTGGGCACATCGTCCACGCCATCATGTCAGAAGGAGGTCACTCCTCCACCCACCGACGGCCCTTTTGTTCCCTTTCCTTTTAGCCCTTCATACCTTTTTCCAAGGGGTCAGCATGCTGTCAGGTGGCACTTGGGATAAACTCTGAAAAGGTAGTGAATTTAGAAAATTCTGAATTCTAAAAAATAGTGAATTTAGAAAGCCACCATTTCTGAAATAGTTAGACAAAATTCAACTTTAACTTTAAGGCAGATTTTGTTTACTTAGGAAAATGAGTGTGTGAAGTATTTTTCTAGCTAGTGCCAAGAAGTTAGCTTTTTAAAGTGTAATAAATTAACCCAGTGTTTTCTATGGGACAGCCAGTCATGCGCCCGTGAAATGTGTGTTTGGACCTCTTTCACCGTAGGGAAATGCAAAAACAGTGAATACATATGTCCAACTTTTAAAAGCTATGCACTCTGCCTCTGGGATGGCAAGGCCTATTTTAAGAGGGACTTACTACCATTTAAAAAAGAAAGGGTCAAGCCAGGCAAAAGGTTGATTATGACAGGTAGAAATGTCAGTTTTAAAACTGCTCAGCTAGCCTGCTGTGGCAGGCCTAGAGTCATGCTTTACATAGTCCCTTTTATGGTGGCATAATAAGTGTTGCGGTCACTAGTAACATTTAACTTCCAGGCGCTGGGCACATGAGATACCATATATTAGGAACTAATAGGTAAATGTCATCTGGCAATCAGGGATTTTAACCAATTTGGCAAGTTTTCAGCAGTCAGATCACATGAAGTGGGGTCTGGATAGCACAGTTCGAGTGTACAGAGTTAGTCCAAAAAAATCAGAGTGATCATGCAAAAAGATTTTTCTGCACAATGCATAGTCTCAATGTATTAGGTGAAACATTCCATGTCTATTTTGTTGATCATTCCTTTCGGACTCAAAGTGTTCAGTCTGCTCAGTATATTTCTGTTTATAGTAACCTGGTTGTTCTATCCAGGCCTTACCCTCCTCGCCCTTCTCTGTAAATCAAGAACCTGGAAGTGAAGTTGGGCAACACTGTGCCCTTTTTTTGTGAAATTGATGGAGCAAAGTTTCGCACGTAAAGTGACTTGCTTGGACTCAACCCTCTCAAAATAATAAGTAATGTATTAACCGACATGTTTCGTCTTATTAACAACGCAAACACTACATTTCTAGTATCTAGGGGAAGCTTTTCTATGTGCCTTTTACTAACCATAACTCGAGCGTCTTAAATTGGCTGCCGCAACGCGGGAACTTTTCTCCGCATGCGTCTGTCATACTCACGTGACATGACATATTCTTAAGCTTGGTGGGAAATCTTTGCTTCTGCACACTAGAGCTAAAGATGGCTGTTCTATGTTCTCATGCGCTAACGCTTGCATTGCTGCTTTTCCTAAGTTGTTCGTTCTGCCTAATCCCTAAAGCTGTAGTTGAAATAAAGTAATGGGAATAGAGTAGAGATAAGTGGTGAACAGTGCATTCATTTATTCTTTGTTCTAAAACTGTTCTTCTTTGACTTTGCTATTAGCTCGTGTTTGGACCAATGAAATAAAATGTTGCTCCATCTTGGCTCCTGAAACTGAGCATGCGCCGAATTCACCCGAGTCTACAAGCCATGGCATTGAATTCATGCCAACTCCTGACTTGCTAGAAGATGTTCATGGGAACCCGACCTCCTGAACCTCCAAGAAGATATTAAATTATACATTTTATTTACTATTGGAACATTCATTGCTGGGTGGAATAAAAGTGCATGGGAAAATAAAATATTGGGCGGGAACATTGATCTGTATATTGAAGAGCATGACCTCATAACTGGTATGGGGTGATGACCTCTCCTCGTCTTTTGACCAATCAAATTGAGGGAATACACACATTTGCAACACTGGGGGGTGGTACACTGCCCTGGAAAATGGTATAACTAAGGTAGGCTTAGCTAGTTAGATTGTCCGACTTGTCCGAATAGCTGATCTGTCACTGACCCAACACACTCAATAGGCGACGAAGAACAGAGGTGCTGGGGGAGCACTCTGTCAGAAGATTCTATAACCCAATCAGGGTTCTGGGAAGGAGTTTGATAAACCAATCGGGGTTCTGTGGGTGAAGGTTCGATAACCGAATCGGGGTCTGACTGTTAGCTGCAGAGAGGGGTGTGATGCTGGCGTTGCACTTTAGCTGTGTGTGCCGGTCCTGACCTCTGGTGGCCCTGTCCTGATCCAATTTGGTCTGTACTTATCCTGATTCTGGTCTACACCTGTTCTATCCTGTTGGCACCTGCACTATCTGGGGTCCTGCCCTTTATCCTGGCCTGTGGCCAGGGTTGGTCTTCACACCATTCTAGGTAAATATAAAAGTTGTGTGGGTATGTCATTGTGCTGTTTCCCTTTTCTTACCCTTCCTATGTTTCAATGCTTAAAAATTGTTTCATGATATTTTCATACCATCTTGCTTCGATTTTATTCTTTTTAATTGTTCAAGCTCTGATTATTATAGCATGGACTCTGTCATTTAAAGAAATATTTAGATAAAGCGCTAAAATCTTTCCCGAGACTGTGGTTATTTTTATGAGTGCAAATGATTATCTACTACCTATTTTCTTGCTAACTCCCTTGATCCCTTAGGACTCTAGGTACCGGTGACTAGGATTGGTAAGTCAAAGGTATAGGTCCTAAAAAAGTTACAATTAAATCACTGGTTTAGCATAGGTCTACCTGTTCAAAATGTGTATGTGTTTATGGGCCCAGGTGAGTATGGTAAAATCTTGAGCAGGTGAACCCGCGCTCTATCAGTATTCTTTTGGTAGCAGTTAGATGGTTAGGGTTTAGTTAACATAGGTAGTTAGTCGTGTATTGATAAATTGATTTGATTTGATTTTATGTATTAACCAAAACCCGTTTGTATTGGTCTATGTTTGGAATCCCCGGGGGCAGAATAGTGGGTGGTAAATGGAAGACACTTTGCAGTGAGGTCACTTGCCTAAGGAAGTAAGTCAATGGTTAGGTAAAACTGGAAGCACTGATTGGGGAAATTTCTGTATAAATGTATGAATAAATGATAGCAAAGGAGTTTGTTGGTGAAACTTTGGCCTTACATCACCTAGAAAGGGTGAGCCTGAGGGAGTAACAGGTTCTCTAATGCTTATATGAAGAGTGGGCGGAAGGGACCTACTCGCAATGTATGAAGAGTATGCAGAAAGGTTTTACTCGCAGTTGGTGCAAATCATCTTTCCTTTGAATTTAGTACCTTAGGTACAGTGGCGAATATTTCTACGTTGTAAATTATTGAATATTGCATTTAAAAGTGAAAATAAATAAGTTCTCATATTACCTTGCAGAGGAGGGAGTCAGTTGCTGAGCTGCGCTGACTTCACCTAGAGCTGCGCTGATATTGGTTGAGACAGCGGGTGTGTAATTGTAAAGGAGGGGTGAGTGCAGGAGCGTGGGAACTTGTCTCACAAAAAAAGCTGTGCAATTATTGGTTGAAAGTTATTTGAATTCTAAACACTGACTGGTTCTCAAAAAGTAAGAAACGCGTTGGTATTGATGAAGCATTTACAAATGAGTGTAGCTGCATATTAAATTTATTGGTGCAAATTTTATGTGGCATTTAGATCCAAAAGTTATAGGAAATAGACCCGCTAGGAGGTACTTAGGTTTTGTGCACGAGCAATACATTAGGGGAAGATCTTATTTCATGTACGGAGGAGAGAGAAAAATGTTGCTATTTAAAAGAATTAAGAATTTCTTTAAAAAGGAAAAAAAATGTAAACTAGAGAAGGGATTCTTATTCCTCCACCAAATACGCCCGCATCATACATGACGGTAGAAAGGGGCTACCACACATATGTGTGGTTAGAGAATTGGACAGAGTACATAAAGGATGATGGTGTTTTGGTATTTCCAGAACATGGTACTATTAATGCTAGAATTTTGTACAATTTGAGAACCCGCATGAATGAATTAGATCCCAGACCTAGATTAACTCAGTACGAAGCATTAGAAGAATTGGAAACTGAGGCTTTCGAGCGAAATAGACCCAGAAGCGACCGAAATTAGAGTAAATTTTATCCCAGATTTCCAAAAGAGACAAGAGATAAACAAATGAAGAAATGGAGACAGTTTATGTTAGTAGAAGGATTATATCCTGTACGGACTTTAGAGGAACCGTCAGGAAGCAAATGCACAGGGAAAACGAAACATTTAATGCCTAGTGGTGAATCAGATGATGACTATTTGGAGGATTTGTTAATGAAAAGTCTGCCACTTTACCATGAAGAAGCAAATAGAGTTAACCCTAGCGCCCCGTTCTTAAAACCACCTTTGGTTCCGCAAGTAGTGCATGAAACTTCGTTAGAAAAAGTGCTACAGGAGAGGGAACGAGAAGCCATAAATATACCGAGAAGTGAATTAATTCAGAAAATGTCACTGTTAAATATGAGTCCTGAAGCCTTGACCATTCCTGTAACCATAGGTCCCGGTGTTCCATTATATGGAGAGAAACAGTCCTGTCCTAAACTTCCTGTTCTGACTACACCTGTAGTGCAATCTAGAAAAGAACCCTTGATAATTTAAGATCAAGCAAGTGAATGCGAGTCAGTGATTTCCCTGATGGATTTACCTATAAGGGAACCGGTGGGTGATTCGATCAGGAAACACACTCTGGGAAGTTCTAGAGAGGTACGGATGGAAACATTCTCGGGTATAAGAAGTGCTACTGTAGTATCCCCAGAAGAAATAGAGAGATGGTCCCGAGAAATAGAAAAAAAAAATCACAGCAAAAGGTATTGGATATTTTTCAATTATGAGTTGAATTAGAAGAAATGATGGCTGGAAATGTGGATTTGGAAAGGTTAAACACTCTCAGTGAGGACGAATTGTTGTTTATATGTCGAAGTATCACTCGAAATACTAAAACATTTCATGAAAAATTAATGAGTTTGGTTTCTGAAATGGGAATTGATATTGGAAAATCTAAAGTTTTACAGAAACCTTACCGAGCTGAATTTTCTGAAAAAGATTTAGAAAACATGAATGTGTCAGGACGTAAAGTACAGATCAAGGAGTTACTATCATTGTTCCAGAAATGGGGTGATTTAGACAAATGGAAAGCTAGATGGGCAAAGAAAAAGGAGGAGGCCCAAGCGAAAAATACTGCAAATTAATATTTATGAAAAGAAACAGAAAAAGTGGAAAGGTTGTGCCCAATGAAAGAAGTGCCAGGAGGAGGTTATGTGCATGTCCCATGGTCCCGGCAGGATATTTTGTCATTTACAAATGATTTCCTGTAACTCAGAGAGAAACCTGTAGAGTGGTACAGACAAGTTGAGAGATTTGAAAAGGTTTCAAAAGTACTGTTAAAAGATTTAGATGGGTTGTTTGACATTGTTGTACCCGCAGATTTATGGACAGAATGTAATATCACTATAGATTGGCCTAGTGATGAGTACCCAAGAGACACAAAGACAGGAGCACCATCAGATGACGTGATGAAAAAGTATCATCAAGTCATAACATTTCTGAAAGGGAAAGTACCCCCGAAAGAAACAGATTGGACAAGAATAGACAGAACTACCCAAAATAAGGAGAAATCAGTGCATGCATATTATATAAGCCTTTTACAGAAATTCAAGCAGTACAGTTGTTTGGAAAGCATTGACACAAAAGACATGACACATTTAATTTATCGATTTGTGTCAGGGTTAAAACCAGAAATTTCGCAAATGATTAAAGATCATAAAATCTGCAGGCAGGCCAAGCCAGTAGGTGAAATACTTAAGTATGCAAAATATTGTGGGGATGAAATTGACAATAAACTGAAGAATTTAGAAGAAAAGGTAATGTGGACACTCGTAAAATTAGCAGAGCATCAGGAACTCCAGTTAAACCAATTGAAAAATAATCAGAATCAAGGTAATGGGAGTGGGGGTAAACCAAGAGGTAGAAAGAACAGAGAGGAGGCCAAGAAAAAATGTCCTTGTCATGGGTGCGGAAAAATGGGACATTGGAGAAACAAGTGTAAGGCTGTATTGAGTAACAATGTGCAAAACGATAATTTGAATCCACAGATGCATAATGGGGTGTCAAGGAAGCCACAGCAACAGGTAATACAGAACTAGTTACCACTTGCACCTATTCCAGATTCTGGGAGCCAAGCAAATTACAAAGTGGATACCACAAATTGGGAGGGAAATGGAAAGAGAGACACAGTGACATCACAATTTCTTTTGATGAACGCATTTTTTCAGGAAGATAGTTACTGACGGTGCCTGAGAGGGGAGGACGAGGAGTGCGTACTTGACGCATCCTTGCCGGTAGATCAGTCAGGTCATACAGTGAGAGAAAAGTTGAGGGAAATTATGTTACCTCTTTGTTGGATACTGGTGCTACCCGTTCTACTGTGAGAACAGCAGACGTTCCAAACCTACCCCTCTCGGGAGAAGCGATCCAAGTAGTGGGTGTTTCTAATAAACAAATTAGTAGCTCTGTTACAGAACCTATGGAGATCAGAATAGGGAATTTTAAAGAAATGCACACATTTGTGGTGTGCGACTCCAGTCCAGTGAACCTATTAGGTAGGGACTTATTGTGCAAAATGAATTGCACAATCTTTTGTATGCCAAGTGGTGTTGAAATACAAACCCCAGATGAAGATGGAGTTTATAAATTATTGTTGGCCAAACAAGAAACTGAGAATAAAAAGATGTTAGTGGAAGACCTCCCAAAAGAATTGCAGCATACGGTGAATCCTGAAGTATGGGATTTCACTGGGAAAGATGTAGGACTAATGGCAAATGTTGACCCAGTAAAAGTGACTGTAAAGGAAGGTGCAGTGTTCCCAAACATTTGACAATACAAAATGAGCCCAGAAATAAAAGCAGGTGTTGCAGCAGAAATAAAGTGTTTGGTTGTTGTAATAAAAGAGCCACTCTTGAGATTTTGGCTCCCTATGATGACCCCTACCACCACCATTTTAAATGACTTTAGTATGTTCCTTAATGTAGGATGGTCCTGCATACGCCTGCTTCTCTTCTGTCCTGTAATCTTGCTGTCTTTCAGTGGGAGCTGTTACGGAGTGAAACAATATTGCCAAGAGCAGAGCTTGTGGGATGGGCATTTGAAGGCGTGCAGTTGTGCAGGAATGTGTATTGTATTGTGCATTGGTGAGAATTATGAGTTCTTACTATTGGCTTTGACCATTCTGTTTTCTGACTTTACCTTGTTTTATGGTAGTGCATAGCTTTTACATGCTTTCATGCCATCTTGCTTTTCAATTCCATCTTGCTTTGGGCCTTTCTGTGTGCATGGCCTAACTAACTCCATTTTCATGACAGAAGCTATTTTCTGTGCTTGCAGGTAGCTGCAAAGTGGGGAGGGCTCTTCCTCCTGTTTTTCTTACTTTACTGACTAGAGGAAACCGGTTCTTATCAGAGGAATGTACATGGTCCGTCTCGAAGCCATAGGAAAGGCCTGATCAACTGATGTCGTGGCCTTGAGCAGACTGGTACGGGCTCTCATGAGAACGAGGGGACGAGGCTTGCTAGAAGCTTCGGTATGTTTTGATTTGTATTAAAAGGGGGAGCCTCCACTGGTCTGGTGGAAGTTTGGAAGTTTGAGAGTTTGGATTCCGAGCGAGGGCAGACGTGTCTATCTTGGATTGAACCCTGATTGCTGAGCTCTGATCCCCGGCTGTGTGAAGACTTCCCCCGGCCAGAAGTGGGCAGTGTATGTATCAGGTGTTGTAGTGATTTTTGTGGTTATTGCCATTGAGATGTGAGCCAGTGGCTGTGACCATTTGAGGTGTTTTCTTTGTGGTGTGGGAGGTGCACATCCAGAGTGATCCTCTACTGTGTGTGTATATATATATATATATATACATATATATATTCACAGAAAAAACCATAGGTTTCACACCAGTTATAGTTAGCTGAACATTTAACTCATACAAAACCATTGAAATTCCCACGTTATAGTTAGTTGGACTCACTATAACTCACGCGCCCGCAATCCACTGCTGATGATGTCACATATTACATCATTCATGACATGGTCAGTGATATTACTGATGACATCACTGATGACATCTCAAATGACATCACTGATGATATCACTGATGACATCATCCATGTGATAATATAATGCACCTCCTCACACTCTAATCTAACCTTTGATACATCCAGTGTTGAATACAGACTACCATTCCTGAAACCATTGACACACCAATACCAGTTACTACATACACACTCACTGATTCCTAAATCTACACACACACCGACTCATTCACCCATACAATCACTCATACATACAGTCACTCATCAATACAACACTATTATATGCACTCATACACCTATACAGACACTCACACACTGCCACTCATCCATGGAGTTACTCACAAACCTAGTCAGTTATGCAAAGAATCAATCACACTCCCATTTCCTCATCTATACAGTTATACACACATAACCTTACTTATTGAAACGTATACTAACACATACTTACTCTCTTTTACAATCACTGATACAAGTACACATTGATCCATACAGTCACTTACGCAATCACAAGCTCTCCTGTATAGTCATTGATATATGCCAACTCTCACATGCACTGTGTTTTACATATGTACTTACTTGGACATGTAGCACTGAGATATCCATTCACTCACCAACACACCCATGCACTCAGTCAACCGCCCATACAGCTGTTTCCACAGGCACTCTTGAACCCATACACCAAGTGAATCAACTGCTCACACATCTATGCACAGAGTCACACACCTCCCAGCCACTCCCACAAACACTCACCCTCACATACAAACACTTGGGCAACCAATCAATAACCCATATAGCCAGTCATATAGCTACTAATCAATACATGCAGCAGCTTACACAACAACAGACATAATGATGCACACATTCAAACAGTTTAGTCACTAACCCATGCATTCAGTAAGACACATTTAATCACCCACTCATACAGTCAGTCACGCACCTACTAAATACTTTATCCAGACACTCATACATACACTCATTCTTCAATATGTTAAATATATTTAAACTTTACAGAAACACACAGTCACTGGATGATGTCATCAGTGATGTCATCAGTGATGTCACTGACCATGTCATGAATGATGTAATATGTGACATCATCAGCAGTGGATTGCGGGCGCGCGAGTTATAGTGAGTCCAACTAACTATAACGTGGGAATTTCAATGGTTTTGTATGAGTTACATTTTCAGCTAACTATAACTGGTGTGAAACCTATGTTTTTTTCTGTGAATTTCAAAAGTTTTTTAAATGCAAATTCCTAACTATAACAATTGTGAAACCTATGTTTTTTTTAGTGAATTTCAAAGGTTTTTTAAATGCTAATTCCTAACTATAACGATTGTGAAACCTATGGTTTTTTCAGTGAATTTCAAAGGTTTTTTAAAAGATAATTCCTTTGCATATCGAGTTTGTAACCTTCGATTTTTAAAGTGATTTTTTTTTTTTAGTAGCTGTTTTTTATAACTATTAATTATTTTTTTTTTATTTTCAAAAATTAAATTTTCAATGTATTTTTCATGTAGGTTGTTTTTTTAACATTTTGTCTCGGAGCGCTCAGGGTGCGCGCACCGGTAAGCTCACCCGAGACCGCAGCGAGAGCGCTATTCCCGCGTGCGGGGAAAAAAAAATTTGTATTTAAAGTAAAAAATAATGCAAGACATTTAGTGACATACTTATAAAAGTAATATTTTTGATTTTAAATACCCGTATTTTAACTTTAAACATATTTCCAAAAAGGTAGCAAAACGTCATTTAGGCGCGCCGCGTAAGCGTCCCCGGAAGCGCCTACGTTCGTGTCGTGTAAGTGCCCCCGGAAGCACTCCGGTGCACGCAGCGTAAGCGCGTCAAGTCATGTGACCTTAAAATAACACTTTTCATTGGTTCTTTACAGTTTTTTTTACAACTAATGAAAACCCCACCCATTTCCTTCACTACCTCTTTCACTTTGGAGAGACCAAGACCTGTTTCCTGTTTCTCTTCATTAGTTTTGAAAGAATGGCTGCAAGACCACCGAGTTTATCCAGGAGGAGCCTCCTCAGCCTAAGGTGAAGGAGCACTTTATATGGAAATTTTTTACAATTCCACCAGGGGAAAAGAAGGTTAATGCTCCTAAGGTGGAGTGTAAGATTTGCCAAACAGTTCTTTCTCGGGGTGACCCTAGAAGGAAATATAGTTTTGGCAACTCAACTATGATCAGGCATGTTCAAAGGAGGCACCCCAGAACTATGCCCGTGAGAGTGTCAGGGACCTGGCACGTAATCCCCCAAGGGATGGCACCTCAACATCCACCGGAGGAGCAACAACATCGGGGAGACGAAGACCAGTGGAGCTGATCCCCAACATTCAGCCTGTTTTCACTGACATCACTATCAAGTGTAAGCAATGTGATGAACTGCTTTGCTACGGAGTGCAGAGTATCATGCTCATTGTACGCAAAAGAGAAGACCATCGCTGCCCTCCCCAGCCCTAATTTTTCCCCTTTTTTGCTCCTGTTGAGCAGTTTGGCATTCCCTCTTTTTGTTTTTGTTCAGATTTTTTTTTTTTTTTAAACGTTCGGAAAAAGTAAAAAATAAATAAAACCTAAAAAAGAAGAAAAAAACAAGTTCTTTTTAGAACTACCTCCAATTCTCCAAAAAGAGCTGTATTCTTTACAAATTCAAAAGGACTGAGTGAAGTGGAGTGCAGTGAGAGAGGAAAGGAAAATGAGTGAGGGAGCTAACAAAGGGACGAGAGGGGAAGGGAAATGAAGTAGGGGGATTGAAAGAAGGTGAGTGTGGGAGGTGAATGAGGGGAAGGAGAGTGAACATGGGGAATGAGAATAAGTGAAGAAAGCAGAGTAAGGGAACGGGGTGAGGAAGGGTAAGAGAAGAGCAGTGAGGTTGAGGAAAGAGGAGTGATAGAAAGTGGACAAAGGCAAGTGAGCGTGAGACAAGGGGAGTGAGGGAGTGAGGAGACAGAGGAAGTGAAGGAAAGAGTGAGAAAAGAGGACTGAGTGAGGGAGCACAGAAAGATATGTGAGGGAGTGTGGCTGAGTTATAGGGAGTGAGTGTAACAGAAGAGGAGTGAGAGACTAAGAGGACGGAGAGAATGCGGGTAACAGAGAGAGAGTGACGGAAGGGGAGTGAATAAGTAAGAGGACAGAGGGATTGAAAGAAGGAGTTTTTAAAGTGGGAGTGAGAGTAACAGAGGGTAAAAGAGTGAAGGAAGGGAAGAGACAGGAAGGGAAGTAAAACAGGAGAGCTGAAAGAAAGTGAGTGCTGGAGTGTGGCTGAGTTTTAGGGAGTGAGCGTGACAGAAGAGGAGTGAGAGACTAAGAGGACGCAGAGAATGAGGGTAACAGAGAGAGAATGAGAGAAGGGGAGTGTAGAAGTAAGAGGACAGAGGGAGTAAGAGAAGGAGTTAGTGAAGTGGATTAAGGAGAGTAAGGGAAGGGAAAAGAGTGAAGGAGCGAAGGAAGGGAAGACAGAGGAAGAGAAGTAAAACAGGAGATCTGAAAGAAAGTGAGTGAGGGAGTGTGTCTGAGTTTTAGGGAGTGAGCGTGACAGAAGAGGAGTGAGAGACTAAGAGGACGCAGAGAATAAGGCTAACAGAGTGAGAATGAGAGAAGGGGATGTAGAAGTAAGAGGACAGAGGGAGTAAGAGAAGGAGTTAGTGAAGTGGAGTAAGGAGAGTAAGGGAAGGGAAAAGAGTGAAGGAGCGAAGGAAAGGAAGAGAAAGGAAGAGAAATGCAGGAAAAGGTCTAAAAGAAGGTGAGTGTGGGAGGAGAGTGAGGAAAAGGGGAGTAAACATGGGGATTGAGAATAAGTGAGTGAAGCGCAGTAAGGGAACGGGGGTGTGGGTGGGTGAGAGAAGAGTAGTGAGGTTAAGGAAAAGAATGTTGAGATACTACATTTTTTACGTCAAACTTACCTTATAAGTAATGTAAATTAACTTACATGTTTTTAGTAAATTTAATATCTGTGGAAGAGAAAAAAAAGTAAGTTATAATATTTATAATATATATTTTACAATACAAGAGAGAAAGCAGGAGATTAAAAGTCATAAAAGGGTAGTAAGAGATAAAGTAGGAGTGAAGGACTCAGAAAGGAAAACAAAGGAATGGTGAAGGTCACAGAGAGTGAAAAAGAAATAGAGGGGGAGCAAATTAGAAAGAGGATAATGGCATGGATACATTCAATGACAGAGAACAAGAGAAGGAGAGAGAAATAAAGTGAAAGTGAGTAAGATACTGAAGGAATGTGCATTAGGAAAACTAAAGAAAGAAAGGGAAGTAAAGAAAGGAGAGTGAGTGACAGGGAAGCAGGAGTGAGTGATGGTGGATTCATGACATTGAGGGATGGAATGTGAGTGAGGGTGAATGTAGGGTCGTAAGACAGTGAGGGGACAATGGAAATGAGGGTAACAGAGAGGGAGAGAGGGAAGACAAGTGAGAATATGAGAGAATAGAGGGAGGGAGAAAAAGAGTGAATAAAGGGGAGTTAGGTGAGTGAGGGAAGGGGAATGACTGAGGGAGCAAAGGAAGGAAAATAGGGGAAGAGAAGTGAAGAAAAGGGACTTGGAAAAGATGAGTGCTTGAGGAGAGAAAGAGGAAGGGGAGTTAAGGATGATGAATGAGTATAACTGAAGGAACCAGAGTAAGGGAACAAGGGTGAGGTAGGGTGAGTGAAGAGCAGTGAGGTTGAGGAAAGAGGGAAGATAGAAGATAGAAGGAGGATAAAGACAAGTGAGAATGAGACAAGGGGAGTGAAGGAGTGAGGACATAGAGGTAGTGAAAGAAAGAGAGACAGAAAGAGACTGAGTGAGAGAGCAAAGAAAGGTAAGTGAGAGAGTGTGAGTGAGTTATAGGGAGTGAGTGAGACAAAAGAGAAGTGAGAGACTCAAGGGACGGAGAAAGTAAGGCAAAAAGAGAAGGAATGAGGGAAGGGGACTGAGGAAGTGAGAGGGCAGAGAGAGTGACTTAAGGAGTGAGAGAATTTGAGTAAGGTGAGTAAAGGAAGAAGAATGAGTGAGGGAGCAAATGAAAGAAAGAGAGGGGAAGGGAAGTGAAGAAGGGAGACTGAAAGAAGTTGAGTGTGGGAGGGGAGTTAGGGAAAGGGCAGTAAACATGAGAAATGAAAATAACTTAGGGAAGTGGAGTAAGGGAACGGGGGTGATGTAGACTGAAAGAAGGGTAGTGAGGTTGAGGAAAGACGAGTGATAGAGAGTGGATAAAGGCGAGTGATTATAAGACAAGGGGACTGAGGGAGGGAGGACATAGAGGTAGTGAAGGAAAGAGTGAGAGAAAAGAACTGAGTAAGGGAGCAAAGAAAGGTAAGTGAGGGAGTGTGGGTGAGTTATAGGGAGTGACCGTCATGGAAGAGGAGTGAGAGAGTGAGGGGACCGAGAGAGTGAGGCTAAGAGAGAGGGAGTGAGGTAAGGGGAATGAGGATGTGAGAGGACAGAGGGAGTGAAAGAAGGAGTGAGTGAAGTGGAGTAAGGTTAGTGAGACAACGGGAATTATTCAGGAAGCAAAGAAAGAAAAGAAGGGGAGGGGGAGTGAATTAGAGTGACTGAGAGCTGAAAAGTGGTGGATGGGAGAGAGGGAAAGGGCAGTGAAGAAATGGAGAATGAGGATAAGTGAGGAAAGTGGAATAAGGAAAGGGAGGTCAGGGAGAGTGAGAGAAGGCTAGTGAGGGTGAGTTAAGAGGAGTGATAAAGAATGGAAAAAGGTGAGTGAGCATAAGACAAGGGGAGCATAACATATATTTGAGAATACAAAATACAAAATAATTTGTACAACATGTTATATGGTTTATTTTTGCTGTTCTCAGAATATATTGACTTTCACTTAAAACAGTGACTTCAATACTACTCATCATAGAATAAACAGCACTTACCTTGTCGGCTGCGTCTGCGGGGCTCCCTCTGGTGGCCGCGCATGCGCATTAGTATCCAACATGGCGGCGCGTTTACCAGAGGGAGCCCCGCAGACGCAGCCGACAAGGAAAGTGATGTTTATTCTTTTTAAAACCATTATTTAAGTATTTAGGGAGGGCGGGAGGGAGGCGGGTGGCGGGCAACTTCGCTACGCCCACGGAGTGGGCGTAGTGTTGCCTGCTACACCTACTTCGCAAATGGCCAAGTAGGCAACACTACGCCCACTCCGTGGGCGTAGGTGAGTACTACGCCCAGGGTTATAAAAAAACCCATACAACGTTTCAATAAATAATGTAAAATTTAGAAAAACTTATCTTAAGTCACTTTTGATCCACGTACTTTTCCACGAGGCCAAATAGTATATGGAAAGTCCTTTTCTTTGGAAATTACTCAAGAGTGTTCTTAATCTCCCATTTACCCGAGTTTCTGAAAGAAAAGCTCCAACATCTTTTACATTATGAAACAATAGTTTTATTTCCAACTCCTTGCTTACTTTTCATTAATATTTCCTACAATACTCACATCACACACTAAGTGATACACTTATACTACCAATATGACAACTACATGTTTTTTATTATCTTCAGCACTCTCACTCGGAAAGTAATTTTGAACATCAAACTACATTTTATTAACTGCTCCAATCTTCATAGGCCAGTTACCTTCCCTAAAATTTCGGTTGTAAGAACACTAGGTAAGAAATTTGTAAGTCAGAAGGCAAACGTTGTTTGAAAGTCAATTGAGTATCATCACAGTTACTCCAGCCTTTTTGACATTTTAAATAAGCTGTGTAATGTCCTGATGTTGTAGAAGGACCATCATGGTAAATAATTGCTGCAGTTGCAAAGGTTCTTCCTGAAATTGACAATTGAAAAGCCACAATTTTTTTTATTAAAGTTGTCAATTTAGTTCCATCATGTCTACATCGTTGGAACATTAAAATTTACATACTGTCCATAACTTTGTATAAATAATGTTGATAGCATTGCAGATTTACATCGAGTACAGACCATGTTTTGATTTGCTTCTCTAACTAGATTATTAAAAGACACTGATTTGCAGTCTGGTAAAGTCAAATATATAAATCTTTCAGTGTCTATTGTAGTACTACTTGAAAAGGAGCAATTGTCGCAGTCATGTTGCCAATTATAAGAAAGGCCAAAAAGATTTTCTACATCTACACCTTCATCTTGCAATACAACAAGCATATACATTAGAAATTCCTGACAATCTTGCTGAATATTCTGTGAAAATTGATTTAGACCAGAACATATGTCTAAAGCATTTCGAATTTCAGAAACACTTTGGAGCATATTATCAAGGGGGTTTATCTCCGCTTTTTTGGCTTTAAAAGCCAAGAAAGCGGAGATAAAATTATCTCCCTATTACCTAGCTGTCGCTAACACCAGTTAGCGACAGCTAGTAGGAGATAGCGACCATCTTGGGCCCCGCTTTGCATGTCAGTGAAATTTATCACTAATGACATGCAAAGTGGGCGTGCCAAGATGTTAGCGACTGGAAACAGTCGCTAACATCGCTATCTCCTATTACCAACTTAGCCATGTTATCCAATGGTAGGTGGATAACATGGCTAAGAGCATTAGCTCGGTAATGCATGAATATTGCTGACTTTTCAGCGATATTCATGCATTTCGGCCGATTTTTATCGCTTAGGAGATAAACCTTGATAATATCAAGGTTCCTAAGCGATAAAAATCGCCGCAGCACGGCGATAAAAATATTGCCGCTAAGCCAACATAGCGATAATTATCGCTAGTTGTTGGTAATATGCCCCTTTGTATTTTTGTTCTATCACTGCTACATTTCTCAAACACAGAATTCAACAAACAACAAAATCTTTGATCTCGATTTTCAGCAATCTGCTCGTGTACAGTTTGGAGAAAAAAAACAACATTAACCACTACATTAGCATAGCAGTTGATACCAGAACTATTTTCAAACTGAAATCCAACAACATCTTTAACTGAATCCTTTTCCTTTCTGCTTACAATTACTGGTTTCATCTACTTTTTTTCTTTTTGCTACAACATCACTACAATTTTTCTAATTTCTTCTTTTTCGGCATACTACACGCTTTTCAAATAGAGGATATTGAGGTAAATTTGGAGCATACTCTCTTCTTAACCTATTATATTCTTTTACACAATTTAGATCTGCACTAATCTTTGTGTCATCAAAATCAATCAAGTACAATCCAGATAAAGTTCTAACTCGAGATAAAGCAACATATGCCATACCCTCCTTGAACACAGAACTTCCAATATTCACCAAAGCACTATGTACACTTAAACCTTGAGATTTATGAATAGTTACTGCATATGCCAAAGAAACAGGAAACTGTTTTTTGCGAACATATAAATCTTTCACAAGCAAAAATCGGGCAGAACAACGACTAATTTGTTGAACTTCTTCAATACCATCAAATTTAATTTTTATAAATTCAATTCCATCTCTATTTCGGTAATTCACAAAATCCACAACATGACCCATTGCTTCATTTACTAAACCTCTTTCCACATGTAAATTACGTCGTAAAATTATACGACAATTTAAAGATGCATACAGAGTCTTTTCCATACCAGCAGTTTTAGATATTGTCTTCTCTAAAGAATCCAATTTTGATTTCAACTTTTCTGCCAAATAATAGTTGCTCCTTCGTTCGATTTTATCAATAGCTTCCAGTTTCACAATCTCTTGATTTTCCAACTTTAACATTTTGTTGTTGAAGATTGAACATTCTTGCAGAGTTGGCATCAAGCATATGACAGATTTGTTTTCAGGAATTTTCAAAAAAATATTCTCTGGGAGAATATTTTCATTTGGAAACAAATTTGAAATTAATCGTCCATGTAAAGCTTCTTTGCCATGCTCAGTTAGCTTTCCAATTCTTACATCTTGTCGAATATTTTTTATAATCTTCATCCTTTGCCTGTCGCATATTTTGAAGCAGTTCTGCATATTTGAAATTTAAGCATATGTTAACATTTCCAATGCTTCCTAAGCACTTCCTGGTATCTTCATGCGTAAGCATTTTAAACACTGGCTGTCCTTTCACTGGAGTTAGTTGCAGTAGATCTCCAAAAACAATGATGTGTTTGCCTCCAAATAACACATCATAGTCTGTTTTAAGAATTTCTTGCATTCTTAAATGCACAAAAGCAAGCATTACATTTGATACCATGCTTACTTCATCAATGATAAGAAGTTTCATTTTCTTTAGGACTCTTGAAACTTCACAACAAGCTTCTCCAGATAGCTTGTGGTATTGTAATTTGTTATCATGCTCTACTGGCGGCATCAATAAGCGATGTAAAGTAATACCTTTAATGTTGTGTGCTGCCAACCCAGTTGGAGCAGTAACAACACAAGAGAGCGATGACTCCGTTCTTTTCTGCAGATATGTTGCAATTGCTTTAATCAGGAAACTTTTTCCAGTTCCTGCTTCTCCACTCACGTACAATCGGACAGGTATAAATGATGTACATGAGCACTCTTTTTTCTCATGAGATAAACCATGCTCAATGTGTTCTGTGACTTCGTCATATATTTGTCTCTGCTCAATGTTTAGTTCTTTTTCCAAATCTTCTAAGTTAACTCCATCCTCCTGAGCTTGTTCCATGGCTCTTTCAACTTCATCCATGGCAGTGGCAGCTTCATTTTGTATAATTGGTCCTCCTAGTGGATCCTGACTCAATGAAGCAGAACTCTGACTATCTTGAGAACTGTCTCTAGCAATCTCTGCTGCAATTGTAGCTTCTTGCTGTATTTCCTCGTTCAACGTTTGCAGATAATTTGAAAAAACAGGACATTCTATGGTATCCTTGGTTGCATTGAACGAATCTTCATAAGTAAGAAAATCTCCAAGTAGTTCCTCTTCTGTACGCCAAGGCTTAAAGAGTTCCAAAAGAGCTAAGTAATAAAATTCCCTTTTGTCTGGAGATTCACAACTCAATTTTCGATGATTAATCAAATGGCCTTTTCTTTGTTTCACTAGACAACCTTCACATCCAATTACAGCATATACACCTTTATTGATGTCTTCTGTGACGTTCCTTTTAAAAGTATAGGTTTGCAGAACTTCATAGAGACAAACGTTCTCAAGATGAGTACTTCTATTTGGATAGTATGTATCCAACATGTTTGTCTTCAAAATATCTGTACAGTCTGGTTCTTTCTCCGCCAAATACTCTGGGCCCGATTCACAGAACGAACTTAAGACAAAATCCTAAACTTACTACTTTCAGTATTCACAGAAGTTATGATTTTGTCTTAAGACAGACTTAAGACAGACTTAAGACAGACTTAAGTTAGGAGTTTGTCTTAAGTCTGTCTTGAGTCTGTCTTAAAACAAACTTAAGACAAAATCCTAACTTCTGTGAATACCAAAAGTAGTAAGTTTAGGATTTTGTCTTAAGTTCGTTCTGTGAATCGGGCCCTCTATTTCTTGTACAGATTTCAAAACTCGGTTTCGTGTTGCAGCAAGACCTAGACTCACCCAAATGATGGTTCTAGATTTGGCATATAGACTTGCTGATGATAACCGATCAGAACATTCATATGCTCCAATTTCTCGATGCGACAACATCTTCAGACTGTAACTGTATAATTTCTTGCTTAGACTCTTTTCATGTGAAATTTCCTCCCACATTTCCTTCAGTTCCGTCTTTTCAGATTTTGTGATGTAAGACGTCACATATCGAGCCACAGCAATAGAGTTGTCAGCCACATATTGAATATCCATGTTAGCATTCCACATGGACAAAATGACTGGGTTGTAGTCATTTATGTATTTGGACTCCTCATTTCTTCTTAGGTTGTATGTATTTTTAGGTGATTTTCTTGTCACAGTATGTCGCAGAGAAGACATAAAATTGTTCACTCTTCCTTTCGATGTTTCTGGACGTGGAAATGCAAAACGACATTTCGTGTAGAACTTGTCCCTGGATTTGTATTTTCGACGCCAGTATTTTCCACAGTGATGGGTTTGAAAACTTAAAACTTGATGTCTCAAATTGTTTTCTTCTGTACTTTTCGGAACAGCACATGTAGAATACTGCTCAATGAAACTCATCACTTTCTCATCTGAATCTGTTCCAAATTTTGGTGCATCTTTAATCCATAGCAGCATATGTATGTGAGGAGCACCTCTTGCTTGATACTCCTTTCTCCAAAAGAAATCCAACACCTATCCAAGCGGAGGATTTTTTTTGTTTGTAATAAAAGACCTCATAGCTTCAAACCTATGATTGAAATACCTGCATACAATAACTGGATCCAAAGAGCACATTTCTCCAGGTGTCTTGTATTCAATATTTTCAATGTTTTTATTTGCCTCTCGTAGAAATTCAAGTAAGTCTTCCCAAGCATACTCAGCACAGCTAAGAGTGAGGAACCATGTAGGAGTTCCTAAGTTTCTTAGCATACATTTCAATTCCCCATGACGACTGTACCAATACTCGTTAGGACCACGCTGACATGCCATGAGATTAATTAGCTGAGATTCCAAAACACTGTCTTGCAGTTTCACTTTATCCATAAAGTCCTTTGCCGAAACATTTTGTAGATGTGCTCCACTTTTCAGTATATGGTTCACTGCATAAGAAAGTCCAGACAAGTCGCTCTCAAACAGTAAATGGAACAAATATGGAATGCATTGACGAAACCTTGGATCTTCTGCATATAATCTTGAAGTCCGGTATTCAGATGCAGGAATTTGAACAGGTCGGTCGTCACATCGTCCACCTTCACCTGTTAAAAATAACTGTGGAAAACAACGAGCTTCCAAACTTTCTTCCTATACACTAATGGGACTTCCTTTTGGTTCTTTCATTTGAAACAAGTAAATAGCATTCCCCATTACTTCTTTGGAATGCAATGGATGAACACTATAATGTTCATAAATTTCTTCACTTCTAGAGACATCAACTTTTTCTATTTGCCCAGCAGAGAAATCACTGTCCTCTTCTACAGTTGTTTCCTCTTCTCCCATATACACATTTTTATAGTACTGATTATTTTTTACCAGATACAACGTTGCCGTTTTGACTTTCCTAACATCCACTAATTCTTGCCAGATTTTCTTACTCTTTGTCGGAACACCATTAACTAGAATAACCAGAGGTTCCTCCTCTACTTTTTCTACACCAATTGTATTATTATTTTTCTTAAAATCTGGAGGCAAATAAACAACTCTTCCCTTTAATCCTCTCTGTAAATCTGAAGGAGGCAATTTCCCTGTCTTAGGCTCCATGCGAACAATAGCCTGAAAAGGATGCACACATTGAATCAGAATAGACTCATAGGTATTTAAATCCATCAATTCAGAAGGAATGTCTAGCAACTCCAGATATTTATGAACAGCTCTAGCAGGCATTCTGTTTTCATTTAATTTATTATAACAATATTTACAAATACGTTGATTAGAACCCAAATCAAAACAATTTTCTACCAACAAATAAGTTGCAAAATCCTTCCACTCATTATTATTTACCTTTTCACTTTTTACATATAAATCAACTAATCTAGTCTGATGCTTATAATGAGTTCTTCGACAACATACACAAGTAAAATTAGGCCTTTCACTTGAATTCACCTTAAACTTTGTAATTTCATGTTCAAATTTTTCTGTACTTGAAATCTCTACATTCTCTTCTACATTACCTTCTATTACTGTATCAATTTCTGCACTGTCCTCTTTTTCACCAAAGTAACAAAACTCAATTTCTTCACAAATGTTTTTCACATCTAATTCAGTCCCATGCAAAAGAGCACTGTTTAACTGTTTTAGTTTAAGTGCTGGACTTTTTGCATAATACAACCTTCTCACTAATTTCCTCACTTTATTATGATGCACTGCTAACATCCTAAAATGGTGAAAAACACTCTGACATACTTTTCTTGAAAGACAAGCCAGTGAATGCCCTTGCAAACCTGTTTTTTCTCTCACTCTACAAGTATCTAACTCTTGCAAAATTTTCATTTTTTGTTTTAGACTTTTCTTAGTATATGTCCGTAAGAAACTGCGAAACAAATCAATTGAATCCTGTTGCACACTACAAATACTACTACAATTCCAAGTATGCACTGGAGCCTTAGGACATCTCCCTAAAACTTCACCAGCTAACACCTTTTCTGTATTTCTAAGCACAATCTTTTCTTTTTCAACCGGACAACCATCCTTCACCTCATATGCTCGACCACTGGTTTCAACTGCATGCACCAAATCATTATCCTGAAAGTAACTTTCTTCATTAAAAAATGGCTCACAACTTGAACTATGCTTCCATTCTCCAGAAAAAAATCACAAAAATTAGTCCGATTAATTATTCTTTTCCACGTACATTTTGATTTGAACACATTGATTACCTTATCTACTGTACGTAGTCTATTCATTACTAATCCATATAACTTGTTTTTGACTTTAAATGCTTCATCCACAATCTTTACTATGTTTTTTTTCTTGTTAAAAGCGGTCTTTTTTTGATACCTCTTTCCTTTTTTTAATAAATTGAATACTATTCTGTTATAAAACATTCGTCTACGAATTTCAATAAATTGATTTCTCCTTCTATTGCTATAGACAATATCATCTCCTTCTACAGGTCTAACATTTTTTGAGGAGCACAATTTCTTCTTTCTAATTAAAGGAGTCTTATTCTTCTTAGAAACATCATCCTTTTTTTTTACATTTCAATAACTTCCTGAGAAAATTCTTAGTTTGCTTACCAGGAGCATTATTTTTTTTCACTGAAGATTTTGTTTTGGATGAGTCTTCTATTTCGCTTTTCTTGGTCCTTAAATCTTTTTTATATTTTTTCTGACGTCGTTCCTTTGATGGCATATTGTTTGATCAATGTATAGATGATTATAATCTGTGGTAAAGAAAAAATAACATATTATAGACCACTACAAATATATTACATAGCAATTACAATAAGTAAACGATATAAACATTAGTTTACAACATAAGCCTGATTTATATTACATGTACTGTGCTTTGTGTAAAAAACGATTTACTATGGAAAATGTTTTCTGAAAAAATATCTGGCTTTTAAATTTTGCTCAAGGTTCACACTGAGTGTCTCTTTGAAATAAGGAATTACATTTTCACATTTCTCAATAATGTCACCTGTGCCTTCTAACAGTTTCTTAGCTTAAAAGGTACTCTGGGGCAGATTTATGAAGGCCTTGCGCCGCCGGTGCGTCACTTTATCTGACGCAACAGCGGCGCAAACAATGCGCCCTATTTACAACGTGACGCATCTAGGAGATGCGTCACGTTGTAAAGCCCTGCGCCACTTGTGGGCGTTCCAGCGCAGGGTGGGCGTTCCGGGGCAGGTGCGCCTCGCAAAAGTGGCTGAGTGAAATCTATAAGATTTCACTCAGTCACTTTCAGGACAATGCTGCGTCAAAAGCCTGCGCCTGCTTGAAGCAGGCGTAGGTCTTGACGCAGCATTGTGGAGATGGGGCACCCTCCATTTCAAAGGCACACCCGGGATCTTGTTTACACAGCTTAGAGCCTATTTCTATAGTAAGAGGCCTAACACAGACGATGCCTAAGATTCCCTATTAGAACATATACTAAAGCCCAACTGACTTTAAAAAAACATGTACTTCCATATTTTTAAAGACATCAACTAAGCATATTATTCACCCAGATCCATTTAAAATCAAGCTTGATTCACAGTGTAATCTTAGTCACATGACCAGGATGTTACATGTAATTTACCATGTCTGTCTCTGCATGCAATATGTGTGTGTATGCTCATACTATGTCACTGTCTCTACTGGCAAAAAACAGACCACATATATATAAACAACACATAACATTCCTTGTTCATTTCAAAGGCACACCCTGGATCTTGATTGCACAGCTTAGAGCCTATTTCTGAAGTAAGAGGCCTAACACAGACACTGCCTAAGATTCCCTACTAGAACATATACTAAAGCCCAACTGACTTTAAAAAAACATGTACTTCCATATTTTTAAAGACATCAACTAAGCATATTATTCACCCAGATCCAATTAAAATCAAGCTTGACTCACAGTGTGATCTTAGGCACATGAGACACATGTCATGACACACACACAAAGAGAGAAATGACACACAGAAAAAGAGAGATTATGCATGTGCAAAGTGACATGAGACACAGACAGAGTACCCTTTAAGCTTAGAGAGGCAAACTGTTAGAAGGTACAAGTGACATTATTGTAAAATGTGAAAATGTAATTCCTTATTTCAAACAGACACTCAGTGTGAACCTTGACCAAAATTTAAAAGCCAGACATTTCACCAGAAAACATTTTCCATAGTAAATCGTTTTTTACACAACGCACAGCCCATTTAAATGACCACTTCAAAACAAAGCAGAAACCTAACTCATTTCCAAAATACATTTCCAATATACACCATTCAATTTTAAAACAGCATTACAAAAAAGCATGACACACAACACTAGAATTAAGAAGCACAATATGTTTCTTAATCTTCCCCATAGTACATACAGCAGCCTATCTTTATTAAAAGAATCATTACTCACCTTTAAAAATGATTTGGAAGATGGAGAACAGTGTCAGTCACACACACCAGATTTTCTTAAGCAGAATCTCTGAATAATGCTTCTGTCACAGGAGCCTTTCAATAATGGCACAGATTCCCTCTCATTTCAGACCCATATTCTTGTACATAACCAATCAAAATTCTTCCCACACAAATTCAAAACCAAACTGCACATTTTAATTGGTTGTACATTTCAACACTTTGAAACTCACATAATATTCACCCATCCCGCCAGTGCTCATTCAGCCTGTTACCATGGTAACTCCCACCTAACCCAGGCCACAGTTCAAAAGTTTATCATAAAATGTTGCAAAAGAATGCAGCAAGGGTGTTTGACCTCTCAATATACTAGCTAATCATGTGCAATGTTTCTTTAAATGACCTTTTCTCAACCATTAAAATGACTTCTTACAAAAAAAAAGCATAGACCCTAATTTTCAGTGCTGAATTTTAAGAAAGCACCAATCATTTCTTGTTTTTCAACTGCACTGAATCTCAACCTCTTTTTTTCATAATTCCTACTTACAAACTGCCATTTAATTTCCACAACTCATCTGAATAAAAGCACATCAACCTTCAAGATGCCAAAAGTCTGGTTTGTGGGTCATAGCTTTGTCTATTGGAGTGAAAAATTTGCAAGTAACAGAGGTATTTACAACCTTGATTTACCAAATGTGGACATTGTGTGGATTGGACAGAGAGGATTAAGAAGTCACCAATTGATACCATTGATAAAATCCTTTATGCATCTACCACACCCTGACCTCATAATTGTGCACTGTGGTGGCAATGACTTGGGCACTTTGACTGGGGTTGGTCTGCAAATGCTTTTAAAGGACATCTTTGGGCAATTGATGAAACTTTTTCCAAAAACTGCATTGGTATTTTCTAATATATGCCAAAGGCAAAAATGGAACTGGTCCAACCAATTTTGTCCACAGATTGAGAAAGCAAGGAAACGTGAATAAATCTGTTTCTGCTTTCCTCAGAGACTATGGTATGGGTTCCATATATCACAACAACTTGCGTTACAACATGCAAGGCATCTATAGGAGAGATGGTGTACATTTCACAGATGAGGGGAATAGAGTCTTCCTCTTAAGTTTGAGACTCTGCATTGGTACCTACTTGTAGGTACAAAAAACACCCACATAACACAACAGCTCTTTTCAGAGCTACTCTACCTCTAAGCACTCTAAATAATTTTTTTACTCTAATTTTTTACACAGTTTTTTCCCGTGGTCGCTCACGGTGTGCGTACCGGAGAGCGTACACGGGAACGCACCCAGCGCTCACCCCGCGAAAATTTAAAAATAAAAAAAAAACTTGTTTTGCCCTTCAGGGTCCTTCTAGGCCTCCCTCATAAAACCTAGGGTGTCTACCCTGCCCCCTTTTAATCATTTCCCCCTTTTTATTTTCACTTGATAGCCAATCAGCTTTCCGCTCGCGCACCTCCGTGGCGCGCCGGGTGCGCTCCCCGGTACGCGTACCGGTAAGCGCTCGAAGCGCGCTTATAGATATATAAATGTGTTTTTGACGTTGCTTTTCATAAAAACCACTGGAGCAATTTCAAACAAATTTGGAAAAGGCCCTACTACGTACCAGTGCCTATCATTTTACCAAGTTTGGTGTAATTCCATTCATCCGTTCGGGCTGTAGCTGTGTCTAAATGTCCTATACAAAATTGCATGGGGAAAACACATAGAATTCCAACAATCATCATGGCACACTTATAATGAGGAGATTCCTGAACATATGATTGAAGAGGAAATTCCAGATGAGGACATGCTACAAGTTCTATTAAATTATGAAAATTCTGAACAATAAATTAATATTTACAAATTAAAAATTAGTTGACATATTATTCATTTTTATTTCTAATTTATGAGGTAGTAGCGAAGTGATTGTATTGAAGTGAATTTTAGAATCTGCATCGGTACCTACTTGTACGTACTTAAATCACCCACATAACACAACAGCTCTTTTTAAAGCTACCCTACCTCTAAACAATCCAAATTCTTATTTTACACTATTTTCAATGTTTTTCCCTGTCGTACGCTCTGGGTGCGCGTACCGGAGAACATACATGGGAACGCACACAGCGCTTACCCCGCGAAAATCGAAAATAAAAAAAAATGAAAAAAAGTATTTTTGCCCTTTAGGGTCCTTCTAGGCACCCCTCAGAAAACCTAGGGGATCAGGGGGTGTCTACCCTGCCCCCTTTTAATCATTCCCCCTTTTTATTTTCACCTCTTGTGTCTCGATTCTACCGAGACACGAGATGGCAGACTCACCAGACTGTTTAGAATGTTGACAGACATCCGACAGCCAATCAGCTTTCCGCTCGCACACTCCCGTAGCACGCCGAGTGCGCTCCCCGGTACGCGTACCGGTGAGCGCTCGGAGCGCGACTATAGATATATATGTGTTTTTGAAGTTGATTTTCAAAAAAAACACTGGAGCAATTTTCACCAAATATAGCAAAGGCACATCTGCGTACCAGTCCCTACAATTTTGCAAAGTTTGGCGTAATTCCGTTCAGCGGTTCGGGCTGTAGCCGTGTCAGAACGCCCTATGGAAATTAACATGGGAAAACACACTTTTTTCTCAGCCCCCACTTCACGAATCCCCCCGAAACTTTCAGGGAAGGAGCGCAGCCTTAGGGGGTCAGGGTGCTTCTACCCTGCCCCCTTTTTTAGTTCTACACGTTTGTTTTTCTGCTTTCTTGTGCCTCAGTCTACCGAGGCACAAAATGGCTGCCAACAATTTCTGTTTTGGAGTGTTGACAGACAGTGGCAGCCAATCAGCATGAGTCGCATGCTCATTGGCTTTCAACAAACCAGGAAGTGTTGGCAGCCATCTTGTGCTTGGTAGACGGAGGCACAAGAAATCAGAAAAACAAACGTGTAGAACACAAAAAAGGGGCGGGGTAGAAGCACCCTGACCCCCTAGGCCTGCCCAGGTGGTCCCACAAGGTCCCCCAAGGCCCCAAAAATGTTTTTTATAAAACCCGGTCTGTTTTTTTTCAAATTACTGCCTGGGGGGACCAAATCGTGGGGGCATAGTGATGAAGAAGTGTGGGGGGCCCCAATCCTTCCCACACTGCCCCGGGGACCACCGTCCCCCGGGGCAAAGCAACACAGCCCTCTGGTGCATACTGGAGGCTCCTGGTGGGCTAGTTGGCCCCCAGGGACCCCCAGTATGCAAGGGGAATTAGTTCCCCCTCTGCAAACACACCCGGGGGCTGCGTTGCAGAGAGATGTAAAAAAGGGTGTGGCCTCATTACACCTCTCTGCAATGCAGCCCCTTGGCGCATACTGGAGGTTCCAGGGGGGCTAGTTGGCCCCCAGGGACCCCCAGTATGCAAGGGGAATTAGTTTCCCTTCTGCAAACTCGCCAGGGGGCTGCGTTGCAGAGAGGTGTAAAAAGAGGCATAGCCTCATTACACCTCTCTGCAATGCAGCCCCCTGGCGCATACTGGAGGTTCCAGTGGGCTAGTTGGCCCCCAGGGACCCCCAGTATGCAAGGGGAATTAGTTCCCCCTCTGCAAACGCGCCAGGGGGCTGAGTTGCAGAGAGCTGTAAAAAGGGGCATAGCCTCATTACACCTCTCTGCAATGCAGCCCCCTGGCGCATACTGGAGGTTCCAGTGGGCTAGTTGGCCCCCAGGGACCCCCAGTATGCAAGGGGAATTAGTTCCCCCTCTGCAAACGCGCCAGGGGGCTGAGTTGCAGAGAGCTGTAAAAAGGGGCATAGCCTCATTACACCTCTCTGCAATGCAGCCCCCTGGCGCATACTGGAGGTTCCAGGTGGGCTAGTTGGCCGCCAGGGACCCCTAGTATGCAAGGAGAATTAGTTCCCCCTCTGCATACGCGCCCGGGGGCTGCGCTGCAGAGAGGTGTAAAAAAGGGTGTGGCCTCATTACACCTCTCTGCAATGCAGTCCCCTGGGAAATACTGGAGGTTCCTGGTGGGCTAGTTGGCCCCCAGGGACCCACAGTATGCAAGGGGAATTAGTTCCCAGTCTGCAAACGCATCAGGGGGCTGCGTTGCAGAGAGGTGTAAAAACATTTTTTTTCAATTTATATTAAAAATATGTAATGTAATTTAAAAAATAAAATATCTAAAAATAATTTAAAATAATGTAGTAAATCAGTATAAAAATATAACAATTAATACATTTAAAGATTATCATTTACAAAACCATTGAAATTCGCTGAAAAAACCATAGGTTTCAGCCACGTTATAGTTTAAAAAACCTTTGAAATTCCCCCGTTATAGTTAGTTGTACTCACTATAACTTGCGCTCCCGCAATCCACTGCTGATGATGTCACATATTACATCATTCATGACATGGTCAGTGACATCACTGATGACATCTCAAATGACATCACTGATGACATCACTGACGACATCATCCTTGTGAAAGATTGGCAGACCTCCTCTCAGCGTAATATATTCCTTGATACACACATTCAAAAATAGAAACTAAAATTTTCAAAAAAATGGAGATACCAATTCCAGTTAGAACAACCTATTCAGTAATTCCAAAATCTACATACACATCCAGTCAATCAATCAATCAATATATTCTTTATTTGGTTATTAAGACAGAATAACCATAAAAGTACATGTAAAAACACAATTTTAAAAATACATAACATCATCCAATGCACCTAGAAATCTATTCAACTCAGTTTAGGTTACAATTGATTTACGTGATTTAAAAACATTCTTTAAAAATGAGGAAATAAATACGATTGTCAAGATATTGTCCAATTTCTGTAAAGCTAAAAAGGCGGGAAGACAACAATTAATTTCCATTATTTTCAATAGTGGAACTACCCCTCTATGACGTGGCATAGTATAAAATTTGCAGAAGAAGAAAATATGCATGTCCGACTGCTCTGACTGATCGTCACAAGGGCACATAGGCAAATTTTTGGACCAATCATTCGTTACAGGAAAACTAAGTAATCTAAGCAATAAATTAAATCTGAAACGAATTAATAAAAACTTTTTATGGTCACTCATTTGCAATTTGATGTATGGCTGAATTTTTCCTAAAGTTACAATCTGTGCATGTGCTACCACAGATACTTTCTTCATTTCAATCATTGATCTGTGATCATGTAGGTAATGCATACATTTTTCTTTCAAAGCTTTCCTTGAGATGTTACGTAAAGCGGACGGGTCGGAGAAATAGTTCCCCATACACAGGTCAGTGAGGAAATTCCTCACATAACACAGCCACTTTACTTTATTGCTTTTTTCTAAACTGACCACATTATTCAAGATCAAACGATTTAGCCCACACTCGTCCGACATCCATATTCTGTGCCATAATAATATTGGGGCAGTCCTTATGATATCCTCTAGGTATGGTTCTCCAAGTTCTACTTGACAGACGTATGTGGAGACACTTTTAGATACACCTAGGAGATATTTCATAAAGCAGCTTTCTACCGTCTGTAGAGATGTTACATTTGTGTAGCCCCATTAACCTGCGCCATATGTCACAATTGCCACACAAGTGGCTTTATACACAGTAAACATTTCTCCAATGGGTTTTCTCCCTATTTTTTGCCTAAAATTTTTCAAAGCCATAATGGATTTACAGAACAAAAGTTTTCTGGTGTTAATTGTAGTATTCCATAGGCCCGTCTGTTCAAACTAAACTCCTAAATAGGAAAAGGTTGCAGTGAAATCGACTGGGGAAGAGCTAATAACTATCGCCTTTTTCTTTCTGTGCACACCCGCACCACAGGTCATGGTGAAAGTCTTTGTACAGTTTATCCTTAAATCCAGCCCAGTCATAAAATCTGCAAAGGACGTAACTAGCTTCTGCAACGCCATAGGAGTTCTGCCATCAGAACGGCATCGTCGGTGTACAACAATGCTGGAATCGGTCTTACCCCCACCATTGGCACGTCCCTGCATGCCTTCAGAAGAGTGTTCTCCACATCGTTGATATAGAGTGAAAAAAGGAATGGGGCCAAGACGCAGTCCTGGCGTACTCCCCTGGCAATGCCAAAAGAGTCAGTACACTCGCCATTTTTCCCGTGCCTGACTCTGGCAGTTGCGGCAGAGTAAAGTTCACGCAGAAAGTTAATGATTGCGGAGTGTACACCCAATTTTATCATCACCAGCCAAAGTTTACTATGCGACACACAGTCGAATGCAGTACTTAAGTCCACAAAAGTTAAAAACATTCGACCGGCCTTGGCTTTTGTGTATTTTTCTGTTAAAATGTACAAATTTAAACATTGTTCGATTGTGCCGAGCCCTTTTCTAAAACCATACTGTAAAACGCTAATAATCTTGTTTTCGTCTGCCCAACATTGCAATCTGTTTAAAACCACCCGCCCGAGAATTTTAATAGTAGAGTCCAGGAGTGATATAGGAGGATACAATTAAAAATTTGTCCTGTCTCCTTTTTTGTATATAGGGACAATCAATGATTTGTACCAGGAGGGCAATAAGCCATGTTTAAGTGTGGCATTTAAAAGTTGTGTCAAATACATCTTATTACACACGGACACTCATCTATAGAGTTACTCACACACAAATTCAGAAGAATCCTGTGGCTGCTGTTCTGCCATTTTGATATGAAAAAAGCTGGAACAAAGCAAAGATCCTTCTCTCAGGAAACCAAAAGAGATAGTGAGGGAAGTGGGTGGGGTTTTTCAAGTTCTGGAAAAGAAACTACTACAAAACAATCAAAAGTGTTGTTTTCATGTCACATGACTTTACGTGCACGCAACGTGTGCGCACACATGCGTGCACGTTGCGCGACCATCGCATATAAATGACGTTTTACCCGATTTTCGTAAAAACTTTTAAAAATGTGAAAAGGAGGCAGGGAAGAGGCTCCCAGACCCCCTAGGCCTTCTCATGGGGTCCCTGAAGGACCCCGAAGGGCAAAAAATCACGAGGTGCGCGCACGTTGCTCGCACCCTCGAGGCAGAACGGAGTCAAAAACAATAGTGGAGAACATGAAAAGGGGGCACGTTGCGCGCACATTGAAAAAAATTATTAATTGACAAATTTGACTGTTTATATTTTGATTGAAGATGTAGACTATACTATTTAACTTTATCCAAATCATAAAAACTAGCTGTGCCGTTGCATATTACAGGATACAGTCAATGTATTACAATATACAAAGGCAGTTTGTTGGAAAATAAATATATAAACAATATAAAAATTGATACAGAAATTAGCATTTTAAAAAAACCATAGGTATCACACACGTTATATTTAGGAATTAGCACTTAAAAAACTTTTTATATTCACTGAAAAAAACAAAGATTTCACACACGTTATAGTTAGGAATTAGCATTGAACAAACTTTAGAAATTCACAGAAAAACCAAAGGTTTCACACACATCATAATTAGGAATTAGCATTTAAAAAACCTTGCAAATTCACTGAAAAAAACCATAGGTTTCAGGCCTGATATAGTTAGGAATTAGCATTTAAAAAACCTTAGAAATTCACTGAAAAAACCATAGGTTTCAGGCCTGATATAGTTAGGAATTAGCATTTAAAAAAGCTTAGAAATTCACTGAAAAAACTGTAGATTTTAGGGGTGTTATAGTTAGCTGGACATTTCACTCATACAAAACCATTGAAATTCCTCCGATATAGTTAGTTGTACTAACTATATCTCGCGCGCCCGCAATCCACTGCTGATGATGTCACATATTACATCATTCATGACATGGTCAGTGACATCTCTGATGACATCTCAAATGACATAACTGATGACATCATCCACGTGATGATACACCTCATCATACACTAGTATAACCTTTCGTCACTCACTGTAAAATACAGAGTATCATATTTAAATCCATGTTTTTTTCAGAGAATTTCAAAGGTTTTTTAAATGCTAATTTCTAACTATATCAGGCCTGAAACCTATGGTTTTTTCAGTGAAAAAAAAAAATATATATATCTTTCTGATCTCTTGCAGGATGTCCCGTGTATCTTATCTTATATCAGTTATTGCTTGTTTATTAATCAGTATTATAGTTTGCTCAGTTATTGATTCATGCCTTTAGATTATAAGTTTGCTACATATCTTTGAATCTAATGCATTTGGTATCTGAGACAGCCTTTGTTTAGAGAGTGTTATGTAATAAACCCCAAACCTTATTCTAAAAGTGATAGTCTTTGAATTTTGCAAATAAAACTCCTTTTCAAAAGTGTTGTTTGTTTTGTATTGAAGTCTTGCTGTGCCAGGGGTGGTAAGACATGCTTAAAAGTGTATATTATTCAAAGGTGCAGTGGTATATTTGCTCCCCAGGTGGGAGTGCAGTGATCGGGTGTGGCTTATTGGTGAGAAGCCACATTCAAAACAGTTGTACAAGGCATTTTACAAGAAATAATGAGCAGTCCATGTAATTCACCGATAATTGGCATAAAGAAACCGAGCGGGAAATATATGGTCGTACAAGACCTCCGCAAAATTAATAAAATTGTCATCCCATGTTGTCCAGTTGTGCCAAATCCTGTAGTGATTCTGTATCAGATACCATGGGGAGCCGGATGGTTCACGGTACTAGATCTGTGCCGTGCATTTTTCTCCATACCATTACATCCAGATAGCAAATATCTTTTCTCGATCAAATTCGACAACCATGTCTATGTTTGGAACCGTGTCCCTCAGGTGTACAAAGAGAGTCCATCGATTTTCAATCAGATATTGAAATAATGTCTTGAATCTCTGGTTCTGCCCGGACAGTCTGTCCTGGTGCAACATATAGACGACCTGTTGGTGGCGTCTAAGACTCGAAATGACTGTGTTGTTGATACCATTGCATTGCTGAATCATTTGGCAGAAGGAGGGCATAAAGTGTCAACTGAAAAGTTACAATTCTGCACCACAACAGTAAAATATCTGGGGCACCAGATCGAAAGAGGTGTCAGAAGAGTTGTAGGAGATAGGGTCTGCTTCCTATGGTCACCCCCACTTTTTGCTGTGATTCTCTGGTTTTTCGACTTTAGTATGGCTGTGGGCCTGCTAATCAGACCCACAGCCCAGCTGTTCTCTCTCTAAATTGATACCATGTACTTTAGGTACATACCTGATTGGGAATTGGGTCACCTTTGTGAGCCCCTGTATAGTGTACCATAGGTACCCATGGCATAGGTACGTCCAAGGCCTACCAGGGGCTGCAGCATGTATTATGCCACCCCTGTCTGGCCATCCAAACTGACACCACAGGCTGATCACTCAGCTTGGGTAAAGTGGTGTAATCACCCCTTACTTAGATATAGTATACCTATATCTACCCTTATATATAGACACATAGTAACCTATAAGTCATCTCCTTATAGCTGTTCTATGATATAGCCATACCATATACTCTTAAGTTTATTATAATCCTCGTGGTTAATGCTAACTTTGGTTTGGCTTTATCAAAACATGTTGTGTAAGGTGTCAAACACTTTGGAATACTACCGCCTCGCCAGTTCTGGCGGCGGGGGTAGCATTCCACCCTTCTAGAGGGAAAAGACATGTAGTTACTGCTTTAACCAGTTAAAGTTAAACAGAGCCTCAGCATCACAAAATGGATGCTGCTGCCACAGACACGAGTCTGACCTCCTGCTGCTGGACGAAACTCCGGCAAGAGAGGCCTGGACAATTGGTTTCCTGTCAGGGGAGGTGTAGCACCTCCCCAGACAGCCTGTAGTGTATTGGGGCAGGGTGGGTTGAATGGAAATATGCTTTACCAGACACTGCCTGGGGCACACAAGGTGCTCCATGCATAGCCCGGTTCAAACCAGTTGCTGGGGCACTCCAGCCCCGCTCTGGTGCGAAACTGGACAAAGGCAAAGGGGTGTAACTACCCCCTTTTAAGGGTCCATCCATAGGAGGGACCTAGCAGGTAATCCAGCCCCTAAAATCAGTATAAAGATAGGAGCTTAGTCTAGAGACTTTAGATTAATCCTGGAAGAAACTTTGACACAAACTCTTGGACCTTCAATGTTCTATATCGACTAGAAGATTGAAGACATCTCCCTTGTGGTCAAGGAGTGACCACCCTGTGCAAACAGGCACCACCAGTAACTTGCCGGTTTGCTTTGTCGACGCTCCTGTCGGAACCCCAAAACTCAGCTACTCAGGAACTAGACTTCCAGACTTCTCCGACTCCGACCCATATCCACAGCAAAGTGGAGACCCGGGGTAGACACGAGAGACGTGGGACCGGACACCCTGGACATCTCGCACTTTGCTAACAGTGCAACTACCGAGGCACCCTCAAAGTTGTGCATTGGGGTTTGAGAAGCCCTAGTCCCGAGCACCATTTGCACCAAAGCTCAGCCCTCCACACTCCACGAGTGCCGCGTGGGGCCTGCTCCTGCATTTCAGCTTGACGCGTCTTCCCAGTTGCTAGCCCGTTGGCTAGTGAGCCCTCTTAAGATGAACTTTTTAATTTACACTACTGGCCTGGTTGCTCCTGGCTTGCCCCAGCTTCCCTCCAAAGGAGAAGCTCCCCAGACCTTGCGGGTCTGACCTGAAGCCAATCTTCACTTCCTGCGTGGATTGCGGTTACCAAGGCTTGTTGGGTCTAGTCCGGATACCGATACCACAGTCAACCAGATCCTTTGTGGGACAGCTCGAAGCCTGCTCCTGGTTGTTGTTGATGCCTCCTGGTCCTCGTGGCTGCAGAGACAAGGTTCACCTCTTCACCTGAAATCAACTCAACATCGCCCGGTTCCTTCCTGGTTCCTTCCTGGTCACTGGCTAGTGACCCAGACTCTGTCCCCTCTGCATTCAGGTTCTTCTCGTCTCCGATCCACCCTTGGATCCACCCAGACACTTTTCCTCTGGTCGCCTGCATCACTTCTTTGCAGGTCTCCATAGAAAACATTGACGAAACCCGACACGAAAAGACACCTATGCACCCGGCTTCCCTGGGTGAGGTAACTTGAGTACTCCGGTGCTCTGTGGGTGTTGACTCTTGAAGTGTCCTAGTTTAAAGGGGTTTTACCGTAGTCCATCCGGAAGTGTCCTTAATCAGAAACTTTGTAACTTCTTCGTTCTCCATTGTAAGTTAATGGTAACTCGCAACTGTGTTTAGACACTGCACGCGTCTCCCGTGGGTCTCCTACTTCCTAACCCTTGGTTGTCTAGTGTAGCCCCAGCGATTCCCTAGGCCCTAGGCCTTCTCCCTATTCCGGAAGTGGTTCTTATACCACTTACTTAGTATATGGTTTGTGAGGCCACTATGGCAGAACTGTATTTGTGCAACTTATAGTATGCTTAATGAGTAACTTGTGATGTATTTCGATCTCTGACCTCATAAAGAGTTCATAGGGGTTGTGTTAGAAATAAATACATATATATTTGATATATACCTTGTGTGGTGTCCTTTGATTTGGTACTCAAGGAATTATAATTGGTAAAACAGCTTGCTTCACATGCTCTCTGAGGTTGTAGCCTAAGACTGCTGGTCCATGCTACCACTAGGATAGCTTGTCTATAAGGTTGACTTTACAACCACCATTAATAAGGGTCGTTTAGACTGGTGCAAGGTGCCCACTAGAATAGTGGACATCATATGCCAGGCTAACTTCTCACATTGGTGTGCAGCGGTTGGGATAAGAGCTTGCTGTTGTTTTACCATATAAACTTGAGATATCGTGTGAATGATCAAATTAAGGTACCTGAAGGTACATATAAATCAAGTTCTTATAATACTTAAGTTCTACTGACCCACTCCTGAGGCGGAAAGCCGGGAGTTGGCGGTACGATTTGCTTTACCTGAATACTGTTTTTAAATTGTTTACTGTGATTGATACCTATGTGTTTTAAAAAATATTGAAACAAAGCCTACCTCTTTTAACCCTCACTCGGGGCAGAAGCCCTTTGCCTGTGGCAGCGCACAGCCGAGTTTAACGCTGTAGCGTTCTGTGTTTACTTCAGCGGCTGCCATCGCCGGCGTGCTCGCAGACCACGCCCCCTCGAGGCCACGCCCCCCGCCCTGCCCTTAAAGACGCTGATCTACTAGCTGCTTTATGACTTTGTGACCCACTCCTGAGGCGGAAAGCCGGGAGTTGGCAGTACGATTTGCTTTACCTGAATACTGTTTTTTAAATTGTTTACTGTGATTGATACCTATGTGTTTTAAAAAATATTGAAACAAAGCCTACCTCTTTTAACCCTCACTCGGGGCAGAAGCCCTTTGCCTGTGGCAGCGCACAGCCGAGTTTAACGCTGTAGCGTTCTGTGTTTACTTCAGCGGCCGCCATCGCCGGCGTGCTCGCAGACCACGCCCCCTCGAGGCCACGCCCCCCTGAGGTAGATATGTGCATGGACAGGAAGCGAAGCGGGAGCGCCGTTTGCGCGCCGAAGGCGCGCCTAATGCAAGCCCGTCTGCGCCCGTCCGCGCTCGACCGGGCCCGGGGCCAGAAGCTATGCCGGAACCAGCCTCCAACAAAGTTAATTATTCCCGCCGAGCCCTCCTGAGTCTCAGACCCACCAACAACACTTTGTGCAAGTATGTTCATGAAGGTGACGGACCCTTCACTAGCTGCACACTCTGTCATCCAGTCCGGCTTCAACTCACCGATCCACCCACCTCACACCCTGGCCTCAAACTAGCCGCACTGAATTGCAGGTCGCTCCCCAAGCATGCTCTACTCATCAATCACTTACTTGTAGACCACGACCTCGACGCTTTGTTCCTCACGGAAACGTGGCTCACCGCTCACTCGGATTCGGACGTGGTCATAGCCCTTCCCCCAGGCTTCCTCATCCAGTCCCAACCACGTCCCTCCGGCAGAGGAGGTGGACTAGCTATCCTCCATCGGGACCACTTCTCCTGCAGAATTAATGATGCCTATATCTCAGATTCAGAAAGCTGCCATTTTATCCTCCAGCTTGCACTGACAAGCTCGCTGTCAGGCCTCCTAGTATATCGTCCCACTGGCCATTTTGGCCCCTTTGCTAGTGCCCTTCTAGAATCAATATCTTCACTGGCCCATTCCAACTCCAACTTTACTATACTTGGAGACCTGAATATTCATTTCGACGACCCCCTAGATATAGGGGCCGCCGATTTGATTCTAGATCTGGCAGCCTACGGCCTCCAACTGACTAACTCTGGAGCCACCCACACCAAGGGTCACCTGTTAGACCCAGTCTTCAGCAATGTCCACACCCTTCAATCCAAAGTGTCTCTTCCCCTCCCGTGGACGGACCACTTTTTGGTCCCTATCTTCTTACCAGGAGTATTTAGGAAGCCCTACAAGCCTGCCACCCTCATCCGGGACAGGGCTTGGTCCAGACTCTCTACAGAGGACTGGGCCAGAACTCTGAACTCGATGACCCTTTCTCCGTCAGAGGACCCTGTCACAGCGGACAGAAATTTCAGAGAGTGGATTTCCACTTCCCTGGATTCGATCCTCCCCATTAAAACTCGCGAGGACAAAAACGGAAAGACAGGATCAGCCCCCTGGTTCAGCCCGGAGCTTAGAATCCTCCGCAAAGAATGCAAAAAAGCGGAGCGACTGTGGAGAAAGGACTGGCTCCACTCCGGTAAGGACGCCTACCGTAAGTCAGTGAGAACCTACAAATCCACCTTGAAACTCACTAAAGCCTCATATTACGATGCTAGAATAAAAAATGCCACCAATTCGGCGAGAGAGTCGTACCTTATTGCCAAAGAGCTTCTGAAAATACCAACTCCCCCCTCCTCCAACAGCTCCCCTCTGGGCAGAAGCGATGAACTGGCAACCTACTTCGATTCCAAAATCTCCCGTATCTTGGCCTCTCTCCCACCTCCCAGTCAGCCAACCTACAGTAACACCGATGTGTCTATCGCCCATACTGGAAACATCTCTCATCCACAGCTGACTGCGTTTAGGGCTGTATCCCTGGACGAAGTGGGAAAAACTCTGGCCAAGATGAAAAGCGGATCTCCCTGCGATCCCGCCCCCATGAGATTCCTGAAAACAGTTGCCCCGGCCATCGTACCCCCTATTACGGAGCTGATTAACATCTCGCTGTCCCAAGGCTCTGTCCCTCCGAGCTGGAAGGGTGCAGTAGTCAAAGCCCTCCTTAAAAAACCTCAACTGGACGCCTCCGATCTGGCAAACTACAGGCCGATCCCGCTCCTCCCGGGCATTAGCAAAATGGCCGAAAAACTGGTCAATAGCCAACTGTCCCTGTTTCTCGAATCCAACAACCTTCTGCGTCAGTCCCAAACAGGGTTTCGCCCTGGCCACGGCACGGACACCGCCCTCCTCACAGTCATCGAGGAGGCAAGGTGCATCTTGGATTCAGGAGGGTCAGTGGCAGTGATCCTCCTGGACCTTAGTGCAGCCTTTGACACGGTGAACCACCGTGTCTTGCTCCATCGGCTGGCCAGGGCAGGTCTTGGGGGTACGGCGCTTGCCTGGATAGAGTCTTTTCTATCGGGCCGCTCGTTCCAGGTCTGGGACGGCAATTCCCGCTCAGCCTCATTCCCTCTCTCTAGCGGAGTCCCCCAAGGGTCTTCGCTAAGCCCCACCTTGTTTAACGCCTATATGGCCCCCCTGGAGGATGTAGTAGCCCCATTCGGGATCAAGATAGTGAGTTATGCGGACGACACACAATTGGTCGTCTCTCTCTCACATCTTGACCACCGCCCAGACAATCTGTTGAACTGCCTCCAGGAAATCCACCACTGGATGTGCGATTCATCACTTAAGCTCAATGGATCTAAAACGGAAGTCATGCTTATGGGCAAGAAATGGGCTACTATTCCTCCATCGGTCTGGCCTGATGTCTTTGGCGAGGTGCCCACCCCGAAGAAGGAAATTAAGACCTTGGGAGTCTGGCTTGAGCCTGATCTATCCATGAAGACCCAGGCAGCCAAAACAGCAGGCACCTGTTTCGGACTCATGTGCTCTATCCGAAAGATCCTCCCGCTACTCCCTCCCCTATCAAGGAAACTCCTTGTTCAAGGCCTGATCCTTGCTCGTCTGGACTATAGCAACGCCGTCTATCTAGGAGCCCCTGAATCCACTCTGGCAAAACTCCAGCGCGCTCAAAATGCAGCTGCCCGGCTCCTAATGAATCTTCCCACCAGAGCCTCTGCCAGACCAGCACTCAAGGCCCTACACTGGCTCCCGATCCGTCAGAGGATTGAATTTAAGGCTATGTGTACCACCCACAAACTCCTCAACGGCCAAGGCCCTTCGACCCTGAGAGACATGGTCACTCCTTGTAAGGCTCCCAGACTCCTGCGCTCTGACAATGAGCGTCTGGCCAACATTCCGAGATTCAGGAAGGTGCGCACTGGTGGTCGACGCTTCGCAGTAAAGGCGTCCTCTGGATGGAACTTACTTCCACGCTGCTTGTGTCTGGAACCCTGCCACCTTCGGTTCCGCAAAGAACTGAAAACTTTCCTCTTTCCCAAATAGGACCTCCTCTCCCCCCCTGGTCATTACAAGTCTTTACAGCGCGGGGATGCCTCCGGGTCACCAGGCGCTTTATAAATCGCTAAATAAATAAATAATAAATTAGTTGTTGTAGAGCAAAAGGCTTAGCACACCCGGACTACAACTCCTAGAGAGGTTCTAGTAGGAAAACATTTAGTGTAGGTAGGTGCACACACCACACCTCACTAGATAATGTCCTTCTCTGCAGGGTCTAGTGTGCCTCTGCAAGAAGAGGATCCTCCCAGGATCCCTTCTAAATATGCCACATTTACTTTTCAGGAACTGAGAAGTCTGTGTATAGCTAGAAAGCTAAGACAAGGACAGAGTCCAACCTTTAACCACATGGTAGATATTTTAGTTGAGTATGATGTAGAAAAGGCATCAAACCCAGATCAAACAGGTAGCAGAGAGAGGGGCCATCCATCCACAGAAGAGAATGTTGGGGAAGATCCAGCACTATCTGATGAGGAGGTGGATGCTGAACGGGATGAGATTGCTGAACCTATCCTGGGCAACACAGGACTATCTGGGGGTGGAGAGGGACTTGGTGGGCCCCCTCCTACCTTTCCAAGTAGGCCTAACAGGAGACACAGAAGGCACAGGTCACTGTCCAGTGGCTCTGAGCATTCTGATGGCTCAGTAGGGTCTGATGCCTCTGCTCTAAGGAGGATGGCTTCCCCTCATAGGAGAGAGCACAAAGCTAGGATGAAGGAAGTAAATATTAGGATCAAGAGGCAAGAAATTGCCCTTGCAAAAGAGACCCTGGCTCTGGCAAGAGAGAAAAAGTTGAGTGGGGTAGAACCCACTGGTGGCAGCAACATTCCTAGAGATAGGGAAAGGTCTCATGACCATAAAAATCTAAATATGATTGTCCCTTCCTTCAAGAGTGGGGATGACATCCACAAATGAAATGGATAACTGCTTTGGAGAGGGCATGCAAAGTACAGCGGGTACCCCCCGATTCAGTGGGCAGCAATCTTATGGCTCTCCTTTTTAGATAAAGGCAGAGACAAGCTCCTCACAGTTAGTGATGAGGATGCTAACAACTACACTGTCCTGAAGAGTGCTCTGATAGATGGGTTTGGCTTAACCACTGAGCAGTATAGGTTGCTGTTCAGAGACACCCGGAAGACACAGACTCAGGACTGGACTGACTTTGTAGATTGTGCCACTAAGGCTCTGGAAGGCTGGTTACTGGGCAGTAAGGTCAAAGACTATACAGGATTATATAATTTGATTATGAGAGAGCAAATTCTTAGTAATTGTCAGAACCAGTTATTGCATCAACACCTGATTGACTCTGATCGGACCTCTCCCCAAGAATTTGGAAAGAAGGCAGACAAATGGGTCAGAACCAGGGTGAAGCAGAAGGTCCAGAACCAATTTGGAGATCAGAAGAAGCAAGACCCAAAGGGTGGGGAGAATGCAAAAGACCAGAAGTCTTCGCCAGGTCCCCAAAAAACTTCTAGTGAGGGGGGTTCTAAGAAATCCAAAATTAAAGAAGGTCCAAAGAAACCATGGTGCAACTTTTATAAGGTTAATACTCACTGGACCAGTGAGTGCACCAAGAAGGAGGCAGCTCCAGCCACCATTGCCCCTAAGGCAACTGTTCCCCCTAGTACAGCTAATAGTGGTGGTTCTCACCAGAAGGGTGTAGTAGGGTTGACCCTGGGAACTGAGGTGGATTCTGGCCTAGTCAGAATACCAACTCAAGCTGTTCTTGTCTGTGATGTGGACATGGCTATGTCCTCTACTGTGAGCCCCAGTAACTTGGGCAGGTACAGACAGACTCCTTTGATTAATAATAAAGTGGCTCAGGCCTACAGGGACACATGTGCCAGTGTCACCATGATGACACCCAACTTTGTGGACCCTGGACAGTTCATACTAGGTGAGAATTACCTAGTGACCAATGCAAGCAATGTCACTACCACTCAGTATGGCAATTGTAAATTTCTCCTGGGGAGGGGTAACTGGCCTCAAAAGAGTTGTTGTTAGTTCAGACCTCCCTGTAGATGTCTGCTTGGTAATGATCTGGAATCTTCAGTCTGGTCTGAAGTGGAGTATAGGACTCATGCAGAGATGTTAGGTATATCAGCACATGTCCTTGCTGTGACCAGGTCACAGGCCAAAAAGTGCAAAACTGAACAGGCCCTGGATCCTGAAATGATGGACCAGTTGCCTACCAAGAGAAAGAGCAGTAGGGTAAGGGCAGTTCCTTCCCCCTTGCCTCATAATGAGGATCAGCCTTCCATGGAAGCTGACTGTGAGACCCAAGAAGGAACTGTCCTAGAAGAGCTTGAGCCTGATCAGGTTGAGTTTCTTGGGACATGGGGACCTTCAAGGGCAGATCTGAGGCAGGCGCAGTTGGACTACCCCTCTCTTGAACCCCTCAGACAGCAAGCTGCTGCTGAGGTTGCTGGGAATGCTACAGGTACCCATAGAGTGTATTGGGATGAAGGGCTCCTGTATTCAGAGGCTAGAGACCCCAAGCCTGGTGCTTCCAGAAGGTTGGTCATACTTTTGGCATTCAGGGGCTTCCTTCTCACCTTAGCTAATGATATTCCCCTAGCAGGACATCTTGGCCAGAACTTGGGACAGGCTTGTCCCTCACTTTCACTAGCCCACATGTCAGAAGATACTAAGGAGTTTTGTCGCTTCTGTGTCACCTGCCAAGCCAGTGGGAAATCAGGTGGCACCACAAAGGCCCCCCTAATACCACTACCTGTGGTGGGGGTTCCCTTTGAAAGAGTTGGGATTTACATTGTTGGACCAATGGATCACCAAACAGCATCTGGGCACATGTTTATTCTGGTGGTAGTGGATCATGCCACCAGATACCCAGAAGCTATTCCCCTAAGGACCACAACGCCCCTGTTGTGGCAAGAGCCCTCCTGGGAGTTTTCTCAAGAATGGGTTTTCCGAAGGAGGTTGTCTCAGACAGAGGTGCAAACTTTATATCTGGATATTTGACTGCTATGTGGAAAGAGTGTGGGGTTAACTACAAGTTCACCACACCCTACCATCCACAGTGCAATGGTCTAGTTGAAAGATTTAACAAGACCTTAAAGGGCATGATCAAGGATTGACCTGAAAAGCTGAGGCGAAGATGGGACATCCTTCTGCCCTGCCTTTTGTTTACTTACAGAGAGGTCCCACAGAAAGGGGGTTGGCTACAGCCCTTTTGAACTTATGTTTGGGTACCCTGTAAGAGGACCCCTATGTCTGGTGAAGGAGGGATGGGAGTTACCTCTCAAAGCTCCAAAGCAAAACATAGTGGATTATGTACTTGGTCTCCGCTCCAGGGTGGCTGAGTATATGAAAAAGGCATTGAGGCTAGCCAGGAACTCCAAAAAGCCTGGCATAACCAAAATGCTGTGCTGACTGTTTACCAGCCAGGGCAGAAAGTGTGGGTGTTGGAGCCAGTGGCCCCATCAGCTCTCCAAGACAAATGGTCTGGACCCCATACTGTTGTTGAACAGAAGGGAGAGGTAACCTGTCTGGTTGACCTTGGAACTCCCAGGAGTCCCCACAGGGTGCTTCATGTCAACAGATTGAAACCATATGTTGACAGGGCAGACATGGGCTTGTTCATGGCTACAGATGAGGGACAGGAGGAGTAGAGTGACCCTCTCCCAGACCTGCTTTCTCAGAACCCTGATGATGGTTCAGTTGATGGTGTAGCCTTGGCAGGCAGCCTCACTGAGCAACAGCAGAAGGACTGCAGACAAGTTCTACAGTCCTACAGACATATGTTTTCTCTGACTCCAAGTCAGACTAGCTGGTGCACCCATGAGGTGGACCGTGGTGACAGTCTGCCTGTGAAGAGTAAAATCTACAGGCAACCTGACCTTGTCAGGGACTGTATCAGGACAGAGGTCCAAAAGATGTTGGAGTTGGGAGTCATTGAGCCCTCCGAGAGGCCTTGGGCCAGTCCTGTAGTCCTGGTGCCTAAACCTCACACCCAAGATGGTAAAATCGAGATGAGGTTTTGCGTGGATTACAGAGGCCTCAATGCTGTCACTAGGACAGATGCCCACCCAATCCCAGGAGCAGATGAGCTGATTGACAGATTAGCTTCTGCCAAGTTTTTGAGTACATTTGATTTGACAGCTGGCTACTGGCAGATCAGACTAGCTGATAATGCAAAAGCCAAAACAGCATTCTCAACCCCTGGAGGTCATTATTAATTTGTGGTAATGCCCTTTGGCATGAAGAATGCCCCTGCCACATTCCACAGTTTGGTGAACCAAGCCCTCTCAGGTCTGGATGACTACTGTGCAGCTTATCTTGATGATATTGCTGTCTTTAGCTCCACTTGGGAAGATCACCTGATCCACCTGAAGAATGTTTTGGAGGCCCTGCAGAAGGCAGGCCTAACTATCAAGGCTACTAAGTGCCAGATAGGGCAGAGTAAGGTTGTGTACCTGGGCCACCTTGTAGGTGGAGGTCAGGTTCAATCATTGGAGAGCCAGATCCAGACCATAAAGGACTGGCCTACTCCCACCACCCAGACACAGGTCAGAGCTTTCTTGGGCCTGTCTGGGTACTACAGGAAGTTTGTTAAGAACTATGGGTCCATTGTGACACCACCTAATGACTTAACCTCAAAGAAAATGCCAAAGAAAGTTCAGTGGACAGTAAGCTGTCAAAAGGCATTTGATGACCTGAAGCAGGCCATGTGCACTGCACCTATTCTGAAAAGTCCAGATTACTCCAAAGAATTAACTGTCCAAACAGATGCTTCTTAGTTGGGTGTAGGAGCTGTTCTTTCACAACTGAATAAAGATGGTCAAGACCAGCCAATAGCTTTTATTAGCAGAAGGCTTACCCCTAGAGAGAAACATTGGTCAGCTATTGAGAGGGAGGCCTTGGCTGTGGTTTGTGCCCTGAAAAAGCTGAGGCCATACTTGTTTTGTGCTCACTTGAAGATTCAGACAGACCATAAGCCCCTCTTGTGGCTAAATCAGATGAAGGGTGAAAATCACAAACTGCTCAGGTGGTCCATTTCCCTACAGGGGATGGACTTTACAGTGGAACATAGACCTGGAACTGACCATGGCAATGCAGATGGACTCTCCAAATAATTTCCACTTAGAACATGAAGACTCAACTGGTCAAGGTTAGTTTAATGTCCCTGCGTTTGGGGGGTTGAGGGGGGGTTGTGTAGGAGAGTACCGTCTGCTTCCTATGGTCCCCCCCACTTTTTGCTGTGATTCTCTGGTTTTTTGACTTTAGCCCAGCTGTTCTCTGTCTAAATTGATACCATGTACTTTAGTTACATACCTGATTGGGAATTGAGTCACCTTTGTGAGACCTTGTATAGTGTACCATAGCCTAGACCCCCAGGATATAGCGGCATGGATTAGCAAATTTAGTGGCACAAATATTGAAATTTAGTGGCACAAATATGGAAATTTAGCGGCAATTTTGCTGCATTTTATTTTGCAGTTTTTGCTACGACAAACACAGATATCTTCATTTTTGAGTTATTTAACATCATGAAGCTCTGTATATTTGGTATTTGGTTTATTTACAATATAGACACTTTGTTTGGCTTCAAGGCTACATATAGGACATAAACATGTTAATGAATAAATGCCCACGGGACATGTATGTTTGTCGTGTTACTCTTGCAGTTCTTCAGAGCAGTCCAAATCAAGCCCAATATTGTGCTGCTGATTATAATGCAAAAACAATAATGCCCGGATGGATTGCTCTGAGAGGGACCGTCGTCTGGCTGACAAAATAATTTTGTAGATGCTGTTGCTCCTTTCAGCATCTGCAGAACTGGTCACACAGTCCTTGTACACAGCTGCAAGCTTTGAAAGGAGTGGAATGCTGTCAGCCATCCCACGCCAAAAGAGGTCAGAAACTGATACCTGTACTGCTTCTGGGCCTACATGTTCAAAGTAGAGGCAAAGCTCCTGATCGGGAACTTAGCTGAAACCAGGGATGTCAGAATATGCACTCTTGTCCTTAGGCAGGATGCAGAGTCGTGCAGGATTCAAAAGGCACACTTGCTTCAAGAACCCAATCCCTGGTTGGGCCCCCCCATGTATTTGCCCACCTTTTCCAGAGAATTTTCAAAAGCTTCATTAAGCTGGGCTGTTATCTTTTTTTTCTGTGTCAGACTTAATTTAGCCCCTGCAGTGGTCTGTAAAAATGGTTCTAGTTACTCCAGAGTGAGGACTGAATTGTTTGTTAGGTCAATGTGAAGGTCCTCCAAATAATCATACACCTTCATTGTCACTTGTGTCTGACTCTGGAATAAGTCCATCAGATGTAAAATGTTTTGGCATTTTTCGGGCACAATGTCCAATTGCACTTTAATGCACTTTCTTTGGTCGCCGTTCAAAATCCTTTGCAGATTTTCAAGGGAATCTGGGGGAGACTTGCTAAGTTGCATCTCAGACTCAACAAACCCAGCATAGGCCTCAAAATGCTTGCAATTGTACTGGACAGCAGCAAACCAAGAAATCCACCGGGTACTGCAGGGGTCAGGTGCCATCCGTGGTTTCATCCCATGGTTTTCAGCAAGATGGTGCAGGTACCGTCTCTTTCTGCTACCGGCCATGTAAAAGATGCGCGAGAAGTACAGAAGGAAAGCATTTAGCTCCACGAAAGGCTTCCTAAATGACTCTCCAATAAGGTTCATTATGTGTGCCAAGCAGGTGATATGTATGGAGTTTGTGTACAGATTTCTCAAAACAGTGTTGTATGCCTTGAGCATGTATGCCGCATTGTCAGTGTTAAAGGAAATAACGTCCTGAAAGGCTATGCTGTACTCTGTGAGCACCTTCACAATTGCTTGCGCTACAGTCCCATGGTTGCACTGTGAGAGGAACACTGTGTCTGCTAGGTGGGTGTGGATCTTACGTCCGCCCTGCGCAGAGACCACTGCAAATATCACATTCAATACACAACGCCCTTCGACATCAGGTGTTTCATCAAATATAACACTGATCTTCTGATCTTGCAAGTGTTCTTTCAGCTCGTTCTTTGCTACCATATATCTCTCTGGGAGATAACGTTCTTGAAGCTGATGACTCCCAGGTATCGCTCCACCATTTCGTACTCGCTCATGGAGAAATTTGCGCAACACAGGGTGGTCGGTTTTGCTCAGCGGAATGTTCAGCGCTGTGCAGACATTGACCCACTCACTTATAATTTCCTGGTTTGAGGCACCGGCAGCTGTACTCTTTGTGAACAGTGAGTTCATAGTCATCTGACGGGCACGTTTTGGCGAAGAGTGAGGGTCTGGATCATCTAAACAGCGCTTCAAGTGTTTTTGGGACCGTACATGCATATCAACGGTGTGTTTCCGAGTGTGGTCCCCCGCCACATTGCACATACTGCAAAACAGCACGCCACCATCAGCATGCATCACGGCGCTGTACTCTTTGGCCCGATCTGCTGCAGTTATATGGGTAGGTAGATGTGATCGGTGCTTCACAGTCTTCCCAGGCTGCAGAAACTTCTCCATCCTGCTTTTGTTGTAATGGCTTGTTGCTCCCTTGGAATCCAAAAGATCTCAGGCTTGTGGCGCACTCACGTAGCTCACCTACAAATATATTTGATGTTACTAGATGTGTTCCAAAGGGGAAAAGGACATTGCAATTGTTGGATGGAAAGTTACGAAAACGTAGGGTAAACGTGATTAAAAATGTGTGTAACTGTGAAGCAAAGTTGCATACATGGCGCGTTAACATACAGGTAGGCAGAGGTCCTTCGAAGTCAAATGGCACACTTTTATGGTCCCGCTAGGCAACTTAGAGTCATCTGTGGAGGGCGGGGGGGGGGGTGAGGTAAATATAAAAAACATAATGCAAAAGTGTTTTCACCCAAAAAAGAACTGTGCCCCAAAGTGCCTCCAAATAAAAAATCCCATTTGGGCAAAAACTGGAAGAAGGGGAAGGATGTGCTACCTGTGAAGAAAGCGAAATCTACCTGCTCAAAACAAATTTGTACAAGTGTACTTTGTAGGAGCACATAAGCCCGGTGTTTACACTGGGGGGCGGGGGCCAACAGTGCTTAACAGGTGTCTAGGGAAAATCCCAAGATAGCCCCAAACCACCCCCAAGAAATACAAAAAACAAAATGACAAGTATGAAACCCACATGATCACACAGAATCCCACCACCAAACCATGCACAGCGCTCCCACAATCACAAATATGGGTGGCGACCTCAAGCTTCTGCGCTTTAGCGAATGTGGTAGTCATCTCCCCGGAAGTGTACATAAACCAAAACGTACCCGTTCTGTACAGCAGAAAGCATATATTAGTTGCCAGACGGCCCAATGGCTCTTGAACCAGACGATTCTTCCCTCCGGGACTCTACAAAAAGAAGAAAAAAGAGTTACAGGAGGCTTGGATAGCCCTTCCCATGGCAACTGTCCCACATCACTGCCACCTCCCACACTACGCCTCTTTAAAAACCACAGCACCCCCATGTGCCCCCTGGGCCCGCGTAACCATCTGGCCACAAAAGAATGCCCCCCTGGGCCCGCCACACACCGGGCATGCGGTGGGGACAAAACTTACCTGTGTCCTGTACCGGCTCTTGAACCAGCAGATTCTTCCCTCCGGGACTCTACAAAAAGAAGAAAAAAGAGTTACAGGAGGCTTGGATAGCCCTTCCCATGGCAACTGTCCCACATCACTGCCACCTCCTACACTACGCCTCTTTAAAAACCACAGCACCCCCATGTGCCCCCTGGGCCCACGTAAACAGCTGGCCCCAAAAGATTGCCCCCCTGGGACCGCCGCACACCGGGCATGCGGTGGGGACAAAACGTACCTGTGTCCTGCACTGGCTCTTGAACCAGCAGATTCTTCCCTCCGGGACTCTACAAAAAGAAGAAAAAAGAGTTACAGGAGGCTTGGATAGCCCTTCCCATGGCAACTGTCCCACATCACTGCCACCTCCCACACTACGCCTCTTTAAAAACCACAGCACCCCCATGTGCCCCCTGGGCCCACGTAAACAGCTGGCCCCAAAAGATTGCCCCCCTGGGACCGCCGCACACCGGGCATGCGGTGGGGACAAAACGTACCTGTGTCCTGCACTGGCTCTTGAACCAGCAGATTCTTCCCTCCGGGACTCTACAAAAAGAAGAAAAAAGAGTTACAGGAGGCTTGGATAGCCCTTCCCATGGCAACTGTCCCACATCACTGCCACCTCCCACACTACGCCTCTTTAAAAACCACAGCACTACCCTATGTGCCCCCTGGGCCCGCATAACCAGCTGGCCCCAAAAGAATGCCCCCCTGGGACCGCCGCACACTGGGCATGCGGCGGGGACAAAACTTACCTTTGTCCTGCACCGGCTCTTGAACTAGCAGATTCTTCCCTCCGGGACCCAACAAAAAGAATAAAAAAGAGTTACAGCAGGCTTGACGCGGCAGGCCTTCCCATGGCACCTATCCTACCTCACTGCCACCTCCCCCACTACATACTTAAAAAAAAAATGCCCCCGGGCCCGCCGCGTGCCCCTGTGCGGCAGGCCCACCATGCCACCGGGCCCGTTGCACAGGGGCACGCAGCGGGCCCAGCAGCCATACACTTTGTTAAAAAAATGCCCCCTGGGCCCACCGCGTGCCCATGTGTGGCGGGCCCACCATGCCACCGGGCCCGCTGCACAGGGGCATGTGGCGGGCCCAGCAGCAACATACTTTTTTTTAAAATGCCCTCCGGGCCCGCCGCGTGTCCCAGTGCAGCGGGCCCACCATGCCACCGGGCCCGCCGTACAGGGGCACGCGGCAGGCCCAGCAGCAACAGACTTTTTTTTAATGCCCCCCGGGCCCGCCGCGTGCCCATGTGCGATGGGCCCACCATGCCACCGGGCCCGCCGCACAGGGGCACGCGGCAGGCCCAGCAGCAACATGCTTTTTTTTTAATGCCCCCCGGGCCCGCCGCGTACCCATGTGTGTCGGGCCCACCATGCCACCGGGCCCGCCGCACAGGGGCTCACGGCAGACCCAGCAGCAAAACTAAAACTAACAGACCTACCTCCAGGTGACAGCAGGTGAGAAGCAGGAAGCAGCAGCAAGGCAGGTGAGGGGTGGAGGGGTTTAAATAAGCACTCCACCTCTCGCCTGCCTGCTGTGAGGACCCGAGGACCCCCTTCTTCTATTGCCTCCATGACGAGAGCCACCGGGCCAATAGAAGGGGGCAGATTCCTCGGATTTCGCGGGCAGTTTTGTAAAAATCGCGGCAATTTTTTTGCAAATCGCGAAATCCTGGAGGGTCTGCATAGGTACCCAGGGCATAGGTGCATCCAAGGCCTACCAGGGGCTGCAGCATGTATTATGCCACCCCTGGCTGGCCATCCAAACTGACACCACAGGCTGATCACTCAGCTTGGGTAAGGTGGTGTAATCACCCCTTAGTTAGATATAGTATACCTATATCTACCCTTATATATAGACACATACATACCTATAAGTCACTCCTATGGCAGGCCCTGACAATCCTGAAGGCAGAGTGCTTGGTTTTATGTGAGAGGGTGCTCTAGCATGAGCTGAGTCCTTCTGTAGCTTTCGGAACCATCTCCTTATAGCTGTTCTATGATATACCCATACCATATACTCTTAAGTGCATTATAATCCTCGCGGTTAATGCTAACTTTGGTTTGGCTTTATCAAAACATGTTGTGTAAGGTGTCAAACACTTTGGAATACTACCCCCCCCCCCCCCCCGGCGGGGGTAGCATTCCACCCTTCTAGTGGGGAAAGACATGTAGTTACTGCTTTACCCGGTTAAAGTTAAACAGAGCCTCAGCATCACAAAATGGATGCTGCTGCCACAGACACGAGTCTGACCTCCTGCTGCTGGATAAAACTCCGTCAAGGGAGGCCTGGACAATAGGTTTCCTGTCAGGGGAGGTGCTAGCACCTCCCCAGACAGCCTGTAGTGTATTGGGGCAGGTTGGGTTGAATGGAAAGATGCTTTTCCAAACACTGCCTGGGGCACACAAGGTGCTCCATGCATACCCCGGTTCAAACCAGTTGCTGGGGCACTCCAGCCCCACTCTGGCACAAAACTGGACAAAGGGAAAGGGGTGTAACCACCCCCTTCTCAGGGTCCACCCATAGGAGGGACCTAGCAGGTAATCCAGCCCCTAAAATCAGTATAAAGATAGGAGCTGAGTCTAGAGACTTTAGATTAATCCTGGAAGAAAATTTAACATGAACTCTTGGACCTTCGATGTTCTATATCGACTAGAAGACTGAAGACATCTCCCTTGTGGTCAAGGAGTGACCACCCTGTGCAAACAGGCACCACCAGTAACTTGCTGGTTTGCTTTATCGACGCTCCTGCCGAAACCCGAAGACTCAGCTACTCAGGAACTGGACTTCCAGACTTCTCCGACTCCGACCCACATCCACAGCAAAGATGAGACCCGTGGCGGACACGAGAGACGTAGGACCGGATGCCCTGGCCATCCTGCAGTTTGCTAACAGTGCAACTACCGAGGAACCCTCGAAGTTGTGCATTGGGGTTTGAGCAGCCCCAGACCCGAGCGCCATTTGCACCAAAGCTTGGCCCTCCACACTCCACGAGTGCCGCGGGGGCCTGCTCCTGCTTTTCAGCTCGACGCGTCTTCCCGGTTGCTAGCCCGTTGGCTAGTGAGGCCTCTGAAGATGAACTTTTGAATTTACACTGCTGGCCTGGTTGCTCCAGGCTTGCCCCAGCTTTCCTCCAAAGGAGAAGCTCTCCAGACCTTGCGGGTCTGACCTGAAGCCAATCTTCACTTCCTGCATGATATAGCCATACCATATACTCTTAAGTGCATTATAATCCTCGCGGTTAATGCTAACTTTGGTTTGGCTTTATCAAAACATGTTGTGTAAGGTGTCAAACACTTTGGAATAACTACCCCCCGCCAGTTCTGGTGGCGGGGGTAGCATTCCACCCTTCTAGTGGGGAAAGACATGTAGTTACTGCTTTACCCGGTTATAGTTAAACAGAGCCTCAGCATCACAAAATAGATGCTGCTGCCGCAGACAAGAGTCTGACCTCCTGCTGCTGGACAAAACTCCGGCAAGGGAGGCCTGGACAAAAGGCTTCCTGTCAGGGGAGGTGCTAGCACCTCCCCAGACAGCCTGTAGTGTATTGGGGCAGGGTGGGTTGAATAGAAAGATGCTTTTCCAAACACTGCCTGGGGCACACAAGGTGCTCCATGCATACCCGGTTCAAACCAGTTGCTGGGGCACTCCAGCCCCACTCTGGCACAAAACTGGACCAAGGGAAAGGGGTATAACCGCCCCCTTCTCAGGGTCCACCCATAGGAGGGACATAGCAGGTAACCCAGCCCCTAAAATCAGTATAAAGATAGGAGCTGAGTCTAGAGACGTTAGATCAATCCTGGAAGAAACTTTGACATGAACTCTTGGACCTTCGAAGTTCTATATCGACTAGAAGACTGAAGACATCTCCCTTGTGGTCAAGGAGTGACCACCCTGTGCAAACAGGCACCACCAGTAACTTGCCGGTTTGCTTTGTCGACGCTCCTGCCAGAACCCAAAGACTCAGCTACTCAGGAACAGGACTTCCAGACTTCTCCGACTCCGACCCACATACACAGCAAAGCTGGGACCCGTGGCCGACACGAGAGATGTAGAACCGGACGCCCTGGACATCCTGCACTTTGCTAACAGTGCAACTACAGAGGAACCCTCGAAGTTGTGCATTGGGGTTGTAGAAGCCCCAGACGCGAGCGCCATTTGCACCAAAGCTCGGCCCTCCACACTCCACGAGAATCGCGGGGGCCTGCTCCTGCTCTTCAGCTCGATGAGTCTTCCCGGTTGCTAGCCCATTGGCTAGTGAGGCCTCTGAAGATGAACTTTTTAATTTACACTGCTGGCCTGGTTGCTCCAGGCTTGCCCCAGCTCTCCTCCAAAGGAGAAGCTCTCCAGACATTGCGGGTCTGACCTGAAGCCAATCTTCACTTCCTGCATGGATTGCAGTTACCAAGGCTTGTTGGGTCCAGTCTGGATACCGACACCGCAGTCAACTAGATCCTTTGTGGGACAGCTCGAATCCAGCTTCTGGTTGTCGTCAACGCCTCCTGGTCTTCGTGGCTGCAGAGACAAGCTTCACCTCTTCACCTGAAATCAACTCGACATCGCCTGGTTCCTTCCTGGTTCCTTCCTGGTTCCTTCCTGGTCACTGGCTAGTGACCCAGACTCTGTCCCCTCTGCTTTCAGGTTCTTCTTATCTCCGATCCACCCTTGGATCCACCCGGACACTTTTCATCTGGTCGCCTGCAGCACTTCAAGAACGCTTGGCTGGTGGCAGCAGCCTGGCCCTCGCGAACCCTGCTGACCACTTCTTTGCAGCGCAGTCACTTAGTAGAAGCGGGTGTTGCTCTAGCGCGATTAAGGCACTAGCGCGACGAAAAATTTTAATTGCCATTTTAAAATCACTAAATCATTGTTTTCTCACCACTTACTGAGTGCACCGTTGTTTTTTGTTGTCGTCCGCCCCGTTCCATCGCGGCTGGTGCTGTTTGTGTGGAGGGTGAGACGTGCCGCCATCTTGGGGGTAGCCGGACCAAACCTAGCGGTCTAGTCATCCCGGGAGGCAGGCCATAAAACATCTCTTGAATCAGGGCCACTCGAGAACGCTTGGCTGGTGGCAGCAGCCTGGCCCTCGCGAACCCTGCTGACCACTTCTTTGCAGCGCAGTCACTTAGTAGAAGCGGGTGTTGCTCTAGCGCGATTAAGGCACTAGCGCGACGAAAAATTTTAATTGCCATTTTAAAATCACTAAATCATTGTTTTCTCACCACTTACTGAGTGCACTGTTGTTTTTTGTTGTCGTCCGCCCCATTCCATCGCGGCTGGTGCCGTTTGTGTGGAGGGTGAGACGTGCCGCCATCTTGGGGGTAGCCGGACCAAACCTAGCGGTCTAGTCATCCCGGGAGGCAGGCCATAAAACATCTCTTGAATCAGGGCCACTCGAGAACGCTTGGCTGGTGGCAGCAGCCTGGCCCTCGCGAACCCTGCTGACCACTTCTTTGCAGCGCAGTCACTTAGTAGAAGCGGGTGTTGCTCTAGCGCGATTAAGGCACTAGCGCGCCGAAAAATTTTAATTGCCATTTTAAAATCACTAAATCATTGTTTTCTCACCACTTACTGAGTGCACTGTTGTTTTTTGTTGTCGTCCGCCCCGTTCCATCGCGGCTGGTGCCGTTTGTGTGGAGGGTGAGACGTGCCGCCATCTTGGGGGTAGCCGGACCAAACCTAGCGGTCTAGTCATCCCGGGAGGCAGGCCATATAAACAATGTGCATCCAGGAACGCAGCGGACGAGCGCAGCGGGCGCGATGAATGCGCGCCGAAGTCGCGCACAAGTCAAGCCCGTCTGCGCCCGTCCGCGGCAGACCGGGGCTCGGGGCCAGAATCCCTGGTCAAATTTACAAATACACAGCTGCATCGCTGCTGTCATTAAGACCCTCTGACAGCGCTAGTCTCTCCCCACCCGCTCACATTCTAAAGCGCGCCGCCACCTATGGTATTTTAAAGCCTGATTTTATGCTTGCCAAAGCCTGTAAGCCCTTACCACGGTCTGCTCCCTCACCCCCACATGAGCCTCAGACCACTCTCAAATGTTTATATCTAAACACCAGGTCCATGGTTAAACACCATTTGGACATCTTCCTTCTGCTTCAGGCCGAACAACCAGATCTTTTATGTCTATCTGAGACTTGGCTTAATGAGGCATCCTTACCCGACATCCTGGCTGCAGTTCCCTCTGATTACTATATACTGCATGTCGACAGGCCAGCCGGTAAAAGGGGCGGAGGGGTTGCTGCGATTCTTCGCAAAAACCTTAAAGTCTCTCTCTTACCATCTCTTGATCTGACAGGATCAGACAATTTAATTTTCAAAATGGATGTGGACACTGGATCACTTCTTGTGATCCTTATATATCGCCCCCCTCAAAATATGCCCTCTTTTGCTGCATCCCTAGCGGAACAACTCGCCCCTCTGATTATCTCCCATAACAAAATTGTACTGCTGGGCGATTTTAATCTCTGGCTGGACTCGGTGGAGTCTGACTCTCAGGCAGCTACGCTGAAAGAAATCTTTCTAGATTTGAATCTCATCCAACACATTCACCTCCCTACTCATGAGAAAGGGCACAGCCTCGACCAAATTTGGTCTCAAAACATCTCTCTGGCTGTCAATTCCATCTTGCCCTGCATCTGGTCGGATCACTTTTTGATCAACTTCATCATGACCATTGAAAAAAACAGTAAACCCGTGTTTCAACGAGGTGGGAAGGCAAGAATGTGGAAGAATGTTGATATCCCGGCCTTTCTTGAATCTTTAACCTCTACCTGTCCCTCATTTGATCAGGACATAGGAAAATCAGAAGAAGTTTTTTCCGAGTGGCTACTCCAGGCAGCTGATGCCCATGCTCCCTGTATCAACTTCTCTCGCTCTCGCCCCAATGACGCTCACAGGTGGTTTACACCTCATTTGAAAACCCTCAAACTTAAGGCTCGTCAAATGGAGCGTAAGTGGCGAACAGCCTATTCAGGACACGACAGAGCCAATTTTTGTAAGGCTCGCAGGGACTACCAAAATCTTATTCTGAAATGTAAAACTGACTACTTCTCGGAAAAAAATTTTAAGGCCCAAAATAAGTCAAAGGAGCTGTTCAATATTGTGGAAAATCTTAGCACCAGTGACAGAACTTCTCTTCCAATGGTCCCTACCCAAGAGCTTTGTAACACACTCAACTCTTTCTTTTTTGATAAAATTTGCACTATCAAACAAAGTATTCCCATCACTCAGCCCCCTCTTTTGTTTGCAGACACTTTTTACAACTCTGCCACCTTAGACTCCTACCCCCTCATAGGCAATGTTAACTTACTCAAACTTTTAACTAAAGTTAAAACTGGCTCCCCTGATGACATTTGTCCCCCCCACATCTTGAAAGAAGTGGGCACCAATCTTCCTGGGTGCTTACTTTCTATATTGAATGGGTCACTTGTACAGGGCAAAGTTCCATGCAATCTGAAAAAAGCCCTTCTCGTCCCCCTCATAAAAAAGGCAGGAGCAAACCCGTTAGATCCCCTTAACTATAGACCCATATCGTTGTTGCCATACTGTGCCAAATTGCTGGAGTCACATGTATGTGATAGTATCTCCAGCTTTTTGGAAAAATCTGAGTATCTGGCACCGAATCAGGCCGGGTTCCGACCTTGCCAGTCCACCGAGGCGGTCATTCTCTCGGTGCAAAATACTCTGAGGCGGAACGCAGATGCAGGAATCCATCAGGCGCTTGTGCTTCTGGACCTCTCTGCTGCGTTCGACACGGTCGACCATACCATCCTGGTCGACCGTGTCGAACAGACAGGTCTCAGGGGCCCTGCATTGAGCTGGATCCGCTCATTCATCACGGGCCGTACACAATCGGTCAGATTGGGCTCCTTCTCCGCTCCCACTATACCTACCACCTGCGGGGTACCACAAGGTTCCTCGTTATCTCCCCTGCTTTTTAAAGTATACCTACGCCCCCTTCTGTACTCCCTTCGGAATGCAAAGGTAACCATTTTCAACTACGCGGATGATTTGCAGCTCATCTTTCCTCTTAACACCAAGGACTCTGTGGTTGAATTTCAAAGAACTATGTCCCACATACTGAGTTGGATGAGCTGCAATCACCTGAAGCTCAACCCAGGGAAGACCGAGCTGGTCCTGCCCGGACAGAGCACACTCAGTTGGAATCCCAGCTTCTGGCCTACTAGTATGGGTGTTCCCCCAACTAAGTCATCCTCGGTCAAGAGCCTGGGTATCTTCATCAGCGAGGATCTCTCGCTAAAAAGACAGGTCGGAGCAGTGGTATCCTCTAGTTTCTTCCAACTGAAGAAAATAAAAAAAATCGCCCGTTTCTTTTCCTCAGCAGCCCTCACACAGATTGTCATCTCCTTGGTTCTGTCCAGGCTGGACTTTTCTAACAGTCTTTATCTCGGTCTCCAAATTGGAGAGCTCAAACGTCTCCAGCTTGTTCAGAACCAAGCAGCCAGGCTTCTTCTGAATATACCCAGGAGGCAATCCATCAGATCTGGTCTGAAGCAGCTACACTGGCTGCCAGTTGAGCAACGTGTGGCCTTTAAAGCCGGGTGTATTCTGTTCAGGTCTCTGAATGACACTGGCCCGTTATTCATCAGAGACTTATTTAAAAAATATAGCCCCTCCCGTCACCTCCGGTCCACTTATAAATCACTCCTGATTGTACCCCCATTCAAAAGGAAGCGCCTTGGAGGTAGTTGCTCCGACCACCTTGCTGCTGTTCTTTGGAACTCTTTCCCCCTTCACCTAAAGCTGAGTGACAACATCCTCAGCTTTAGACACTCCTTGAAAACTTGGCTCTTCTCTCAAGCACACTACTGAGCTAGTACAGCTCCACTTACTGACTGCCTTGCCTGGTTCTTTCCTATAGCGCCATGAAGCCTTCGGGCGTACGAGCGCTTAACAAATACTGATTAACATTAACATTAACTTCTTTGCAGATCTCCATAGAAAACATTGACGAAACCCGACACGAAAAGACACCTATTCACCCGGCTTCCCTGGGTGAGGTAACTTGAGTACTCCGGTGCTCCCGTGGGTGTTGAATCTCGAAGTGTCCTAGTTTAAAGGGGTTTTACAGTAGTCCATCTGGAAGTGTCCGTAATCAGAAACTTTGTAACTTCTTCGTTCTTCATTATAAGTCAATGGTAACTCGAGACTGTATTTAGACACTGCACGCGTCTCCCGTGGGTCTCCTACTTTCTAACCTTTGATTGTCTAGTGTAGCCCCAGCGATTCCCTAGGCCCTCGGCCTACTCCCTATTCCTGAAGTGGTTCTTGTACCACTTGCTTAGAATATGGTTTGTGAGGCACCTAGGGCAGAACTGTATTTGTGCAACTTATAGTATGCTTAATGAGTAACTTGTGATGTATTTCGATCTCTGACCTCATAAAGAGTTCAGAGGGGTTGTGTTAGAAATAAATACATATATATTTGATATATACCTTGTGTGGTGTCCTTTCATTTGGTACTCAAGGGATTATAATTGGTAAAACAGCTTGCTTCACATGCTGTCTGAGGTTTTAGCCTAAGACTGCTGGTCCATGCTACCACTAGGACTTGACTTTACCTCCACCATCAATAAGGGTCGTTTAGACTGGTGCGAGGTGCCCACTAGAATAGTGGACATCATATGCCAGGCTAACTTCTCACAAGAGTTACCTCTGAAAGAATCAAAATAATCAGAAACATGAATCTACCTCAGACACAGAAAGAAATTAGAATGTTTCTTGGAGTTGTTGTTGGTTACTGCAGGCAGTGGATTGTGGGATTTGCAGTCCTAACTAAAACTCTGATACAGATGACAACGAAAAGAGCAAAAGACTCAGTAGAATGGAATGATGAAAGCATGACTCCTTTCTTGAACCTGCGAGACTGTCTTTGCTCAGCTCCAGCCTTAGGAATGCCCGATTATTCAAAAGAATTTACATTATTCTGTGATGCACGTGACAACTATGCATTGTCTGTTCTGACCCAAACTCATGGTTTAATGAGACGTCCTGTGGCATATTTTTCATCCACACTAGATCCAGTGGCATCTGCGCTGCCAGGATGTCTGAAAGCAGTAGCTGCAACCTGCATGAGTCTTGAACAAAGTGAATCCATCATTATGGGACACCCTGTAACCGTGTATGTTCCACATTCAGCGGTGATTCTGTTAACCAGAACACGTACTCAGTATTTGACTCCTAGTCGGCTGACTAGTGTGTGAGCGAATTCTTCTAGGTACAGGGAATGTGACCATTGCCAGATGCACTGTCTTAAATCCAGCCACATTGTTACCTGATTCACACTTCGCAGAAGTGAAAGGGGAAGTCGTGCATGATTGCATCGACCTTACAGAATACAGTTCTAAGCCCCGACCAGACATAAAAGAAGAGCCATTGTTGACATTTGAATATGAGCTGTTTGTGGATGGCTCATGCATGAGACATGAGGAGGGAGGATTAAGTGCTGCTTATGCTGTGTGTACTTTGTCGGGTCCAGTGGAAGCATCCTATTTACCTGGAGTCAAGTCTGCACAAGTAGCCAAATTAGTTGCATTGACAAGAGCCTGCAAATTTGGGAAAAATGTGAAAGTAACCATGTACACTGACAGTCAGTATGGTTACGGGGCTGTGCATGACTTTGGCTAATTATGGATGCAAAGGTAGTTTCTGACTTCTTCTGGTACTCCTATTAAGAATGGACATCAAGTAAAAGACTTGGTGGAATCAATTCAATTACCAAAAGAAGTGGCTATGGTCAAGTGTGCTGCTCACCAATCTGGAAATGACAGAGTGACAGCAGGTAACCGATATGCTGACCAACTAGCCCAGCATTGTGCCAAACATAAGATGACAATAAATAAGAAAATTGATGCACATGGAAACAGCTGCCAACTTATGTTGCTTCAAAGAGTGAACACATGGGAAGAAGTGAGAGATTTGCAAAATGAGGCAGAAATGAAGGAAAAGGAAGAGTGAGAGAAAATAGGATGTCGAAGAAGGGCTGAGGATGGTGTTATTGTTTACCTTGATGGGAGGCCTGTGTTACCAGATTGTATGCTTGCTCTTATGGCTAGGATGTATCATGGAAGTTCACACATAGGTAGAGACGCGATGATTAGGCAGTTCAGACAGAGTTGGTTCAATGCGAGATTCAGGAATGTAGCAGAGAGTCTTTACCAGAGGTGCATAACATGCCAAAGAATGAATCCTGCTAAGAGAACTGTAGTATTACCGGGAAAGATCGGAAAGTCTGAAGGTCCCTTCATACGACTACAGATTGATTTCATCCAGTTGCCCCCTTGCCGAGGACTGAAGTACGTCCTTGTAATTGTCTGCCTATTTTCAAAATGGGTGGAAGCCTACCCTACCCGTAGAAATGATAGCATCACTGCAGCTAAACTATTACTGAGGAAACTCATACCACGTTTCGGTTTTCCAGTAACAATTAAATCAGACTGAGGGTCTCATTGTAATAATAAAATAATTCGTCTGATCTGTGAAGCATTCCAAATTGACCAAAATTTGCACTGTGCATACCGCCCAGAGGATTCTGGAGTGGTAGAACAACTGAATGGCACAATCAAGTCACGATTGGGAAAGATGTAAGAATCTACCCGATTGGAGTAGCCTCATGCTTTACCTCTTGTTCTGATGGGACTCAGAAGCATTCCAGACAGAAACACAGGCTTGAGTCCCCAGGAGATACTCATGGGAAGAGCAATGAGGCAAGCATGGGTACCAGGACACAAGCTGATAAATATTTCTGACGATTTAGTACTCGAGTACTGCAAAGAACTGGCTGACCAAGTGCGTTCTATCTCTCACCAGGAAGGGGAAAACGCTGTCGCCAGACAATCAACTCCAGCACATGACCTGAATCCAGGTGACTGGGTAGTGATAAAAGAACATACTCGAGAATCTTGTCTAGCACCAAGGTGGGGAGAGCCACATCAAGTGATATTGGTTACTACCACAGCTGTAAAGTGCAGGGGAATTCCAAACTGGATCCACGCGAGTCACACCAAGAGGGTGACAGAACCTGATGAAGTAGAAGCTGAAGGTTGTGCAGCTGATGGGTGTCAAGAAGTTGATCCTGAAGTAGTTGATGAGGAACAACCGAGCACCAGTCAGGATGAATGGATTCCAGTAGTCAACATATCTGCAGACTTTGTGAGAACCAGAAGTCAAACCTATCTAGATAGACAGTGTGATAGTGAGGATGAGACAGGAATAGAAGAATGTTCTCAGATTACAGAAATCCAAGTCAAAAGTAATTCTGAGGAGGACCAGATAAGGAAAGATCGGTGTACTCAGACATTTGAAACTCCAGCCAGTACTCCATAGTCTGAGGCGGGAAAAGCTCAGGCAGAAGACAATCAAGAAATCCAAAGACCTGAGCAGGACCAGATAGGGGTAGAAAAACGTGTTCAGGAAGAAGAAGGCGAACAAAGTCAAAGTCAAGTACAGCAAACTCCTGAACAAGGCCAGATTATTATCCAGGCAGAAGAAATAAAAATAAGACCTGGACCAAGTCAGATAGAGAGGAATTCAGAAGTTGATAGAGAACAAGAAGTGCCACAACTGAACCAAAATAAAAGAGCATCTGAAGAAAGTCAAAGCACAGTGCCAGCTAAAAGACTCAGAAAGGGAGATAATATGCCTGGTTTTGTCAAAAGACTGAAATTTCGCCTTAAAACAATAAATGAAGAACCAGAGCAAGTAAATGAAATATCAAGCCAAGCTGGACCGTCCACAGAGCAACCAAGAAGGAAAAGTCCACGTTTGAAAAGACTGAAAAACAAGTTCAAAGGACCTGAGTGGACGTACGTCATACTTGAAGATTTCGAAAATCTAGAATTGAGTGATGACGAACTGATTGTTGATCAGAATGACGAAGAAGTGAGATCAACTTGAGAAAAGAAACACAGGTTAAAATCTGTGGAAAAGTTACAAAGAGGGGATAAAATCTCCTTAGTCAGAAATGGCTCACTATAATGTTAACGGAAGACTAAAAAGAAATTGTCTAAAGACATGTTGTAGAATATGCACATGTAGTATAGCAATAGTAGTTATAGTATAGTTTGGATTGACATTAGCTATACCTTACCTAATGAGCAAAGAAATACAGAATAACACTAATATACTGTTGAAAATTAGTACGTTTTGGTGAACATTATCTGCGCCATCTTGCCTCTTCCCCTGATGCCACACTTTTGTCGTGCGCGCCCGCCATTTTTTTAAGATGCCCCGATCAGAGCGAACCCTTTTGCATGCTGCTGGCCCCTGACATAGCCCTTCGCCTTCACTAAGCCTGCACGCTGACCACCCCCTGCTTGCACCTGCCTTGAGTCATAAACCCCTCTTCGGCGCTGCTCTGCCCCAGGCCCTCATCCTGTTCCCAGCACGACACCTCCCTGCTTCCCTTTCATGATCTCCGGCCCTTAGATGCAAACCCCCTTTTTCCCTGTGTGCCCGTTTCGTCTTCCCCGTTCCCAGGCCGACACCCAGCTCTGCCGATACCATTCCTTGCCCCTCCCCGTACAATAGAAAGCTTCCCCCATCAAAGGATCCCCGGGTTGATCAAAGCCCCCACTCCATGAGATCCGATCAAACCCCCCACATTCCGTGAATCGGCGGAATATCCAGCTGCGTGATACTCATCACCTGTTGTGACTAGGGTGGGGACTTCAACTGTAAATGTGTGTGGGAACGGGCCCAAAGGGGGATCTGAGGATGTCTTTCTGTACATCAAAGTATCGACGAGAATATGTTACATGCAATAAAAAGATAAACTTGTGTATAAGAGGCCAGGCCTCAGGGATGCAGTTAGAGCACCTCAGAACGATACCTTCTGTCCGTTTCGTTGTGTTCTCCTCCGGAGAGAATAAAAACCTTGTTTCCTGCTTTCCAGTCTCCAGCGCCTGCCTCTTCATTGATTAAATAACTAGAGGGTCACAGAGGCAATACCGCCGGGCAAATATCGATTGCCCCCGACCCGCCTCAGGTTTTTACAATTGGCGTCCCAAGCGTGGGGCCCATCAGCGACTCGTGGATCCAGTGGGAGAGGTCCCGACGACAGAGTGAACGACTGCAACGATCGGGAGAGCTCTTGCCCAATAGACCCTCGTCTGGCAGCCGATCATCCGAACTTCACTAGTTCCGAACAGACCTCTCTCGAGTGATCTACGGTCCTGACTGGGGACCATCAGGAGTGCCGTGAGAAATACGAGAAAAAGAGGACGATCGGGCGCTGGATTCGGAAGACAAGAAACTGTCCACATGGTCCGGGTAAGGTCGTGTAATCACGACAAGTTGCGAAATGATTGCTTGATTGCTTGATTGTTTAAAAATACTAGTATTGCTCTTTTTATTTATTTGGAGATTCACTGTCTACAAACGGAGAAACAACGGGCTCTCTCTTTGCAAGCAGTGGAGGATAGGTAGGGCAGCAGCCGTGCTTATTTTTTCTCCCCCACTCAATAATTACTTGAAACTGAACTGTTGTTCGCAAAACTATTGTTTCCTGGAGATTCCCTGTCTGCAAACAGGGAAGAGACCACCCTTTTTGCAGATAGTGAAAAGGGTAGGTAACGCAGATCTTTGCGGACCTACTCATTCTCCCCATTGTTATTTATTGGTCTTTTTATTATTTTTGATCCATGAGGTATTCACTGCCTGCAAACAACGTTGAATAGAAATATTCTGTCCGGTCTTTGCACCTAGTGATAAGATAGGCAGTGCTGACTTTTTAGTCCCTCGTTACGAGCCGTCATGTCTGTCTTCTCCCCACTGATTAATAGCCTGTTTAGCCCGGACCGAGTATTAGAGGTGGACCATATAGCTCCACTAGAAGGCACCCCTAATAAGGACATGTTCATAAACTATGGATTAGTCACCATAGCCTATAATAAATTGTGGCACAGGGATACCGAAGATAGTCAAGACAAACAGTGGCCACTGGCAGGATCCTTTGACCTTGATAAAATAGAAACGTTAGAAATAGCCCTTCGAAATAATAAGACAACGCCAATTATGCTCGACAGTCTCGGTATGTGGCGCAGAGAGGCTATGCAACGACAGAGAAAAGACGAGGACAAACCAAATAGAGAAATATACCGACAGGACAACCCCAGGACATCGCTACCCACAACTTATCCCCCGACACTATGCAAAAGACGACCAGACTTAGGGCCAGCCCAATGCGCTTTTTGTAGGTATGTCGGACACTGGAAAGCCCAATGCCCGACTCTACTGAGCGTGAGTAAAGGCAAAGGGCCGACAGGAACGACAGATCGGCAGTATGAGAAAAAGCGCGAGACAAAGAAGAACCCGACTTACATAGACAGACCAGATAGAACCACCACGTTTGATTATGCCCGATGGCACAGATTTCGCCAGGACAATTTCAGCGGCATGCTCAAGTTCTCCTAGGTCGGGCAACGTCAAGACGGGAACCCAGCCTCGTTTCAAATTCACAGACGGAAAGAGATAATTATGACCAATAACTGTTTTATATTCGTCTTGGGTCTTTGTATGTCGTACTTGTACTGTCCCCCCGTCTGAGTTTGTGTGTATGTAATGTACAAATCTGCGTCATCCCTCTACACGTGTTTCCGTGTTACTCAACCTCTGTTAGCAGAAACTTAGCATAAAAACAACCTGAAAAGAAAGAAATGGTAAAACAAAATCCGTAGACCATTAATGAACTTGAACTTTTAATTTAACACAACAAACAAGGAATAATAACGGTAAACTGTAGAAAATGAAAGTCAAACAGAACATTCGCCCCCCCCCCCCTCATTCTGGAACCTTCCAAAGTAGGGCAGGGTTACGGCTACGCCCAACCAACGGCAACCCATATAAGGCGGGCCCGGCCGCCAACTCTTGGTCAGGAAATCTTAACGTATGGGGGAGCCGGAGGAGAGGCAGGAGCCAGCAGCCGGGGCAGTTGTAGGTAGTCCCGCCACATGTCTCCTCAGCCAGCCGCAACGGGCCTGGATAGACTTAAGTAGTCCCGCCACATGTCCAGAGGAGAACGAGGCACCTTTTTTTTCCTTTTCTCTTCCGTAACAGCCGCAGCAGCTCTGGACGGCGGGATGTCCTGCACGTACCTCCACAACAATTTGTCCAAGTTGGGCTGGGAGGGAGAGGCGACGCGGACGAGCCTCTCCCACCTCCACCGATAGGAGGTCTCCCAGCCCCCGGCCCGACGCCGAACACCCCCAGTCAGGCGATGGTGCCAATACTTCCACAGCACCGAACACACCATGGTGGCACCCCAGTACTTGCGCAGCACCGAACGTGCAATGGTGGCCATATTTTCGGAACACCGAACCTGCAATGACTGCACTGATACTCGTGCCGCGCCGAATGCGCGCCACAGGTGGCCATACTCCCACAGCACTGAGCACAGGACTTGGGAACACCGGATGTGGAGAGACCTTCATGCGGGGCGATGAAAAGGATCGGCATGGAGTGCACCGGGAGAAGGAGACGATGCGGACGAGTCTCCCTCGCCCCCCCCCAGGTGGGGGCATCACAGCTGCACCCCAGCTGAACGTCCCGCTTTCACACAACAGGGACCTCTTCCTTTCACTCCGAAGGATCTCTCCCACTCTTGCAAACTCGACGAGAGTGGCCCCTGTAGGGCCTCAAAATGGCGTCTGGGTCCGCTGGAAGGCGGGCCCCGGCCACTAGAGTAACTTTGACCAGCAATATAACTCGAACATTTGCCCCCTGGAGCACGAGCCCCCATCTCCGACAGCATCTCCGCAGCCTTGAAGATCCTACAAAGGTCCCCGGCGGAACCTTCGGCCTTTGCAGGCTTCCGGTAAGGGACGGCTGCCTTGATCGCCAACGAAACAAACATGACATTGCCACTCCTTCTGTTAGCATGAATTCTAGAACTGCCGAAAAGGACTCTGGTCCAAACTGCCAGTAATGGGAAACATTTCCCCCTGATGCTGCTTCCGGACTGAGCCGGCCCCGCCCAAAATGGCGCTGGTATCAATCGGAACTTACGAACACCTCGTGGTGTTCCTTCGCACTAATATAAACTTGATGTTCTAAGATTTTATATGATCCTTTGTACACTTGGCTAGAAAAGACAAGGAGAACTCACTCGACGAACAGTATGAAAGGATCCCCGTTACAAATGTTGATTACAAATGTACAATGTATTATATTTTTATAACTGATGTAAACCTCATTTACGACGCTCGCGTACGGTATGCATATAGGAAATCTGATTACCACTATTATGATTATGCTTCTAAATTATGAAAATAAATGCCCCCGAACCCCCAGCCAATTAATAGACGTTTTAGTCTCTTACAAATGAATGAGTAAAACTTTCCGATGTTTTTATTGCTGCAAACGACACCCCCCACTGTACGCACTTTAGCCATTGCCACGACCGGCCAAATACGACCGCACCCTCATAATCCTCATGCTGAAATGATTTTGCAAAATAAAGTTTTTGAAACTATGGACGGGTATTGCATGCTTTATTTTAAAAATGTGGGGTCGGTGGGAAAGTTCTTTTCTGTGCACCCTACTCTGCTCTCTCTTTAAGGTTAAAAGAAGATGGTTGCCCAGCCCTGGAGGACGGATCGGATTGACAACACGACACTCCGCCTTCAAAGTACGCGACTGACTCATGAACTCTCGCGTAGAGGAAGACCTTGACTTCCAAGGATGGGTAAAACGAACGGTGTAAATGAGGGAATGTAAAAGGAGGGTGAAATGAAATAATGTAAATGTGATAAAGTACAACGTTCCAAAGTATCAGGGAACGGAGCTGACCCAAGAACCGAAGAACCTTAGAACGCCACAGCGTTGAAAGAGGTTTAAGGATCCCGATAGTGAGATACATCCTTTGACTAGATACCTCGCACTAAGCACCTCCGGTTACCTTTTTACGTTTCCCCGCACACGACCTATATGGACACACTACCCCCCTCGACTCCAGAAACCATATCCCCGGGGACCCTGCCCCGAGGAGGAAAGACGAGTAAGAGGTAAGTAAAGGACTTATGAACCCATGTGTTTGAATATGCGCGAATGCTGTCTCCCCCAACCCCTTTTTCCTCCCTCTGCAGGTTACATCAGAGATTACAGCCGAGGTGTGGCGAAGATCTGAAGCCTTGCCATGTCTAATACACGAAGCGGACTAGCGCCGCAAGGTGGTGTCTAAGCACGCCTGCAAACTACTCACGTATCGAACAAACCCGGAAAATTAGCGCAACCTGATAAAAAGTGATCACCCTTAAACCAGACCGGACGAATGAACCCATGTCACGTATGATGCGAAACTGTGAGGGAATGTGTGTGTGTGACTGAGGCGTCGACCCAACTGGTCGAAGGACCGAGAATGCGAGAAGTGCGACAAAATGGTACCTCCTTTCTTCTTTCCTTTTTCTCAAGGCACGTCCCCTCTACCCTGTCTAATGCTCAAACTGCATGATTACAAGATTCTAACGCAGACCCATGAATGCCCTTTACTGTGTAATGCACTAAATAGCCTTTCTTGAATACACCGCCACCCTCTCTGTCGCACGTATACTATTTAGCCTGCCGTTGCACTCTCTCTCTCTCTCTCTCTCTCTCTCTCTCTCTCTCTCTCTCTCTCTCTCTCTCTCTCTCTCTCTCTCTCTCTCTCCCTCTCTCCCTCTATTTTTGCACTCCCACTCTTCCGAGTGATTAGCCCCGAAATTGGCAGATTGCCACCCCTAGCACACCACCTAATTGGCTTCAAATACCGTCAGTATTTGCACAAAAACTTGTCTTTAATACAATCACCCTGAGGCCGCGTCATTACCTCTCCTTTTCCGCTAGAAGTCAATGAACCGAGGTTGGGCCGTAAGGGAAAGGACAGGTAAGACGACAGAGGTTCCCTGATCTGGCCCGAAATAAGGGAACTACATGTCGACGGCTCCTATGGTATAAAACAAGGACCTCAGAATACGCGACCCTCCCCTCCCCGAATTGTCGCAATACCCAAACCAGAAAAAAAAAAAGATCACCCCTGTTACCCCCCTGTATCAGCCGCCCAAAAACTGGAATTATGAAACTACCCCTCATTTCCGGTTGTGAGAGATGGGTCGATTTATGCCCTTACCACAAGTTTCCTATGTCCCTGGTTGTTCCCCATAAAACCCCTGTCCCTCCTAATTAAGTAATCGGGCTGTAAAAGGTTACGTAGGATCCAGAGTGATGTTTTACAAGGTTAACAGACTAGTCCAAGGTAAAGAAATCATCGAAATGAACCCCGTAGTAGTTGAAAGGCAGGATGCATCGATAGAAAGGAAATGTTTAGCCATGTTCGTCTCTCAGCAAAATACCTGTGTAGTACTATGTTGACGACTCACAGTACCCTTTGTAAATGTAAAACTCTAGAGAACGGCATATCTTTGCCAGGTTCGTCTCACGGAGGTGGGTCACCATCAGATGAACTGTCGTGACTGTAATAAATAATTGTAAAGGAAAGTCATAGTAAATCCAACAGGCCCGTCACCGGTCATTCATATGCCAGTTGTGAACACTAATATAACGGGCATTTTTCATTCTTTGCCTGGAGCTGGGAGAGAAATAGACTTTTTGATTATCTTCATCTGCAAATTCTCTAAAGACTGTCTTTTCAAACTTGTTTAAGGGTACTGCTGTTGGAGGAGAGAAGGACCGGATGTGGGAGCACGAGGCCTGACTACAGACTAAGGAACACCTGCGACATTAGCCAAGGCGAGACCACGACAGAAAAGAGCTGCAGGACGAGGCACTGTTTTCGACAAACATGAGAAGAAAGGGTCGACCTGATGCCCCTGCTCGATGTCCAGTGTCTGTCGACAAGTCCCCGCTCTCTGAATTCGGTCACACGCCCGCCTATTTGAAGTCTCTCGTTCCCCTAGTTTGTTCCTAATTTGGCCTTGCTCCATCCCCCTTTTCCTCTGACCTACCCTATGGACTGTTTTGTACGCTCTTCTTCCATCTGAACTTTCTGACAAACACCTCAAAGGACACAGGGCGAAAAGGACCTTTTCGACCAGAAACGCGAGGAAAGGGTCGTGCCCTGCAACACAGAACCTAGAACAGAGCTGGACTTGTAGCTCCACCGCCGGTGCTCAACAGCGCCAACGAAAGGCAACAAAGAATGATGAGAACTCGTTAAACTTCGAACATTTGACGTCCCCAATCGCCGTTTCTGCTAGACCTCATTTCTCTCCCAGCCGCCATCGTATTGATCATGCTCCAATCCGAACCTGATATATATGTAATAACCTGCCAGTATGAAATATGCTTGCTGCTCTCGCTACAGAATCGTTTTTGTATTGCATTCCTATGACTTTCCTGCTAAACAAATTGATCAAAGTTTATCAAATAGGCCCACCTCCTAAAAACTAGAAATGTTAAAATGTATTGTGTACAACTCTTTTCCTCTAGGGTTCCTACCGTTTTCTTTCTCATGCCCACCACAATAGAACCGAGTAGAAAATGAACCAGCAAGATGTCTTGAATATGTTAAAGGGAGGACTGTTGAAAATTAGTACGTTTTGGTGAACATTATCTGCGCCATCTTGCCTCTTCCCCTGATGCCACACTTTTGTCGTGCGCGCCCGCCATTTTTTTAAGATGCCCCGATCAGAGCGAACCCTTTTGCATGCTGCTGGCCCCTGACATAGCCCTTCGCCTTCACTAAGCCTGCACGCTGACCACCCCCTGCTTGCACCTGCCTTGAGTCATAAACCCCTCTTCGGCGCTGCTCTGCCCCAGGCCCTCATCCTGTTCCCAGCACGACACCTCCCTGCTTCCCTTTCATGATCTCCGGCCCTTAGATGCAAACCCCCTTTTTCCCTGTGTGCCCGTTTCGTCTTCCCCGTTCCCAGGCCGACACCCAGCTCTGCCGATACCATTCCTTGCCCCTCCCCGTACAATAGAAAGCTTCCCCCATCAAAGGATCCCCGGGTTGATCAAAGCCCCCACTCCATGAGATCCGATCAAACCCCCCACATTCCGTGAATCGGCGGAATATCCAGCTGCGTGATACTCATCACCTGTTGTGACTAGGGTGGGGACTTCAACTGTAAATGTGTGTGGGAACGGGCCCAAAGGGGGATCTGAGGATGTCTTTCTGTACATCAAAGTATCGACGAGAATATGTTACATGCAATAAAAAGATAAACTTGTGTATAAGAGGCCAGGCCTCAGGGATGCAGTTAGAGCACCTCAGAACGATACCTTCTGTCCGTTTCGTTGTGTTCTCCTCCGGAGAGAATAAAAACCTTGTTTCCTGCTTTCCAGTCTCCAGCGCCTGCCTCTTCATTGATTAAATAACTAGAGGGTCACAGAGGCAATACCGCCGGGCAAATATCGATTGCCCCCGACCCGCCTCAGGTTTTTACAATACCTGAGCAAGTAGGTTCACCTAAGACAATACATACACATACACATGAGAAAGCAGTTAGTCTTAACCCCTTCCATGCTGGTGACGGACCCACTCCGTCACCAGCCACGGGTGGGCTGTGCTAATGACGGAGTGGTTCCGTCACGGCCCGGCCGCCGCGCCTGCGCGGCACTTATTTTGCTCCTGCGCGGCACATTCTAATGGGCAGGCGGGCCGTGACGGAACCACTCCGTCATTATCACAGCCCACCCGTGGCTGGTGATGGAGTGGTTCCGTCACCAGCATGGCGGCGCCGCGTGCCTCCCCACCCCTCCCCCCCTGCGCCACGGACAAGGTGTTAAGCAACCTGGAGTAGATTTAGAAGCACCAGATGAGGGAGACTTACATTATAGAAGAGCTAGAAATAGAACTAATTTCAATGTATTTGCTAATTTGTTTGTACATTATGTAGAAGCTATGGAAATCAGTGATTGCAATGTGTGCATGAAGTTGCCTACATCAGTAGCTGAAGGGGTCACTTACCATCACTTACCTCTAACCTATGGTATTTCATGTAGCATTTTAGCTAGTTTATTTTATAGAGCTGGAAAATAACAATATTATTATTCTAATTTTGATGTAGTCTTTTCTGAAGTTCCTTTACGTAGAAATGTAAATTGTATTTCCAGTACTAGAGACTCTACACAGTTTATGGGAGATTATTTTCTAACAATAGGATCAATAGATATAGCCACGGCTCACAAAGAAAATCTAACATGCATATTACAAGAGAAAGAAAAGATGTTTTTAGATTTAGTCGAGAAAAGGAGAACGGATTTCCATAGAAAAGCCACTGATCATAAACAAAAGATTCCTAAATGGGCTGAAAATAAAGAGTTTACCTCTAATGGCAAGACTGAAGCTGCTATGTTACTGGATTTCGAAAAGAAAAGGAAACTTTGTCTCCATAGGGAGAATACAGATTATTATAACAATATATTCATTGGTTCCAGTGAATGTGAACACAATTTCAAAGTTATTGGGGGTTGGGGTTTCAAAGACGGAACCGAACCAATTTATCCCGGAATTTATTACATTTGTGGGAACAAAGCCTATTTTAAATTGCCTGATCATTGGTACGGGAGTTGTTATTTTGGAATAGTATTCCCAAAAGTGTACCATGTGGAGAAAATCACTGGAAGCAATGAAGAAACCAATGGACTAACTCGTAGTAAAAGAGCATCATTTGCTGAAATATTAGGTGACATATTTAGCGCAATAAGCAAATTGTCAACAGTGGTGGATCGCTTATCTACTGACACTGCTAGTGGATTTTTAATGATCAATACCAAATTAGTTGCGGTAAGATCAATGGTTTTACAAAATCGACTTGCTCTTGACATATTATTGGCAAAAGAGGGCGGAGTAGAATGCTGAAGACGCAACATTGTTGCACTTACATTCCAGACAAAAGCGTAGAAATTAAAAGGTACGCGAGAAATATTACAAATTTGAGAGAAGAATTGAAACCACTGGAGGTTGACAGTGCATGGAAGAGACTAATTAGTGGTCTCTCCTCAATAGGTAGTTGGTTCACTAACCTATGAAAGAGTTTATAAGGTAAAATACTGATGCCAATGGTGGGAGTAGCACTACTGATTTTAGGGATAATAATTTGTTGCATATGTCGCAAACATAAAAAGACATATAAAGTAAATCAGAAAGGGAAGAAAAGAAACTTCAGTGAAATTGAACTTGAAGAATTAAACGGGGATTTTGAAAAGTTGGCATCTGTTTCTGTAATTTGTGATGATATAAAATATTATCAAAGAGGGGATTGATGGAGCAAGGTTTCGCACGTAAAGCGACTTGCTTGGACTCAACCCTCTCAAAATAATAAGTAATGTATTAACCAACATGTTTCGTCCTATTAACAACTTAAACACAACATTTTTTGTATCTTGGGGAAGCTTTCCTATGTGCTTTTTACTATCCATAACTCGAGCGTCTTAAAATGGCGCCGCAACGAGGGAACTTTTCTGCGCATTCGTCTGTCATACTCCCGTGATATGACGTATTCTTAAGCTTGGTGGGAAATCTTTGCATCTGCGCGCTAGAGCTAAAGATGGCTATTCTATGTTCTCATGCGCTAACGCTTGCAATGCTGCTTTTACTAAGTTGTTCGTTCTGCCTAATCCCTAATGCTGTAGTTAAAATAAAGTAATGGGAATAGAGTGGAGATGAGTGGTATACAGTGCATTCATTTATTCTTTGTTCTAAAACTGTTCTTCTTTGACTTTGCTATTAGCTCGTGTTTAGATACAATCAAGTACAATGTTGCTCCATCTTGGGTCCTGAAACTGAGCATGCGCCGAATTCACCCGAGTCTACAAGCCATGGCATTGAATTCATGCCAACTCCTGACTTGCTAGAAGATGTTCATGGGAACCCGACCTCCTGAACCTCCAAGAGGATGTTAAATTATACATTGTATTTACTATTGGAGCATTCATTGCCGGGTGGAATAAAAGTACATGGGAAAATAAAATATTGGGCGGGAACATTGATCTGAAAATTAAAGAGCATGACCTCATAACTGGTATGGTGTGATGACCTCTCCTCGTCTTTTGACCAATCACATTGAGGGAATACACACATTTGCAACATTGGGGGGTGGTACACTGCCCTGGAAAATGGTATAAATAAGGTAGGCTTAGCTAGTTAGATTGTCCGACTTGTCTGAATAGCTGACCTGTCACTGACCCAGCGCACTCAATAGGCGATTGAGAACAGAGGTGCTGGCAGAGCACTCTGTCAGAAGATTCAATACCCCAATCGGGGTTCTGTGGGAGAAATTTCAATAACCCAAGCGGGGTCCGACTGTTAGCTGCAGAGAGGGGTGTGACGCTGGCGTTGCATTTTAGCTGTGGGTGCCGGTCCTGACCTGCGGTGGTCCTGTCCTGATCCAATTTGGTCCGTACTTATCCTGATTCTGGTCTACACCTGTTCTATCCTGTTGGCACCTGCACTATCGGGGGTCCCGTCCTTTATCCCAGCCCTCGGCCATTCTAGGTAAATATATAAGTTGTGTGGGTACGTCATTGTGCTGTTTCCCTCTTCTTACCCTTCCTGTATTTCAATGCTTAAATAACGTTTCATGATATTTTCACATCATCTTGCTTGGATTTTATTCTTTTTAATTGATCAAGCTCTGATTAATATAGTATGGACTCTGACATTTAAAGAAATATTTAGATAAAGCGTTAAAATCTTTCCCGAGTCTGTGGTTATTTTTATGAGTGCAAATGATTATCTGCTACCTATTTTCTTGCTAACACCCTTGATCCCTTAGGACTCTAGGTACCTGTGACTAGGATTGGTAAGTCAAAGGTATAGGTCCTAAAAAAAGTTAAAATTAAATCACTGGTTTAGCGTAGGTTTACCTGTTCAAAGTGTTTATGTGTATATGTGCCCAGGTGAGTATGGTAAAATCTTGAGCAGGTGAACCGGCGCTCTTTCAAAATGTGCTGATACACCTGTTTTGGTATTGGGATTTCTAATGGTGCTTTAACATTCCTTCACGTGGCTCTTTATTTTAAGTTCAGTTTTTCAAAAATATCCTAGCCCAATAAAAAAACATTATCAAGAACAGGCGATAAAATTATCGCCGCTTTATTGGCAGGAAACTGCCGCTAAAGCGGCGATAATGGGTTTGATAATATGTCCTTGTGAATTCCCATAGCAGCCCAGGTTCTGGTTGGTACTTTTGACTTTGGCACCTGCCATGCAGTTAGTTTATGATTCCACTTAGAATTGGAATCTACTTCATTCTGCTTCTGACTTTACGCTGAGCAGTACTGTGCCTTCTGGAATAAACATCTTTAACATTCTTCTGGATTACTTGTTTCATTTTTTTAAAGGATTTTACAACATGTTCATACATCACCAGTGTCCATACTCTCAATGATGCACACGGCAGCCCTATCATAGTCAGTGTATTTTGTTCAAACCATAGTATCTGGCTCTATGGACGTCAGGCATAAAGGTGGACATGTGGGTGTCCGGTTACGCTGTGCAAGTGGTTTGGCATTCAGTAGCTCATGGTTTCTCTTCACAGATCAGAAATAGCTCTCACTACAGGAATGTTTGAAGACCCCTGGTCCAGATTCTGAGTTATCCTCCTTTATTTTCCTCATGAGGAGTGTTCTGAACTACCAGAATAGCATCTGAATATATTCTAAATAAATTCCCCCTGCTCCCAGTGGTACTGGTGTCGAAGTTCTGGCACTGACTGGGAGCCTTCCCTGAACATGGGCTTCAACTTACTTATTTCACGATGAGACACTGGTCAAGCTCTGGCTAGAGTTGGCTCGGATCAGAAGCAGGTGTCGGGATTGGGTCTGGAGTCTGAGCCCCTAGATCTAATTCCGGTGTCAGAGCGTTGAGAACCGATGTGCGCATTGACTCATGTGTGGAGGTATGGGCCAGCAATGGGAGGGAGCCATGGAACAGATGGCACAGGAGTAAACACCAATAGTAGATCTCTGACTGCTGGCTCTGGCGGATCCCTGGTTCATGAAGGTGCTCCAGAGATAAGTGGAATCGTCCAGAAGATTTGCAGCATGGCCTCCAAGAAAGCCACTATTTGCTGCAGGGTTGACAGCAGCCACAGAAACTTAGAAAGCTTTATACCTGCCTTTGGATAGGCTCTGAGGCGGAAGAGAGGGCAGAGTGATATCCCTCGAGTGCCAACTGTGAGACTTCTACCCAGAGCAGGAGTGAGAGGAAAGAGAGGAACCCTGCTTGGACTTCTTATGCTTATGGTTAGACTTATCTTTTGAGGTAATCTTTGACAAACCCAGAGACGGTGCCTTGGAGTGGGTCCTGGACTGAAAGCAGTTCCAGGACTTGTAGTGGACCCAGTGCTTGGAGCGTGACTTACCTCACTTCTTGTGCTAAACAACATACAGCTTCAACTTGCGTTCTCTGGGGGTCTTCAGGTGCATTTGTTGCAGGACTTCGGGACACTAGACACCACAGATAGTTGTTATGTAGGTCTGTAACAAACATCTATTTCCTTCAGTCACAACACGTTTCAAAGCATATAGTCTTCAGGAGAGATATTTTTCCAGCACACTGTCTGAAAAATATGCCAACAAAATGGTAGAGAGTGGATTTGCATTAAGGAGCACTGTAAAAAGGGAATTCTCATTAGCGTGCAGTAGTGGCACCTACATATGGCTCCCCCACTTTTTGCCTGATGTTGATGCTCCTTTACTAAGTGTGCCCTGGGTTCCTGTTCTGTCACTAAAACTGTACCTTTGTTATACCAATTGGCAACTGTCTGGCCACATGAAAGTCCCTTGTAAAAGGTACCACCATATACCAAGGGCACTGTGACCTGAGAAAGCCTCAAAGTACTGCAGCACTATACCATTTGTCTGGCCACATGAATGTCCCTTGTAAAAGGTACCACCATATACCAAGGGCACTGTGACCAGAGAAATCCTCTAAGAACTGCAGCACTCATTGTGCCACCCTTAGAGTCCCAGTACCTTAACTCACATACACTGCTCTTGTAGGCTGCGCGTTTTGGTGCAGAGAAAAGTAAAGAGTTGACATGGCCCACACCCCTGTGTGCCATGCCTACAACCCACTGCCTATGGTATAGGTAAAACACAACTCTAGCTGGGTGCACTATACCAATGGTGAGGGTACAGGTGCATGAGCCCTGTACCCCTACAGTGTCTAAGGCCATTCTTAGACATTGTAAGTGCAGCAAAGCCATAAAGAGTATATGGTCTACAAACTCCACAACACCATAGGCTTGACTGAATTCTGGGAAGTTTGGTATTAAACTTCTCAGCACATTGAACCCACGCTGATGCCGTGTGGGATATAATGCCAAGTGCACTCAAAGGACCTCTTAGAGATGCCCCCTTAAAAATAACTTAAGTCTAGCATCCTGGCTAACTGGCTGTTGCTGGACCCCTGGGTCGATAGCCTCCCGCTCTCTGGGTCCTGGAACAAAGCACATCCTGGGCAGAGGTGCCAAGCCTCCACCCCCCGGATGGGCAGGGTCCACGAAAGGAAGTTTCACAGGTTTGCCGCCTTTGTGAGCTGACCAAGCCATTTGCTGCTCCCAGCAACTGCCCCCCCCCCCGGTTCTAACCCCGACTTTTGGAGGTAGAATTGGTGGGAAAACAAAGCTAGGAGGAGAGGTGTGCCCACCTTTCCCAACTCCACACCTCTGGTGGGGGAGGCGAGGCGAAGCGCAACTCTCAGTTCCCGCCATATTGAAGATGGGGGGGGTGCAGCCAACCAGAGAGGGGCTTATGCCCCCTCCAACTGTAGGGTGGCATAATAGGGTGTGTACCCACCCCAAGGAAGGAACCCATTGGTCCTGACCTGTACCTAACTAAAACACCTCTAAATTTAGTACTTAGGGACAACCCAGAACCTTGTCTCCTCAGACAAGCAAGAAAAAGAAGGACCAAAGAGCTGTGCTGAAGGAAGAAGAGGAGGACACCAATTTACTTGGCCCCAGTCCTACTGGCCTGTCCCGACCTCGACCTGCTCCAGCGGAATCCCAGCGTGCGTTTCCTGCAGCCAGCAGTCCCCCCCCAGAATCCAGAGGACCTGTCCTTCAAAGACTCTGTTTCCCGTGAGCACCGGACTTGCTCAAGAACCAGACTCTGGCTCCGGCCGAATCCGCGAGTCTGCACCGATGCCCACGGCCCGAGTTTTAGTGTTCAACATCCCAAGGAGGTCTCTCCAGCAAGCCTGACCTGGGATCTGGTGATCCTTCACCTACCTCAAGCCTCCCGACGATGCCTACAGCCTCTATCTGGAGGATCCCCCGACTGCGACCGGAGCTGGTTAGTAAAATCTGATGCCTAAAGACACCCCTGCATTGGGTGACCAAGCGACGGTGTCCAGGCAACCCCCAGCATCCTAACTTAGCTTTCCAACTGGTGGTCGCCTTCAGGAAGCCTCCTTGTCCGACCCTGCAGTGTTTGTTCTGACTGTAGATTTCCCATTGAAAACAACAGGGCATCCAATGTCGATCCAGCACCCTGCACCCGGCCACCTCTGTGCTGCTGTGGGTGCACCTTGTGTGCTAACTTGGATCAACCTTTGCCCTGAGCTTATCCCTAGGAGCTTTGCTCCCACAACCACATGGCTTGCCTGTGAGCAGCCACCAACCGACGGCCCTCTAGCCCTATTGACTAACATTGGGCCTCAGCACTCTGCTCCCAGCCACCCTAGTACCACGGAGGGTGCTTTTTGAGTACATCCATGCCCCTGGGGGAATTCTTGTTCTAAACCCAGAGACTCAACCCTCAAGACCGTTTACTTACATGCAAACTGGGAACTTAATAAAATCTCGGGTTTTATGAAAACTGTTTTACTTTTATCTAAGAAATGTCCCAGTGTGATATTTAGGCATATCACACTGAGTAGAAAAGGTAATCCAAAAAGTACTCTAAAGAGTAATCAAATGTAATCCGAAAGTCATTTCAACTGTATTTCAATATTCTACAAACCTGTAAGAAAAGTAATTATTCATCCAGCTTGCAAGTTGATCAATCTGTCTTGAAAAGTACAATTCTACTTACCTGTACCAAGTCCTGCTTGGTTCTAAAAATAAAACACAACAAAAAATATTTTTGATACAAGCAACTTGTCTGAGTTCAGTCTTTGACTGTGTGACATCATTTGTTGCCTGAGTGAGTACAATACATGCTTAACACTACCCTCTGATAAAGCCTTACTGCACGCTCACACTACCACAAATAAAGAGTAAGGTGATATCTACTTTTACCTCTGTATACCTTTGAGGATCCACTGGACTCTGTGCACACTATACTTACTTTGGTATGGTATATACAGAGCCAGCTTCCTACAGAGAGTAATTACTGGAAGAGTTTCGGATCCAGGCTAGCACCAGGAGACATTCAAAAGGTAAAGAATATGTGGTTAGAAGTATCCTTCAGAAACAGTGGTTTACTGTGTTTCTAGTTGCATGTGATCCTATCTTGTAACTATCTGCTCTACAATTTTGCTGGGGTGCTGAACATTCAATATAGGTCCCTATCTAGCTAGAAGCTTGGGCTAGAATTCTTCACTACCAGGGTGACTACTGCTTGTTTCGTGCACACTCGACTATTTCTTAGGTGAGGGATATATGTTTTTTATTTTGATATCTGAATTCTGTTATTGCCTTTGAGAAGGGTATTTGCATGGATCTGTTAGCATAATAAATGTTGTAGGCTAGAGTGACTTCTCATCCCTTGCCTTAGGTTTCAATGTGGAAAGGAATGCACAATTTTTGGAAGAGCCATACCCACCATGTCTAGCTCATGTCATGTTCTCATTTGCCACCTTCAACTGAAACTGATTTAACTCACGTATCATCTAGTCTCCTTCTCCTTATCTAAAAGCCTACTGCGCTAATCCACCCATCAGGCTTGTTCCTGGCCCTGTAGTCACAGGGACAAGTATCAAAGTTCCAATAAAGTTGAGATTGCCCAGTAAGGGCTTGAGGTTTGTCAAGACAGAGCATTTTAATAATATCTCAAACTACATAGATATATGACTTTGCATAAGGAAATTGGGTTATTAGTTGTGCGGAATGTGAGCCCTGCACAAGTAATAACTGTACAATTACCCCCTCACTGGGATCCAAGAATCCCATTGTAGCACTTCACTCTCTCAAGGTAGTGAAACAGAGCAGTCCAAGGCCTCCTCTGGAGAGTTGGTGTGGGAAGTAATCACCATTTGCTGGCACACAATAACAGTGAATAAATGATTGTCCAGTCTGTGATTTTTCGTTGGAAAAGGAAAAGTACATTTATTGCACATACCGTAATCAATACTATGCTGTCATTTACAACTATATTCTCACATTTAACCTTGATGGGTCACAACCCCCACAATCATAAGATCCTCCCCAATTCTATACCAGATAACACATCACAATATAGGGGGTATGACTTTAAATATACCAGGGGCCTCATTTATGAGGCCTTGCGTCAGTTTTGCGCTTCCGATGCGTCACCTTTTGTGACGCATCGGCGGCGTAAAACATGCCTCCTGTTGCGCTCTATTTACAAAGTGACGCATCTAAGCAGATGCGTCACTTTGTAAAACCCTGCGCTACATTATACCTGCGTCAGGTATAATGTATGCAGGGGGGGGGCGTTTCCCCGCAAAAAGCTTCGTAGAAGTGACGCAGTAAAATCTATGAGATTTCACTGCGTCACTTCTAGGACACTGTTGCGTCAAAATCTTGCGCCTGCCTCATAGCAGGCGTAAGAATGACGCAAGCCCTTTCACATGGGGCTTGCCCCATTTGAAAGGAAGCATTGCTGGAGCTGCGTCACTTTTGTGACACACTCCAGCAATGCGTCACTTTTGCGCTTACAGATACGTCAGAAATACTGATGTATCTGTAACTCCTTGCGACATGATGCGTCATACATTAAATATGACGCATCAGGTATGTCACAAGGAGTGCGCACTGAGAAGTGACGCATCGCTACTTTCACGCAGCGATGCGTCATTTCTCATAAATGAGGCCCCAGGCATATTAGTTTTGTCGGGGGAAGGGTCACCAAATTAACAGACCAAGAATCCCACGTTTAATGTGTGATTCTTGGTCTGTTAATAAAGCATTGCAATATTTATCGAAAATCACAGCCATCAATCAGTAAATTTAAAAAAAGCATTCTTAAATCAACATAACATGTGTCTGCGTCTTTTTTGAACCACTTTAGGCCACATAACATGCAGTCATTGGACCAACCCCTGGAAGTGCATGTTCTCCCAGGCTGTAGAACAAAAGCTCCAGCCTTAGAATTGCTTTAAGTGTTACTGTAAAATGAAGACTCCATGCAGGCTGGTTACAGAGACTCAAAAGGTTGTGAACAGTGTGACAGCCCAGTAAGTAGGACTTTGCTGATCTTCAGAATCCCTCACTTATAAACAATGATCAGTAGGCCAACACGAATAAGGGATTCCCCACAACTTTAGGATTCCTAAATGCCTCCTGTGAATACCGAAAGTCTTAAAGTTAGGATTTTTCTCAGTTTAGGAGTGGTATAGTTAGTACTCCTAACTTTAGGACTCCTAAATGCCTTCAGTGAATACCGAAAGTCTTAAAGTTTGATTTTTCCAGGGTTAGGAGTAGTAAAGTTAGGACTCCTAAATGACTTCTGTGAATACCGAAATGAGTAAGTGCCTTCGGTAAATACTGAAATGAGCAAGTGCCTTTGGTGAATACCAAAATGAGTAAGTGCCTTCTGTGAATACCAAAATGGTAGTTAAGGATTTTGTCTTGTTAGTTCTGTGAATTGGGCCCTTAGGAGGCACCTCCTGCCGCCTCCCAAAGCTATTTTGTAGCATGCTGGTGGGGCCCCTGCCCTCCTGGGGCCACCATGAGGGAAAAAACATTGGGCAAAACAAAGCCCTCAGGGCATTGTGAGGTACTCCCTCCATGGAGTGATGAATACTTTATTAGGGCCCGGCCTCTTTCCTCATTCATCAAATCTGGGTGGTGCACTTCCTTTTTTCTTATCTTCTTTATTACTTTCTGGGGATGCCTGGTCCCACTCGAGACACCCCTATAACTTCCTTGCTGTGGCAGTGTGAGGCGCCCCCTCCTGCACTGCCCAGCCATTTCCCTGCCTGGCCAGCACTGTTGAATGACGGTGCAGCAGCTGACAACTGCCTTATCCCTGCCTGCTTCATGCAGGCATGGTGCTATTCTTGCAGTGGCTGCCCCCTAGCCATGGGCACATGGAGCAGGAATGATCTCAACAACATTGTAAGGGATGCAATAATGCTCCCCTCTCCTCTTCCCTTGTCGTGGGCCCCTGGGATGGAGTCTCATCAAATCCACAAATCCATTGGGCACTGATGTACCCCAAGGGTACTATGGTAACTTGTGGTAGATTCCCATGTGCTCCTTTGAGCGAGCTGCGGCAAAGGTTAAATTCTTCCCCAATGCATATCTCAGGCACTGTGGAGCCAGTTCTTGTGATCTTGAGCTCCTTTTGCTCCTGGGGCAAGTCTTAGCTACCTAGAGCCCTTGCCGCAGGCCTCAGGTCCTCTAAAATGGCAGACTCTGCAGGGAGCAGGTTTCACTGGCCTCTGCTCCAGCTTTTCTCCTTTGCTTTGTAGCTGGTGTTCTTCTCCTCGTGCAGTGGCACATAAGTGCAGATCTTCCAACAACTGGTCCTAAGGGGGTGTAAGGAAGCCAACCTCACTGGTTCAGGAGCGACCCACTAGTCCTGGTGTCAGCTGTAAAAAGAGTCATTAGTCCTTTAGGGCTTTAGGGGCTTGTCCTTCCAGCAGTCCATGATGTTGCTGTCATCCAATTCCACAGAATCCAAGATGGTGTTGTCAAGTGTCTATAAATACATCTCCGCTGGAGGCCTCAGCTCCACCCCTAGCTGACATCACTGCCAGGTAATTTATCACCAAAACTGCAAAAAGGAGCAGCTCCTATATTAGCTCCAGATGTCTGGGCTTCCTCCTTTGTTCAATTGGCCTGGGCTGTTCCAACACTGATACAGTGCGGCAAAGAATTATCAGATGCGAGAGGAGCAAGATGGCGGACTGAAGCCGCCACAGAGTGCAGCGTAGAAGCAGGCCCGGACTGGCTATAGCGGGCACCGGGCAATCCCCCGGTGCGCCGCAAGGGTGGGGGCTGGTTTTGAGCCCCGGGGGGGGCGATATTGTTACAGGGCCGTTTTTGCAGCATAGCTGTAAAATCGGCAAATGTGTATTTTTTATGAATTGGAATTTGATTTGAGAAGGCAGGCATAATCATTTCTTAGCCATGTGGGCACTCCCTGACAAACTCTGGTGGCCAGTCTGTTTTCTGCTCGAAGGATATCATAGCCCTTCGAAAGGTTATCCTCAAAGAGACCCTTTATTTTCCTAGTTTTGTCCCCCTCTATACGTAATGTTATTTCATATAATTTATAGGGTATGCTAACTCTGGTGTCTGCAGTTTCCACCTGAATGTATTCATTTGTGTCCACTGTCTCCAGAAGATTCATCAGGATCTTGCGAGCTATGGTCACTTCTGCTGCGCTGTCTAGCATTGTCTGGGCCCATTCTCCGTTTTTCAGTTGTGTCCTCAGAATCCTCGGCATGTTTTATTTTAATACTAGCTACCTTCTTCTTTGGAAATTGTAATTTTTTACTTTGATGAGAAGGTTCCTTGACTTTGGACTTGACGTGCTCTTCCTTGTGTTCTGACCTTCCTCTTCTTTCCGATTTCTGCGAGGAAGTCTGAAAAGATCGAGAGGGACGTGTATCGATATTTTGATATCTGTCAGGTTTTCTTAATTTATCCCTATCTCTAAGGTTGTATCTTTTTTCAGAGGGCTCCCTGTGGGGAGACTTGCCCCCTCGTTCTGGAGATCTATCTCTCCGTTGAGGAGACCTTCCTCTGGACTGAAACTGTTTTTCATCTGGGAGTGGTTTGTTTATTACCTTCCCACTTCTTTTTTGAAGTATTGAGATTATTTTTAATAAAGGCTTCATTCTATACCCAAGGTACGGAGCTGATTAGATTCTTAGAGAATTCTTGATTCAGATTCTTGGCGAAAACTAACTTAACTTAAACTGCAGCTCACTTACTCCTTCCCAAGTACTAGGCTTAGGTTAGGTACACGGGGGTAGGCATATCTTAGAAGCACCAGTTGAGTACGTTTAGTCAATGATTTTATGTATGAATATATTTTATCCGTTTTAAGTATCATATGGCTTAGAAACCATATAAATGCTTTTACAGTATTATTTCATAATACTCCTTTTACTGTACGCACTTTACTTTATGACAAGTATTGCAATTGTGGCAATTCACTTCTCTTGTACGAGAAAGAGGACTGGTCAATAAATAACAACTTTTATTGAAAACGCCTGTCTCTATATTTCTCTGCACTCTGGTGAAACTAAGCATGCACGATTGACTGAGTGAAATAGCTGTCTATTGTTTTCACACGACTCTGGAGATATACTCCTTGTCCTGGAGGGAGCGAATTTGTCATGTTTATGCGGTTGTCAGAAGCTAATCCCTTCTTGTCTATTCAGGGAAGTTAACACCTCCTTGTTTACTCGAGAAAGTTTCTAGTGACCTCTGAGCTAGCTGGCATTCATAATTAATTCTAAAATATTCAATAGAGACCTAGTCGACCTCAGTCCTACGTCTAAAGTATCGTTTATGTTATTCCAATGCGCAGAGCCTATTGGGAATATAGGAACTACACCACAATGGCTGTATCTCTTAATGGCTGCCCAGACTAACGGCAGCTGGGAAGGCAGAGGAATCCTCCTCTATGGGTAAGGAGGGTGGGTTGGGGGTGGGAGATGGGTATGTTTAGGGGAGAGTTTGTGGGGGGGACAAAGGGGTTAAAAATAACATGAGGGAATTACATTTTGAGAAAAATAAGGGAAAAAGATTTTTTTTTGCAATGGGTAAGATGAAAAAGGGAATGAGAATATTGGTATGGATAGATTGAGATGTTTGACCTGGAATGTTGCTGGACTGAACAGAAAGAATAAATGAAGGTTGGTCCTCGAAGAGTTGAGAATGTATACTCCACATCTTGCTTTGCTCTCAGAAACTCATATCTCTTATCAAGCCAAGAATCTGCTTGGTCAACTAGGGCATTATGTAGTGGTCAGCTCAGAATTAAGTACCCCGATTCGAGGGGTTGCCATTTTGAAGCACAAGAAATTTAAAGGGGTGATTATTAGGACATCTTCAGATAAAAATGGTAGGTGGGCTATAGCACAAATAAAGGTTGAAGGTACTAAATATATATTTTGTGTCTTGTATGGTTCTAACAGGGATGACCCTACAGGTATTGATAGGGTTAATATAGAGCTGGTGGATTGGGAGGGAGAACGGGTAATAATAGGTGACTTTAATTGTATAATGAGCTACGATATCGATACTCCTAGAAGAGGCGCATTTCAGAGGATGCATAAAATGCGAGCTGCGGATAGAGAACTTGGAAGAATACATGGTATTAGAGACGTTTGGCGGGTGCTATATCCAGATATTGCTGGATATACGTTCTACTCAGCTGCACATAAACTTTGCTCACGGATAGACATGGCCTGGGTTTCGGACAGAATATTGGAGTCAAGCTGCATGGAAATTTGCCCAAGGGTTACATCAGATCATAACCCAATCCTTTTAACACTTAAAATTAAGACTGATAAGTAGAGACCTTGACCGTTCTCATTCGCTAGAAGCTTAATCTCAGACCAGAATTTTATGGCTAAACTTAAGATACATCTGAAGGAATTCTTGGAAATTAATATAGGATCAGCTGCACATACTGTGGTCTGGGATGCATGTGAAGCAAGTATCAGGGGGTTTGCACAACAATTTATATTTAGACAGAATTATGAAAGGAAAAAAGAGACAGATAACACCATTGCCAATATACTTCAAGCAGAAAAGCATTTGGCTGATGCACTATTACAGCACTCACCAGACGTAGAAGCTCTGGGGCGTATTCTTCTCGATTTGAAATCTACTTTAAAAAACACACTTAGGGAGACAAGCATTACTAAATTGAATAAATATCATTTAACTCAATATGAGGAAGGCGAGAAAATAGGGAAAATACTAGCACACAAAGTAGCAGACAAATAGACTAAAACTCTAATTAAGGCTGTTAAAGGACCAGATAATGTGATTTATAAAAACGCTGAACAGATACTCGAACAATTTGCTAAATACTATAGGGATCTGTACACTCCAGAGAATCGGTCATCAATTAATGATATCTATGCGTATCTGCAGACCACCTCTTTGAATCAGATGGAGATTGAACAGTCAGATAAACTAATTAGCGATATTTCAATGGCGGAAATTAAAAACAGCTGTACTGTCGCTAGCGGCTGGGAAGGCGGCCGGAGAGGATTCAATCTCTCTGGAGCTATACAAAGAATGTATCGAAGAGCTAGGCCCATTATTTAGTAAGGTAATTTCACATATTGGAACTGAGGGAAAAGCTCCTAGTTCATGGAATATCACGAAAACATTTTTTTTAAAAAGAATAAACCAGCTGATGATTGTGGGTCGTATAGACCTATATCACTTATTGAGACTGATACAAAACATTTTGCTAAAATCCTTGCAAATCGTCTGGCACCAATAAAGCCTGATTTGGTGTCTACTCAACAGCATGGGTTTATCCTAGGGAGGGTCCCTACGACCCATGTAAATACCGCTGTGGCTGCATTCGTTGTGGCCAGAGCTAGCTCAACCCCACTCGGTACGATACTGTTAGATGCTGAAAAAGCATTTGACCGAGTGGGGAAGGGTCTATCTCTGGGCTACACTACAAATATTTGGGATTAAAGGACAATTTCTACAATGGGTTAAAGCTATCTACGATCATCCCAAGGCAAAGATTAGCTATGCAGGGCTACAATCTACAATGTTTCCTATACTATGGGGCACTCGTCAAGGATGCCCTCTGTCCCCGTTATTATTTGTTCTATCTATGGAACCGTTTTTAGTTTCTTTGCAGAATCAACCATGCATTATCCCCTTTGCTTCAAGTCTGATTTTCCTGAAAATAACAGTATATGCAGGTGACATCGCCATCTATTCAACAGACGTAGAAGAAGCTATGTAAGGGATTATATTAGAAGCAAAAAGATATGGGGCAGTTTCGGGAAATAGATTAAACACGACTAAAGCCCAGGTAGTAGTGAATTATAAACCATCAATAAGGTTACAAGGAGTTTGCAAAATGGCTATCTACTTGGGGGTAAAAATCTCTGCTTACTTAGAAGATGTGGTCACTTTAAATTATGAAACTTCACTCTAACAGACAGCCAACCTATTGAAAAAATGGCATAAGGTCCCTTTGAGCATCAGTGGGCGTATAAACTTAATTAAAATGAAAATTCTTCCTAAATTTCTTTATCTGTTTCGGTCCATTCATTTACGTATTAATAACTCATTCTTTAAACTTTTAGTTGGTATACTTAGTAGCTTTATCTGGGGGTACAAAAAAGGACGGCGAGCAATTGAATTGTTAAAACTCCCATTCAGTCAAGGAGATTTTAAACTATACTTCTGGTCAACATTTTTGGGTCGGATCCGTAGCCTAATAAATCTAGGCAATACTCTTTTTTATTATGTATTTATGTTAGGAGAAGAAACTAAGATGTTTCTATACAGAGTCAATGACCCCAATTACTATAAACGGGTTAAATTTAAGACCGTACGTGATACTATATTTATTTGGCGAGCTATCCTAAATAAATATAAAATATCAATTTATCATCCTAAATTCCCTCTGTGGGATAACCGAGCACTCCCGGGAATATTTCACGAGGGGGGAGGGAAACAATGGGTTAATCTGGGTATTGTAAATTTAGGAGACCTATACAACTCCAATGGATTTTTAACATTTGAGAGACTAAAGCTTATATATGACTTAGCAGACAGTATGCGATGGAAGTATTACCAGATCCGTGATTATTTTGTACGAAAATTGAAGCTCATGGTAATACTGGATTCTAATATATGGGAATGTTTATATCAAAGGAAGAATAAATCGATGGTTGGCATTGGTTATAAAAGCTTTAACTCTCATAAGGAAAGTGATTGTGGAAGAATAGCTGCACGGTGGAGTCAGAAAATGGGGTATAATATATCTGCCAATACTGTGTCATCTGCACTTAGCGGTATCTGTAAAGTGGTGCATTCATGTAATCTAAGATTACAGCAACATAGAACCATTTGTCTTTTATATTATACTCCTGAGCGGATATCCAAGTAGGCATCAAGCTCAATTGCTAGTGATCGGACTAAATGCCCAAAATGTGATCTGGTGGCAACTGATCTTCAACATATGTTTTTCTCTTGCCCAATGTTGGGAGAATTCTGGCAAGGGGTGGCTAAAGTTGCATCACTAAAACTAGATAGACATATTTCGTTTACAGTACTGGATGTTTTATTTGGGGGACAAAACAGGGACTCTAACCAGAAGGATTTAACTATACTACTGGCCTGTGCCAGACTAACCATTGCCCGGGCTTGGATTTCCAAATTACCACCGGTGCTGATGGAATGGTGGGGTATGGTTAAAGATATACATAACATATAGCTTTTACTTGCTAAAGCTAGGGGGGTTCAATCATAAGATGAAACAAATCTGGGCAATTTTTATGTAAAGCTTGGCTTTATTTTGTATCCCAAGTCATTTGTATTATTACTCTTTGGTTGTATTTTACCCATTGATGAAGGATACGAAGAATCTGTATTGCCAATGTTTATCGTGTTATACTTCATCTTTGTTTTTTTGTTAATGATGAATGAACTCATGTTAATAAAAATATATTTTTTAAAAAGAATTATCAGATGCAAATTTTCCTCCTCAGGAGCTGAGTGAAGTACTGTTAATTGCTCCTTTAGTGTGGGGAAGCCTTTGTTCCCTCTGCTGGGGAGCAGATTAATTAAATTGGCTAAACAGGGTGACAAAAGCCCTGAAATCTGATCCTTAGACGTGCCATAGAAATATGATAATTCTAGACAAACCCATAGGTGTACATATAGGCACTTGGGACTTGCATATTCAAATGTGGCGTACATGTTTCACCCCAGTTTGATACCTCACTAGACTGTGTAGGCCTAAGGGAAGTGAAACTGAGCTTTGAGGCAGATTTCCCATGTGTGTATAATACAGTGACACTTCAGATAAACCGGTAGACCGTACTGACCTTACCTATGAGTGCCCACTAATATTATAAGGCCTACCTCAGAACCACATCAAACCCTGCTGAATCCCTTCTCTACCAGGCTACCTGTGCGCGGTTACCAGGCTGCACAATATGATAGTCTCACACGTACAGTCGGCACATGTTTTCACATGCTTGTGCACATATGTTCATGTGTAACCAACCGAGTGCTCCTCACCATAGCTGTGCCAGAGTGGCCTTATCTTAAAAGGCAAACATTGGCGGTAAACATTTGCAGTCCAATTACAGTGTGATTACCGTGGGTGAGACTCGAGTAGTGAGTCTCACCCACAGTAAAGGTCCAAAAACCAGGTAATCAAAATGCGACAAAGGAGGGGAAATAAATGGGCAGAACGCATTTCGTTTCCCTGTGGAAATGGATATGAAACAGTAAAAGTAGATACACAATTTACGATGAACAAGTAATGCCGCGATAGAACCAGGACTCTGGTGATAAATCCTATAAAGCATTCATACTCAGTAAATTAACACTGGCTCACTCCTGGACAGAAGAAAACACACTATCAATGCAGTTACTTGAATGCTCGAATAGTGCAACTAATGTCTGCAAACATGTATTGTTCACAATAACTATTCTACCACATTCACCCTTCAAATACAAAGATCATAGTCTTCCCCTCAAAATTGAGTTACTTTTCTATTGTTTATAAACCGTCACCAGCTGTAATTCTAATGACTGTGAACACCAAAAACAAGCTCAAACATAGAGATACGCAGTGGAAATTGACAAACAGTTCATCACAAACCTGCATGTAAAATGGAAAGTGTCTCAGAGTTTGAAAAGTAGAATCACAGGGTCTAGAAGATATGTTTATCACTTGAAATCAGGGGAAACAGGACCTTGCTAGAGAGTGTAAACTTCGGACCAGTAGTCAACGTTCCTGATTCTCATGGGTTGGTGAGGGCCTGGACGCATACCACATCCTGCATCCTTTTTGAAGTAGCCTGGCAGTTTGGCTGGACTGTTCCTTTAGGAGCAGGACCAAGATGTATTTGCATATGGCTGGTCTCTGTCGAAATGGCACAGGGGGTGGAGAATGAAGGACTAGATTTTACCCCTGAATGATTGCCAGTGCCTGATGTTTGCATACAGCTGGTCTCAGTCTAGAATGGCATAGTGGGTAAAAAACATGCTCTAGAATGCAGCCTGGCCAGTTGCCAGTGGCTTTGATTAACTCAAACATTTCCTCCATTGCTTAGATTTATATTGCAGTAGATGTCCTAAGTGTGACTGATATGCCCAGAAGTGGGTCTTCGTCTTACTGTGCTAAAGGAACCAAGCGATATCTCACTGACAAGGCCTACATAGGCTGAAACTGGTGTGGGTTTTATTGCTTTTGGGCTTGACTGTTCATACCTTAGCAGGGGCTTAGGTACTGTGGAAACATTTTAAGAAATGCTGCAGAACCTGACTGAATTAACATAGATATTTATAAAAATGATTTGAGAGGTATTGGCTGCTTAATTCCTGAGCCCATTCGGTGTGTTACATTTGGAAAAGAAAGTGCCAGCTTCAATGGAGAAACATCTCCCTCATTCTTGAAAAAGAGAAGCCCCTTACAGACTGTGGGGGGCGTACAGACATATCTTTGGTGTTAATTCAGACTTGAAGCTTGTTTCACATTTTATTAATTCAAGGCTTGTGAAGGTTATTCCAGAACTGATGCAATGGGCTTATCCAATATGCTGGTCCACACAATTCATCCAGTGAAATTAACCTCTGAATAGTTACAATCCCCTCCAAAAAGACATTTAAGTGAGTAATGTGGGCTTTTCCTTGGAGTGTTCTCCAGGTGATAATCTTCAGAGGTGTGCTCATACATTTGACAACAGTTTCTGAATAATAATGTCTCCTCATCTGTTACAGTGATGGAGAAGAGTCCCTGATTCTCAGTTACGTAAGAGAACAAGACAAGCCTTTCCATTTGCCTCCTTGATGTATAATATCTTTGGAACTGTTAGCCCAGGCACTGCACATGCACAAAGCTATTCCACCTTTCCATTATACGCGATTTACCATCAAAATAGACTTGTATGTGTAAAATTTAATTATGTACTCCGTTAGTCATGCGAGGGAGAGGACGGGCCCTATAGGGTTTACGATAGCATGACAAGGCATACTTGCTGTGGAGTTGGTCATGGTGGTTGAGTTGCTTAAGTTAAAATAAGGTATGGTGTACCAAAACTTTAGGTAGGGCATGTGTTTATGGCAGAGTTGCTTTGTCATTCCTGGGAGCTTGCCCTCATAAATCAGCAAGGTGGAAGAACCCTGTGTGAGTGCCATAATTAAATGTTGAGAAAACTTGCAGTGACTTAACATTTCATCTTTGGTGAAATGGAGCCTCCATCCCCAGGAACTATGCAGTTCCAGTGGAAGTGCGAACATGTAGTATCCTGTTTCAAACAGGTCAGCACAGAACACTCATTGATGATCAGTTCAGGGAGATAGTTCAGTGGGCAACCACTCCTGTTTCTGTGCCATGGTGGGATGTGTGCAAAAATTAAGGTAAGCTGCAACATAAAACCCCTGCATTTCCCCCACCTGACTGCAACACCAGAATGCAAGGTATATTATTCATATACTTTTAACTCAAATTCTATCCATTGGCAAATGTGTACACTCAACTTCAGAAATAATGCTAACCTGCTCAAGATATTCTATTTAGCATTGCCACTGAAATGCCTGTCAGCCTTAGGGTGGTCGTACCCCAAACTATTTTCATACGTGCCTCAATTTTTGTGCTGAAATTCGTTTTTGTTGGTCTCAGGACTCTATGCACTGTAGCACTGCTAACCAGTGCTAAAGGGCTTGTGTTCACTCCCCTAAACATGGCTTGATTTCTTTACACCAGATTGGCATATTTATTTACTTGTAAGGCCCTAGTAGAGTGGTATATCATATACCCAGGGCCTGTAAAATAAATGCTACTAGTTGGTCTGCGGTAATTGCAAACACAACAGTGATGGACAGAATGTGGATCAATGTCACACATTCACCCCAGTCCAAAGATCTGGGCCCAAATCCATCGTTTTTCCACTCCACACCACCCTGGGTTAGACAATGGCGATATGCAAATCAGCGCTGACCCTGTGCCCCATGGAACCAGTCCAGTCCGAACTACAAAAGCCATGTCCTTCCCAGAACGGAAACAAGCATCCGAGGACCGGCCCGGTTTCGAGGTAACACCTCTCATCAGCCCGGCTAGCTTGACTCCAGTGGTGTGGAGTGCCTGGGACTCACGTCTGAGCATCCCCAGTACACTTAGAGCGGTAATTGCAAACACAACAGTGATGGACAGAATGTGGATCAATGTCACACATTCACCCCAGTCCAAAGATCTGGGCCCAAATCCATCGTTTTTCCACTCCACACCACCCTGGGTTAGACAATGGCGATATGCAAATCAGCGCTGACCCTGTGCCCCATGGGAACAGTCCAGTCCGAACTACAAAAGCCATGTCCTTCCCAGAACGGAAACAAGCATCCGAGGACCGGCCCGGTTTCGAGGTAACACCTCTCATCAGCCCGGCTAGCTTGACTCCAGTGGTGTGGAGTGCCTGGGACTCACGTCTGAGCATCCCCAGTACACTTAGAGCGGTAATTGCAAACACAACAGTGATGGACAGAATGTGGATCAATGTCACACATTCACCCCAGTCCAAAGATCTGGGCCCAAATCCATCGTTTTTCCACTCCACACCACCCTGGGTTAGACAATGGCGATATGCAAATCAGCGCTGACCCTGTGCCCCATGGGAACAGTCCAGTCCGAACTACAAAAGCCATGTCCTTCCCAGAACGGAAACAAGCATCCGAGGACCGGCCCGGTTTCGAGGTAACACCTCTCATCAGCCCGGCTAGCTTGACTCCAGTGGTGTGGAGTGCCTGGGACTCACGTCTGAGCATCCCCAGTACACTTAGAGCGGTAATTGCAAACACAACAGTGATGGACAGAATGTGGATCAATGTCACACATTCACCCCAGTCCAAAGATCTGGGCCCAAATCCATCGTTTTTCCACTCCACACCACCCTGGGTTAGACAATGGCGATATGCAAATCAGCGCTGACCCTGTGCCCCATGGGAACAGTCCAGTCCGAACTACAAAAGCCATGTCCTTCCCAGAACGGAAACAAGCATCCGAGGACCGGCCCGGTTTCGAGGTAACACCTCTCATCAGCCCGGCTAGCTTGACTCCAGTGGTGTGGAGTGCCTGGGACTCACGTCTGAGCATCCCCAGTACACTTAGAGCAGTAATTGCAAACACAACAGTGATGGACAGAATGTGGATCAATGTCACACATTCACCCCAGTCCAAAGATCTGGGCCCAAATCCATCGTTTTTCCACTCCACACCACCCTGGGTTAGACAATGGTGATATGCAAATCAGGGCTGACCCTGTGCCCCATGGGAACAGTCCAGTCCGAACTACAAAAGCCATGTCCTTCCCAGAACGGAAACAAGCATCCGAGGACCGGCCCGGTTTCGAGGTAACACCTCTCATCAGCCCGGCTAGCTTGACTCCAGTGGTGTGGAGTGCCTGGGACTCACGTCTGAGCATCCCCAGTACACTTAGAGCGGTAATTGCAAACACAACAGTGATGGACAGAATGTGGATCAATGTCACACATTCACCCCAGTCCAAAGATCTGGGCCCAAATCCATCGTTTTTCCACTCCACGCCATCCTGGGTTAGACAATGGCGATATGCAAATCAGCGCTGACCCTGTGCCCCATGGGAACAGTCCAGTCCGAACTACAAAAGCCATGTCCTTCCCAGAACGGAAACAAGCATCCGAGGACCGGCCCGGTTTCGAGGTAACACCTCTCATCAGCCCGGCTAGCTTGACTCCAGTGGTGTGGAGTGCCTGGGACTCACGTCTGAGCATCCCCAGTACACTTAGAGCGGTAATTGCAAACACAACAGTGATGGACAGAATGTGGATCAATGTCACACATTCACCCCAGTCCAAAGATCTGGGCCCAAATCCATCGTTTTTCCACTCCACACCACCCTGGGTTAGACAATGGCGATATGCAAATCAGCGCTGACCCTGTGCCCCATGGGAACAGTCCAGTCCGAACTACAAAAGCCATGTCCTTCCCAGAACGGAAACAAGCATCCGAGGACCGGCCCGGTTTCGAGGTAACACCTCTCATCAGCCCGGCTAGCTTGACTCCAGTGGTGTGGAGTGCCTGGGACTCACGTCTGAGCATCCCCAGTACACTTAGAGCGGTAATTGCAAACACAACAGTGATGGACAGAATGTGGATCAATGTCACACATTCACCCCAGTCCAAAGATCTGGGCCCAAATCCATCGTTTTTCCACTCCACACCACCCTGGGTTAGACAATGGCGATATGCAAATCAGCGCTGACCCTGTGCCCCATGGGAACAGTCCAGTCCGAACTACAAAAGCCATGTCCTTCCCAGAACGGAAACAAGCATCCGAGGACCGGCCCGGTTTCGAGGTAACACCTCCCATCAGCCCGGCTAGCTTGACTCCAGTGGTGTGGAGTGCCTGGGACTCACGTCTGAGCATCCCCAGTACACTTAGAGCGGTAATTGCAAACACAACAGTGATGGACAGAATGTGGATCAATGTCACACATTCACCCCAGTCCAAAGATCTGGGCCCAAATCCATCGTTTTTCCACTCCACACCACCCTGGGTTAGACAATGGCGATATGCAAATCAGCGCTGACCCTGTGCCCCATGGGAACAGTCCAGTCCGAACTACAAAAGCCATGTCCTTCCCAGAACGGAAACAAGCATCCGAGGACCGGCCCGGTTTCGAGGTAACACCTCTCATCAGCCCGGCTAGCTTGACTCCAGTGGTGTGGAGTGCCTGGGACTCACGTCTGAGCATCCCCAGTACACTTAGAGCAGATCTTTGGACTGGGGTGAATGTGTGACATTGATCCACATTCTGTCCATCACTGTTGTGTTTGCAATTACCGCTCTAAGTGTACTGGGGATGCTCAGACGTGAGTCCCAGGCACTCCACACCACTGGAATCAAGCTAGCCGGGCTGATGAGAGGTGTTACCTCGAAACCGGGCCGGTCCTCGGATGCTTGTTTCCGTTCTGGGAAGGACATGGCTTTTGTAGTTCGGACTGGACTGTTCCCATGGGGCACAGGGTCAGCGCTGATTTGCATATCGCCATTGTCTAACCCAGGGTGGTGTGGAGTGAAAAAACGATGGATTTGGGCCCAGATCTTTGGACTGGGGTGAATGTGTGACATTGATCCACATTCTGTCTATCATTGTTGTGTTTGCAATTACCGCATCTGGGAGATACGTCACGTTGTAAAGCCTTGCTCCACATGTAGGTGTTCCGGCGTAGGGGGGGGCGTTCTGGTGCAGGAACGCTTCCTAAAAGTGGCTGAGTGAAATCTACAAGATTTCACCCGGTCACTTTTAAGGCCATGCTGCATCAAAACCCAGCGCCTGCTTGAAGCAGGCATAAGGATTGGATTGGCGCATCATGTTAGGGATAGGGCACCCCCGAGCCTTGCTGGAGCTGTGTCGCGCTTGCAATGCAACTCCAGCAATGAGCCGTCTTTCCGACGGGGGATGCGACACGCATCGGCCCATCCATGGGCCACAGTCCAGCGCATTTACAATGCGGCACATCAGTGGTGGCGCACGGGTGGGCAGATGCATCGCAACTCTTCTGTGCATCCCTGCTGATTAGCAGAGATGCGCCAGAAGTAGTAAATCTGCCCCGAAGTATGATACTAGAAACCTTCACTGTGGTTTCGAAGTAAGGTTCCTGGCTGATGATGCTCCCTCCTTGGACAGTGCCTGCAGCCTTGCCCCACGGAACTTTACCTTCTCAGAACATTTTTCTCGAAATAAATTCTAAGTCAGAAGGTAAGCGCTGACTGGGCCCAATCCACTTCTTGTTTCTGAACCACGCTCCATCGTGATTGGCCATATTTTTTTTACTTTGGCCCAGTCTCTCGCAACTAGATGTTGCCAGTTGGAGCTTTGATCTTTTAGGCGCTAGCTGTTACTTAAATCTTTAAAAATTCATAACACCAGTTCTACTGATTGGATTTTTAGTCATTCTGCCGTTGAATATTTTATTAAAATTGACTCGATTTTTCTACTTTGGTCTGGGATTTTTCGTGCTGTGTTTTCACATTATTACTGTTTGTGTGCTGCATAAATACTTTACACATTGCCTCCCACTTAAGCCCGGCTGCTTTTTGTGCCAGGCCACCCAGGGTTAAGCACGGGTTAATTTAGTGAGTTTTTGTGGTTCATGCTGCAAGGGATTGTGGCTGTTGCTTGACCAGGGCACGCAGCCCAGATGATCAACAACCCAGGCAGTCAGTCAACTCACTTTATTCAATACTTATATTATAAGATCATAAAAGTACAGGTAAACACAATTAAAAACATCCATACAAAAAATAATTATTTACAGAACCAGTTAAAATAATAAAAAGGTCTGTAGAATTCATAGTTAGGCGGCAGTTGATAAAAACCCAGCTGATAAAACCAAAGGTTTGAAATTAATTCTCGGATATTTTGCATTCGCCTGATCTTTTGTGATTGACTTAAAAAAGACGCCACAGAGAAACAAACCATGGGGTTAAGCAAAGATTGTAAAAAGTACATTGTTACATGACATTGTTTAAAATGGTATTTACACATCAGTGGCAATATAAATCTTTTGTGGGGTTTCATATAAAATTTGCAGAAGAAAAAAATGTGGAAATTTGTACAGAAACACCATCACAAGAACAAAATGATAATTCGTTTATAGATACATTCCAGCTGGATGGGCCAACATACAAGGGATAACATTAAATCAAAATCTGATTAAAAATAATCCATGACGTGAGTTTGTCACAGTGATGATGACCCTTCCTATGCCATTGATCGACAACCCATTTGTGACACATAGGAATCTACAAATGTAGAAGCTCTTCATCAGATGGTGTGTGGAACGGCACAAGGTTTCCCTCTCATATGATTGGCAGCAATCTATCAATGTAATAAGGTCGCTGTGAGAAATTGGGCTATCGGTTGAGGGAGGTAAAACCCTTCTCAAGCAACAACCACAATCCCGTCAAGGTAAACCACAAAAAGTCACTAAATTAACCTTTGCTTAACCATCTGGTAGCTTGCCTCAAAAGGTTTAACTGAGAGGCAATGTGTAAAGTATTTCTACAGCACTCAAACAGTAATAAAATGAAAACACAATACAAGCGAAATCTCACATCAGTATAGAAATATAGAGTACATTTTAATAAATAAATTGATATCAGAATGAAAAATATCCCATTAGTAAAACTGGAGATAAGCAATTTCAGAGCCTGAAGACAAAATAGCGCCAAAAAGCACCAAGTGCCAAAAGGAGTTATGTAGAGCGTGGGCCCGGTACAAGGCAGAGTTCAGCTAACTGAACAGTTTACCCAGCTATGTCCTTGGACTGAGAAGTAAGGTCCTGCGTCGCACTACATCGAATTACATCGTTTCCGATGGGGCTGACGATCAGGAGCTGTGAGGCGCTGCTTCGAGTTGCGATTCGCTGCGTTAATTCTGATGACGTCGCTGATCAGAAGCTGCAAAGGGCTGCCATCAAAGGTCCTGCATCAAGATGTGTTGCGCTTAGTCGGTTGCGATGAAGCTGCTGATCAGGAGTTGCAAGGTACTGAGATGCGAGGTCCTGCATCAAAAACCCACGGTTGAGCCAGGAGTGCAATAGAATGGCAGGCACGGGTCCAGGACCTGGGAATACCTTTCTGGGATCAGGACTCACTTCAGCAGAGGCCAGTAGCAGGGCACAGGCAGGTCCAGTTCAGTCGGGCATCTGGGTAGATGCAGGACAGGTTTGGTGTGTCCCTGTAATTCAGAACAGGTTTGGGGTCAAGGGGCAGGAGGATAGCAGAGCAGTCCTTCCTATGAGTCTTCCACAGGTCCACATTTGATCCTATGATTGGTCTAAGATATCCAATATTTATAACTAATGCTAGCTTTTGAAGTGGGAGAAAACACCTATACCACCCCCACATCTAGTTCCGAAAGCGTCCTTCCTTCCTGTTAGCAGGGTCTGAGTTGTCTGGGGTCACAATATGCTGGTGTCAAGTCCCTTTGAGTGTGTGCTGGAGCTGGCCTTCAAATATAATAGAGGCAGAGAACAGCTCCATCCTCAACCATCTTGGCTGGATGGCCCATCCTGTTGTGTAACAATCTTGGAGGAATACAGAAAAGTAATTTACCAACTAGACCTAGTCATGTGATCCAGGGACTAGGCAGCAGGCACCCAAGACTTAGGACAAAAAAAGGCCAACTTTCTAACAGTGGCATTTTCAAAATTGTGACTTAAAATCTGACTTTACCATCAAAGATAGCTTAAAATTACAATTCATTTGAGTGTAAACATCATTTTCATATGTGCTCCCAAACGTACGTTATTACTTATAAGTGTAATAAGGTGACCCAATGTTTTTCTATGGTAGACCTAGGCCTTAAACTAGTGAAAAAAACGACTGTAAGTGTTTTTTCTAGCATGACATGCAACCTTAAATCTGCATACCTACTTTTTCAATACAATGCACTCTGCCCCGGGAGCCTTTAGGGTCTACTTTAAGGTGGCTTATATGTATCGAAAAGGAAGATTTGAGTCTGACAAAACATTTTACCAGGTCGAAATGACAGTTTACAACTGCGCACATTGGCTGCCATGGCAGGCCTGAGACATGTTTAAAGGGCTACTTAAGTGGGTGGCACTGTTATTGCTGCAGGCCCACTAGTAACATTTAATTTACAAGCCCTGGGTACATGCACTACCACTTTACTAGGTCCTTGCTAGTAAATTAAATGTGCCAATCATTTGTAAACCGATTGTACCATGTTTTAGGGATAGAACACAAGCAGTTTAGCACAGGCTGGCAGCGATAAAGTGCATAGAGTCCTACAGCCCACTAAAACCAATTCAGCAAAATAGGAGGGATGAAGGCAAAAGGTTTGAGGGTCTGCTCTCCAACGGTGGCAGGTCTAACAAGCTGCTTTGAGCACCTTCATGTGAATTACATTTTCCATTCATAAACACACCAGTTTCATCTTCAGAAAAAGGTTTTAGGTTTGTTGCAAGATCAAAGGGCTCAAAAAAGTTCTTCCAAAGTACACCTGTTTGTGCAAATCTTAGCATTAACAAAGCAGTAGGCCTGGGTGGACAACTACGCTACACTTGTGTAGTTTGCGAAGTTTGCGCTACTTTGCACTACGCTAATTGCACGTAGCACAGTGAAAACACGTGTAGCATAGTGCAGCAGTCAGTTTTTCTTTGTTCGCTGTCCTCAACGTCAAATTGGCGACCGCGAGCAAGCAAAATGACATCCCAGTGAGACTTTCTCCTCGTTCACGATCAGCAACATCAAGTTGCCAATCGCGAGCTTGAAAAATAAACCTCCCGGTGAGATTCTCAACGTGGGGGGGTCAGGTTTCTTATTGCGAGTGGACGCGTATGCTCGTGACCGCTCACCAAGAGAAACTACCAGTCCGCATTGAGAAAGCTGCCGCTCGAGTAAAAATCTACTTGAGCGGCAGAAAACGACAGCTTGCACTGTGCGAGATGCCGTTTTCAATGATTGCACAGTGCGGACAAGCATCCGGCACTGTCCAATCATCCCCGAACATGCTACTACGCAGTTCGCGTAGTGCTACACGTAGCTTGTGTAGTGCGGCGTGCGCGTAGCTATGCGTAGCGCTACTTCGCAAACTACGCCCAGGGTTACAAAGCAGGTCTGAAAACATTTACGTTAATAAATGCCGCAGGATTCTTAGAACTATGCTGAACAGAATTTGACATATGTAAAATGTGGCGAGAGTGGTACATATGCAACAGAATTTCAGCTGTTCAGCGTATAGGTTTGGAGTGTGATTTAACAGTGGCGCTGGACCTAGTGGGGATACAGCAATCCAGTAAAACCTGGAAGCGCTTAGAGAGCCGGAGAATGAACGGAAGGGTGAATTTTGTTCTTCCAGCAACATTTATTGTGTTCAAAAATATACTCGCTGAGTCTTTAGTGGGGTGACGCCGATTGACTCCAAAAATGTTCCAGCACCACTGTGGTGAACATTAGGGTCACTTGGGGAGAGGCAGGAATGGATCGTTCTAAAAGCAGTAAGCTGTAAGCATACACAAAATGTAACTGGGTAATTATTTTCTAACATTCCCCTTAATTTATACATCAAAAACATTCCCATTTATGCGGGGAAGAGGTTTCTTTCTCCACTGGGAAGATCATTTCTTGTGGAGAAAAAACGCGGATTTTTTGCGGCAGAAAACCATACGTTTATTTATTCATTTATTTATTTATAAAGTCTTATATAGCGCGAACGTGACCCACGAGGGTATCAGAGCGCTTTACAATATAAGAATAAACAGTGGAAGAGGTAGTCAACACAAACAAAATGTCAATTTGTGATAATACGTTAATGCACATGCACATGTAATTATCATAGACGTAATCGTGTATGTTTTGAGGTTTGTATGAAGCAGAAACATGTAAATGTAAATGTAAATGTACAGGAATTTATATAGCGCAAATCACCAAGCGGTTTCTAAGCGCTTGCTTAGGGAACCCGTCCTGGTATTCCCCTGTGAGATAACCCCGGCAGGGTGTCCGCAAGGTGAAAGCCAGGCATCCCGCCGCGAGGGGCCGTTGTGGAGATTAAGCAAGCTATTGCCCAGAGTCGCAGAGTGTGAACCCGTGAATTGAGTAGGCACCGGAGCGAGAATTGTCAAGTCCATGGACATTTTAGGACTCAAGACCCCGCCGAGCCGGGAATTGAACCCTGGTCCCGGGCTGACCTCTGCTTCCAGGTCTGCCTCCTCTAACCAGTGAGCCACACTTCTCCACTCTCTCCAGCAACAGACAAGGACTCGTGCATTTATAACATTTAAAAATACTTTTTCGAACGGGTCTGTTGAGCTCATCAAGGAAGTGCCTGCAGCACAATGAACACGCCTTCACTTCGCTGAAAAATCATAAATAGATAAGCATGAAACATAAATAATGAATGGTGTAGCATAAAAGACAGCAAATATGTTTCTGCTGCTGTTTTCATCTTCCAGCCTGGAGCCTGATTTGAGTGACGTAGGCGGCGGTCATTCATTGCTCGCTCCCCTGAAAAGATATCCTTGTGAAGGTGGAGCAAGGACAAGGAGGGATTCACTGAGGAACAAGCGCCCCCTTGTGGTTAATACTAAAGATATGTTTAATGGTCCTGAAATTTGAAAGCAACGTGTACGTTTTTTAAAATTGTATTTTGAAGTCATGATAAACACATGAATAGAATGTCATGAGTTGAATACTGCATCTGAACACAGGAAGGGATGCAATACAGGCAGATTAAGGGCCCCATGCATCGCACCAAATACCGGTCGCAAACGCGCAGATTCTCAGAATCCGCCCCTTTGCCACCGGTATTTTTGCATTTGGGATGCATCATCAGCCGAATGGGCTCTGTGGTGCAACCCTTCTGCCCACATTCGGCAGTACTAGGGCTTAGTTTCGCCAGATCGCACCCTACAGAATTCTAATAATTGTGTTTTTTCTTCATTTGTAATGTAATGTAATTGAATAACAGATCTGAAAACTGTTATTACTAAATTAAAGGGAGAATGTTTTTCTTCTGACATGGAGCATTCTGGCAACCCCAGTTAGAGAGTATGAGATGGCATGGGCCCAAGCGCTTTGGATGGTTGAAATGTGCCTTGGCACAATATTGTGTATGCTTGGTATTTGCCCAATATTTTGAGATATTACACTTCAAAGTCAAGATGTTAATGGGTTTTATTTCATTGCACAATAACAATGAGGCATAGTAATTCCACGTGGCAGACAGTACTTCTGGTAGATTTAATGCTTCACACAGTAGGGTTTCTTGCGTCTTTTATTTCACAAGAATATGTTATTAACCCTTACTTCACCTTGAACTCTGTTTAGGATGGTCTTTAATTCTGAAAATAACTCAATGTTCAGAATAAGATGTTAAAATAAATACAACACATCTGGAGACATAAAAGTCTAACGTGCATTTAATGCAAACATAGAAAGCACAATTGTCATTTCAACCAACCAGAGCATCTACTCAAAAAGAAAGTTAGAGCATGTAATGCTAAAATGTACACAATTTTGGAAGATACTTCTCTGAATACAAGTCAATGGAACATCAACACCAATAGAAACACTCACTTACACACCCATACATCCACTCGCATGCCCACTCACAAACCCACTCACACACCCATTCACACACACACAAACACCCATTCACACACTCACACACCCATTCACACACTCACACACCCATTCCCACACTCACACAGCCATTGACACACTCACACAGCTATTCACAGACTCAGACATCCACTCACACACCCACACAGCCACTCACACACCCATTCACATACTTACAAACCCATTTACACACCCACACAACCACTCATACAAACATTCACACACCCATGCAGCCTCTTGCACACCCACTCACAGACCTATAGAACCACTCAAACATTGACTCACTGACCCAGAGCCACTTATACACTTTCTCACACACCTATACACCTAATTACACACCCACTCGCAAACACACACATGTACTAACACACACACACACACAGTAGTTGCCCACCCCCTGCCAAAGTAGCAGGACGGGCCAGAGGAGGGAGGTGGGGGAGGTGTGAGCACAAAAAAAGTAAAAAATAATAACTTACCTGAACAGCGCCGCATTGAACTCTTCCTTCTTCTGGGCACAGGTTCCCAGACAGCACTCTGGCCAATCCTGATGCTGCATGAAAGCAGTTTCAGAATTGGCCTGAGCACTGTCAACTTATACTCCCAGGCAGACTGGGAGCCTGTGCCTGCTCTTTCCAGCCTCTGCGACGCACCTGGGGCTAGAGAGAGCTACAGTGTGCATGGCGGTTTGGCCAGCCTGAGACGGCCGGCCAAACTATCATGCTCACTGTAACAGTGACCCGCCCCCAAGACTCATCAGAGTCCTGAGGGTGGGTTCAGGGGGATTAAAATGGATGGAATTACACCAAATTTGGCATAAAGGTAGCTGCTGGTCCACAAAAAGTGCATTCAGTCGTTTTAGAGTTATTAAAAGAAAACCAAATTTATATATATAGGGACGCAGATCCTCGGAGGATCCGACAGTCCACGTTCTGAAATCTGATTGGCTGCCAACACTTCAACTAGGAAATGTTGGCTGCTATCTTGGGACTCAGCTTCAGCTGTTTTGTTTTGTATGCTTTTTACCTGGTGATGCATAATCTGTAAATCGCTTTTATACCCACGGTGGTCAAGTTTGCGCTAAATAAAACTTTCTAAATAAATAAATAAAGCTGTGTCCCACACAAAAAAACATTTAAAAAAGAAATTGGAGCAGGGTAGGAATACCCTGACCCGCTAACTGTGGTCCTGGGGTCCCCCTGTGACCCCCGACAGGGCCAAAAAGCACTTGTGTTGCTGTGGGAATGCGATGGAGCCACAAATCCATGGCAAAATAAAAAAAAAACAAGCATGGTCTCCTGCGCTTGTTTATGTTATAGCCCCTGGATGGGCCAGGTCCTGGTGGCATGAGGGTTTTTTTTTTTTTTTAAAGGAGGGGGCACACCGGTTTCCCTCCTTGGGCATAATTATGCCCCGGGAACCAACACCTCCCTGGGGCTTAAGTTTAGTAATGTGGAGGTCCCGTTCGGACCTCCATGCCTTGGGGATCACCACTGCCCCGGGGCTATACATAAATTGAGTAAGAGGTGGTTTGTGGCCCCCCAAGCCGTGGGGACCACTACCTCCCTGGGGCTAAATACAAAGTGGGAGACCTTAAAACCCCAGAGTCTCGGGGATCACCATCTCCCTGAGGCTAAACACAAACAAATAGGGGGACCTTGCAGACCCCCTGGAGTCTCTGGGACCACCACTTCCCTGGGGCTAAGTTAAAGATGGAGTGGGGGTTGTACGGACCCCGTTCCCAGGGACCACCACCTCTCACGGATTCCTTTTTTTTTCTTTAAATGAGGGGGCTGCAGAGCCCCCCTCCCTTGCAGTTTTCAGCCCTGGGGAACACCACCTCCACGCAAATGAAAGGAGGGAGGCCATGCAGCCCCCCTCCTGGAGCCCTATATGACCCTGGGGACCGCCACCCCCAGGGCCGGCTGCTGCTATGTCCAGGGGTGTCCACCATCTGGAAATAGCTGTTTGCTTTTGCTTGGCGGGTCTTTGACAGCTCCCGCCAAACAAAAGCAAATATTTCAGTTCCAGCAGGCGGTTGCTGTCAATGTGATACTGCCCACTGGAAGCAGAGGTTTCATATCTTTCCCTGCCCGCAGACATGCGGGCAGGGAAAGAGATGAAATGATTGCTCCTGCACAGAGGGAGCTGCCTTTCCAGCAGATCTATCTGTGTAGCAGCAATGCTGGCTCCTACCGGAGTTGAGGAGCTGGCTGGGACCTCGGCGCCTTGTGGCTCCCCCCCCCCTGCGGTCCTGGGGAAAAGAGTAGAAAGAGCCAGAATAAAGGTGAGAAATGAGCAGAAAGAGGCAGAATAAAAGTCAGAAATTAGCTGAAAGAAAAAATAAGGTCAGCAAAGAGCAGAAAAGACAAACTAAAGGTCAGCAATAGGCAGGAAGAGACAAAATAAAGGTGAGGAACGAGCAGAAAGAGACAAAATAGAGTTCAGAAATCAACACCAAGAGGCAAAATACAGTTGAGAAACGAGCAGAAAGAGGCAAAATAAAGAAGAGAAACAAGCAGAAAGAAGCAGAATAAAGGTCAGAAGGAAGCAGAAAGAGGCAGAATAAGTGTCAACAGGGAGCGTAAAGAGGCAGAATAAAGATCAGCAACGGGCAGAAAGAGGCAAAATAAAGGTCAGAAACAAGCAGAAAGAGGCAAAACTAAGGTGAGGCTAAATAAAGGTGACAAATGAGCAGAAAGAGGCAGACTTGAGGTCAAAAACAAGCACAAAGAGGAAGAATACAGGTCAGAAAGAGGCAGAATAAAGGTCAGAAATGAGCAGAAATAGGCAAAATAAAGGTCAGAAACAAGAAGAGGCAGAATAAAGGTCAGACAGGAGCAGGAAGAGGTAAAATGAAGGTCAGAAGGGAGCTAAATGAGGCAGGTTAGAGGTCAGAAACCAACAGCAAGAAACAAACTAAGGTCAGAAACAAGCAGCAAGAGGCAGCATAAAGGCCAGGAGTGAGCAGAAAGAAGCAAAATAGCAGGCAGAAAGAGGCAAAATAGAGGGCCGAATTGAGGAGAGAAGCGAGAAAAACAAGCAGAAAATGAGCAGTTGAGGCACAAAACTAAAGTCAGTAGAGGACAGCAGACCACAGGCAAGCTGGACAGGGGAACCATCACAGGGGGAGCTGGTACGAAGAACCACTCCCATGTATCCCCCTACTTTTTATACCACACACTCACTGACAGACCCAAGCATACACTCATGCACCCACTCACAGACCCAATCACACACCCACTCACATTCCCACTCAGAGACTTACACATCCACTTACAGACACACTCAGACATTCATATACTGTCACAGATCCATTCCTGCACCTATTCACCCACTCACAGACCCACTCGGAGACTCACACACACACTCACAGACCCACTCAGAGATCCACTACCACACCAGCTCACACACTCATGCATTCCCTCCCAGACCCACTCAAAGACTCACACACCCACTCACAGACTAACTGGGACACTCACACACCCACTCATATACCCACTCAGAGACTCTTGCACATTTTCACAGACCCACTCAGACACTTAACCACCCACTCACAGACCCACTCAGAGACTTACACAACCACTCACAGACCCACTTAGACATTCACTTATTCACTCACTCATCCATCCAGTCACAGACCTTCAAAGACACTCATGCATCCACTCACAGACCCAGTCAGAGATTCACGTACCGACTCACAGACCCACTCAGACACTTATGCACCAACTCACAGACCCACTCAGATACCTATGAATCCAGTCACAGACCCACTCAGAGTCTCATGCACTCACTCACAGACCCACTTAGAGACTCATGTACTCACTCACAGACCCACTCAGAGACTCATGTACTCACTCACAGACCCACTCATATACCCACTCACAGACCTACTCAGACATTCACACACCCACTGACACACCCACTCAGACACTGTAACACGCACTCACATACTTACTGAGACACTCATGCACTCACTCACACACTCACTGTCAAAGGTCAGTTACCTTTGGTTGTTTTTTTGTGAATTTCTAAGGATTTAATAAGTCTATTTACTAACTATAACGTCCCTGTAAGCTTTAGTTTTTTCGGCGAATATATATATATATTTACATATATATATTATATATATATATATATATATATATATATATATATATATATATATATATATATATATATATATATATATATATCCTTGTACTCGTCTCACCCACAGGAATTCAATCTCCACAGAGACAAAGCATACCCAATGTCGTGCTGAAATATTTTTATTGTATTCTTTCACCCAGCACCTCCGCCATGACTCGTTTCGGTCCCACTCGGACCTTGATCACATGACAAGTTACATGGGGAAGTCTACATTATTTAAAGTGACAGTGCAATATTTGTGCAATGAACATGGACAACAGACTGTGTACCTGCCACATCACAATTATACCGGTAAAATACGATATGTTGAATGTGCAAATGCCTGCTAATTCTATGTGCAAATACAACAATAAATATTTGTAATAAATATTTACGATCAAACATAGTATGATTTAAAAGCCATTAAAAGGGAAAATCTAAAATTATAAACACGATTAATTAAAATATGTGCAAGAAATTCCGAATTGGCAAAATCACAGCATATTTCAAGAACACAATATTTTCACACATTAGAAAATAGCAGCACCAAACGCATAAGTGGCAGGACCACTTGCACATTTTCACAGACCCACTCAGACACTTATACGCCCACTCACAGATCCACTCAGAGACTTACACAACCACTCACATACCCACTCAGACATTCACTTACTGACTCATTCACTCACTCGCAAACTCATCCATCCAGTCACAGACCTTCAAAGACACTCATGCATCCACTCACAGATCCAGTCAGAGATTCACGCACTGACTCACAGACCCACTCAGACACTTATGCACTCACTCACAGACCCACTCATATACACACTCACAGACCTACTCAGACATTCACACACCCACTGACACACCCACTCAGACACTGTAACACCCACTCACATACTTACTGAGACACTCATGCACTCACTCACACCTCACACACTCACTTTTGTGAATTTCTAAGGATTTAATAACTCTATTTACTAACTATAACGTCCCTGTAAGCTTTGGTTTTTTCGGCGAATACATATATATATATATTTTATATATATATATATATATATATATATTCACGAGCAATTGTCCCAGACGGGGGGAGCTACTAATAGCTGGTGCTGGCGGCAAGGTTAGGACAGCCTTGTAGTTTATTTCCGAAGCAAATACCCTTCAAAAAGAAAGATCGCCGCACACCACTCCAAAGGTTATTTTACGTTTTATTTCATTAGGGTTTTCCCAACCCTACGCGTTTCGGACAAACAATGTCCCTGTTCACGGTTAACAAAAGGTTTTAGCTTTTACAAAACCTTTGAAATTCACTCAAAAAACTATAAGTTTTAGTGGTGTTATAGTTAGCTGGACATTTTACTCATACAAAACCATTCAAATTGCTCCTATATAGTTAGTTGTACTAAGTATATATCGCGCACCCGCAATCCACTGCTGATGATGTCACATATTACATCATTCATGACATGGTCAGTGACATCACTGATGACATCTCAAAGAGGTGTAATGAGGCTATGCCCCTTGTTACACCTCTCTGCAACGCAGCCGCCTGGCGCGTTTGCAGAGGGGGAACTAATTCCCCTTGCATAATGGGGGTCTCTGGGGGCCAACTAGCCCACCAGGAGCCTCCAGTATGCGCCAGATGGCTGCATTGCATAGAGGTGTAATGAGGCCACACCCTTTTTTACACCTCTCTGCAACGCAGCCCCCGTGCATGTTTGAAGAGGGGGAACGAATTCCCCTTGCATACTGGGTGTCCCTGGCAGCCATCTTGTGCCTTGTTCGAACCAAGGCAAAAGAAAGCAGTGAAACAAAGGTGTGAAACTCACAAAGGGGCCAGAGTAGAAACACCCTGACCCCCTAGGCCTGCTCAGGGGGTCCCACAAGGACCCCCAAGGCAAAAAAAAAATATATATATTTTTTTAAAAGTCGCGGGGTACAAAAAAACAATAAAAAAAATATAAAACAACAATAAGAATAAAAAAACAGTTCTTTTCAGAACTACCTCCAATTTATATAAAAATGCTACATTTTAAAAAAACTCTGTCTTTCTTTCTTTCTCCAGGGTACGCGTACCGGTACGTGTACCGATACGTGTACCGGGCGCGCACCCCCTCAAAAAATTTAAAAAAAAATAATGAGCGTGTGTGTGAGTGGTGTCTGTGTGTGGGGGGGTGGGTGTGGGGTGTGTGTGTGGGGGGGTATGTGTGGGGGGTGTGTGTGTGTAGGATGTGTGGGTGTGTGTGTGGGGTGTGTGTGTGTGTGTGGGGGTGAGGAATGTGTGTGTGGGTGTGGGTGTGTGTGTGTGTGAGGTGTGTGTGGGGTGTGTGTGTGTGGGGGGGTGTCAGAGGTGTGTGTGTGGGGGGGGTGAGGTGTGTGTGGGGGATGTGTGGGGTGTGTCTGTGAGGTGTGTGTGTGTGGGGGGGGAGTGAGGTGTGTGTGGGTGGGGGTATGTGGGGTGTGTGGGTGTAGGTGGGGGTGTGGGGGTGTATTGTGTGTGTGTGGGTGTGTGTGTGTGGGGTCTTTGGGTGTGGGTGGAGGTGTGGGTGTATGAGGTATGGTGGGGGGTGTGTGTGGGGGGTGGGTGTGGGGTGTGTGTGTGTCGGGGTATGTGTGTGGGGCACCCCCTCAAAAAAAAAATATTGAGTGTGTGTGTGTGTGTGTGTGTGGGGTGTGTGTGTGGGTGTGTGGGTGTGTGTGTGGGGGGGTGTGGGTGTGTGTGTGAGAGGAGTGTGTGTGTGTGTGTGTGTGTGAGGTGTGTGTGGTGTGTGTGTGTGTGTGTGTGTGTGTAAGGTGTGTGTCAGAGGAGTGTGTGTGTGTGGGGAAGGGGTGAGGTGTGTGTGGGGGATGTGTGGGGTGTGTCTGTGAGGTGTGTGTGTGTGTGCCTGAGGGGGGATGAGGTGTATAGGTGTGTGTAGGTGTGTGGGGTATGTGGGTGTGGGTGGGGATGTGGGGATGTGGATGTGTAAGGTGTGTGTGTGGGTGTGGGTGTGTGGGGTGTTTGGGTGTGTGAGGTGTGTGTGGGGTGTGTGTGGGTGTGGGGGGTATGTGTGTAGGATGTGTGTGTATGTGTGGGATGTGTGGGTGTGTCTGTGAGGTGTGCGTGTGTGTGTGTGTGTGTTGGGGGGAGGTGTGTGTGTGGGATGTGTGAGGTGTGTCTGTGAGGTATCTGTGTGTGCGTGTGTGTGTGTTGGGGGGGTGAGGTGTGTGTGTGAGTGAGTGTGTGTGGGATGTGTGGGTGTGGATGTGTAAGGTGTCGGTGTGAGGGTGTGGGGTCTTTGGGTGTGGGTGGAGGTGTGCGTGTGTGAGGTGTGTGTGGGGAGTGTGTGGGTGTGGAGGTGTGTGGTTGTGTGCATGTGGGTGTGTGTGGGACGTACTTGTAGGTACCTAAAACAGCCACAGAACCAAAAGCTCTTTTCAGAGCTACCCTACCTGTAATCACTCAAAATGATTATTTTATTATTTATTATTATGATTATATAATTTTTTTCACTATTTTTCCCCATGGTATGCTCCCCGGTACGCTCCCGATGCGCGTAACGGGCACTCCCCCCGCGAAAAACGAAAAAAAAATAAAAAATTGCCGCGGTCTACCCTGCCCCCTTTTGGTCATTTCCCCCTTTGATTTTTGCCACCACTTGTGTCTCAATCCTACCGAGACACAAGATGGCGGCCACTGCGGACTGTTTCGAATGTTTACAGACACCCGAGAACCAATCAGCTTCCCGTGCGCAAGTCGCGTGGCGCGCCCGGAGCGCTCCCCGGTGCGCGTACCGGGGCGCGGCCATAGATATATAAATTTTTTTGAACCTAAATTACTCAAAATCCTCTGGAGCACATATCTTGAGACATCGGGCTACCAGTCCCTACAATTTTGCCAAGTTTGGTGAAAATCCATCCAGCCGTTCGAGCTAAAAGTGCGACAGACCGCCCTATGGAAATTAACATGGGGAAAACACGTTTTGGGACCCCCCTTTTATCTCGGCTCTGGAAATCAATCCTAACTATATATACCTAGTGGCGACCACCAGTAGGTAATATATATATATATATATATATATATATAAGGTATTAGACATAGAATTTTCAAAAATCCCATAGAGAAAAAATCCTAACTATATATACCTACTGGTGACCACCAGTAGGTAATATATATATATATATATATATTACCTACTGGCGGTCGCCAGTAGGTATATATAGTTAGGATTTTTTCTCTATGGGATTTTTGAAAATTCTACTGGCGACCACCAGTAGGTAATATATATATATATATATATATTACCTACTGGCGGTCGCCAGTAGGTATATATAGTTAGGATTTTTTCTCTATGGGATTTTTGAAAATTCTATGTCTAATAACTTTGGCGTTTGTGGACGGAATTGGCTGAAATTTTCAGGAAAATGGAACATTTTGTTTCTGAGCAGCCACTGAAATTTTGGGGGGGGTCGTCAAGGGGGGGCCGAGAACAAAGGGGGGTCCCAAAACGTGTTTTTCCCATGTTAATTTCCATAGGGCGGTTGGCCTCACTTTTAGCCCGAACGGCTGAATGGATTTGCACGAAACTTGGCAAAATTGTAGGGACTGTTAGCCTGATGTGCCTTTGCTAGGTCTCAAGATATGTGCTCCAGTGGATTATGAGAAATTAACGTTCAAATAAAGATATATATCTGTAAGCGCGCTCCGGGCAGCGCTCCGGTTCGCGTACTTGACGCGTAACGGAACTTCGCGAAGCGAAGCTGATTGGCTCTCCGGTGTCTGTCAACATTCTAAACAGTCCGGAGCGGCCGCCATCTTGTCTCTCGGTAGGATCGAGAGACAAGAGGAGGCCAAAACAAAGGGGGAAATGACCATAAGGGGGCATAGTAGATCCTCCCTGACCCCCTAGGTTTGATGTGGAGGCTTTAAAAGGGCCCCACGGGGCAAAAAAAATAAATAACTTTTTGGTTTTTTTTGCGTGGGGAGCGCACGGTACGCGCACCGGGAAGCGGTCTGGGGAGCGTACTATAAGGAAAAAAGAATGATAGACTTTTCAAATATTGTATGTTAATTGATTGTTTGTTTTGTTGATTTTTGTTTAATTTCTTTATTTTTTAAGCAATTATTTATTATTGTGATTGTGTTTCAAAATTTAATAAAATGTCTAACATTTCAATGTCTGAAATGTCGTTATTTTCATTGAACATAGCTTGTAATGTTTGAGTGTGTAAAATGTCCTCATTTTCAAGGAGGACATCTACTGATTGCACACATTGCAGTAGTTCTTCGTCCAAAGTTTCATCCATAAAATTAATGTAATTTGGATCAATGATTTCTTCGTTGGTCTCTGGAAGGACAATTTCAAATGAAATTTTCTGTTCGCCTTCCATTTTGCCTGAAATTTGCTTAAAAAAAATATATATTAGTAGAGATAGGGCACTGTTGGGATTAATTTTAGATAGGCAGTTTTTAACAGTGAATTTATCTTTGGGCAGTGTATAGTATCAGAGTGGAAGTAGGAATATAAAAAAGTGTATGTGATTTAAGGTAAATAAATTCATAATTATACAAGACAAGCCTAACTCCATCCATAACTATAACAGAGAAGTCTATCTAAATGTATAACTACTACAGAGGGATAGTATATAACTATCAGAAAATATTTACCATATTAACTTAAAGTGCGCAATATACTTCAGTTTTTAAAATAACAACTTACCTTTATAAAGAAGTTGAAGTAATTACTGAAAATCCTATTGAAATGTACACCAGGTAGTAGTAGTCTCTCTCTTTTTTTTTTATATATATTCAGGTACATAACCAATCAAATGTCAGGTAAAAAAAGTAGAAAATGAAAGTAACATTTTAATTGGTTGTCAATTTCAACACTTCAGATGTGTTTTGTGAAGTAATTTACCTCAGGGTATTTAGAGAGGTCTACAGGCTAAATAACTAAATGGAATTCCAACCAAATTAGTGAAAATGGTAGGGATTGGTATGTAGTATGAGCAATTCTATATTTGGTGAAAGTGTCTCCAGGGTTTCTTCTGTAAATTACTTTCCCACCTTTTTTAATGGAGCGCTTCCCGGTGAGCGCCCCGGTACGCGAACCGGCAGCGTTACGGGAGTCCACCATTTTGTGTTTCGGTTGAATTAAGATACAAGATGGAGGGCAAATAATGTTCAGAATGGGTAGAAGGGGGCACGGTAGACGTATTTTGACCCCCTAGGTTTTCTGAGGGTGGCTGAGGAGGCCCATATGTGCGGAAAAAAAACATTTTTTTTTAAAAATTCGCGCGGTTAGCTTCCGGTTTGCGTACCGGGTAGCGCTCCGGGGAGCGCACTTTGTTGAAAATTTGTGAAAAAAGTTAGAGTAAAATAATAATTGTGAGTGATCAGATGTAGGGTAGCTCTGAGAAGAGCTTTTGGGTTTATGGTACATTTAGGTACTTATAAGTAGGTACCAATGCACAGTCTTAAATTCAAAATGAAAACTCTGTTGCCCTCATCTGAGAAGTGAACTCCATCACCTCTGTAGATATCTTGCATGTAGTAACGCAAGTTATTGTTGTACATGGAGCCCATTCCATGGTCTCTCATGTAAGCTGAAACAGATTTGTTTACATGCTTCCTCGACTTCTCAATTTGTGGACAAAATTGGTTCGACCACCTCCATTTCTGTCTTTGGCATATATTTGAATATACCAAGGCAGTTTGAGGAAAAAGTGCCATCAATTGCTCAAAGGTGTCCTTTAAAAGCATTTCCAGACCTACACCAGTCAAAGTGCCCAAGTCATTACCTCCACAGTGCACAATTAACAGGTCAGGTTTAGGCAAATGCATAAAGGTTTTCACCAATGGTATCAACTGGTGACATTTTAATCCTCTGTGGCCAAACCACTTAATTTCCACATCTTGTAAATTGAGATTAGGTAAATGTCTGTTCTCAGCATACCTTTGAGCCCAGTAGATGTAACTATGTCCAACAATCCAGACAGAAAACATGGTGAGAGAAGGTTCTGCTGCAGTCAGATGAAGTGTGGCAATGAAATGGCAGTTGGAAAAAAAAGAGTTTAAAATGAAAAAAACTGTGGAGTTTCTGTGTTAAGGAAGCAGTAGCAGTGATTGGTGGATTTTGATTGCTGAAAACAGAAAGTTAGGGTGCATGGATGTGTTCTTTGAAAGATGTAATTTGAATGGTCAAGAAAAAATAATTTAATGAAAGATTGAACTGGATACGCAGGTGCACTGAGAGTTCAGAGTTCAATTGAAACATTGTTGTGTGAACTTGCAAACATCAGAGGTCTTTCAGGAGGTGGTTGCTATGCAAAAAAGGCAGAAGGGCCAGAGGGGGGAAGGGTGTTGATTTGAAAAAAGTGAGGGAAGAGTTTTGATTGGGTGACATGAGAGATATGTGTGATGAGTTACAGCATTTCTGTGCTTTTCTTGCTGCAGACTCTGGAGTGCATACCTTTTGCTCTGCTAAAGACAATTTGGTGTGTTTCTGAGACTGTTTTGAAACTCATAAAGTATTTGCTAAGGTGAGAAAAGATTCATTTAATTTAGATAGAGAATAGTATGGTTTTGGGAGAAAATTATGAAGAAAGTTGTGTATTTAAAATGTTGCTTGGTGTCAAGTGTTTTACAAATAGATTTTGTTTCTTTGTGTTACATAGCCATGTTAAAAGTGACACAAAAATGTTGCAAGGGCCTTAAAAAAAACGATTTCATGTGTCTTAGGCCATTTTAAGTCATTTCTCCTTGAATGTAGATATATAATTCATTTAGATGATGTGTTTAAAAACGATTTTTTAAAACAATTAGGTTTCTTGATATGTACTGCTAGAGCTTCATAGGTTGCTTGGGGCATATTTATAAGGCCTTTGAGTCTCTCTGATGTTATTTTTTCCATTTTAATTTAAGACCTTTCCCTTTGATGCAAGGTCCTTGTAAATATGCCCCCATCTGTGCTTGGCAAATTTAGATTTTAATTCTTTGACTAACATAGCCATGTTAAAAGTGACACAAAAATGTTGCAAGGGCCTTAAAAAAAACGATTTCATGTGTCTTAGGCCATTTTAAGTCATTTCTCCTTGAATGTAGATATATAATTCATTTAGATGATGTGTTTAAAAACGATTTTTTAAAACAATTAGGTTTCTTGATATGTACTGCCAGAGCTTCATAGGTTGCTTGGGGCATATTTATAAGGCCTTTGAGTCTCTCTGATGTTATTTTTTCCATTTTAATTTAAGACCTTTCCCTTTGGTGCAAGGTCCTTGTAAATATGCCCACATCTGTGCTTGGCAAATTTAGATTTTAATTCTTTGACTAACATAGCCATGTCAAAAATGACCCAAAAATGTTGCAAGGGCCTTAAAAAAAAGATTTCATGTGTCTTAGGCCATTTTAAGTCATTTCTCCTTGAATGTAGATATATAATTCATTTAGATGATGTGTTTAAAAAGATTTTTTAAAACAATTAGGTTTCTTGATATGTACTGCGAGAGCTTCATAGGCTGCTTGGAGCATATTTATAAGGCCTTTGAGTCTCTCTGATGTTATATTTTCCATTTTAATTTAAGACCTTTCCCTTTGGTGCAAGGTCCTTGTAAATATGCCCACATCTGTGCTTGGCAAATTTAGATTTTAATTCTTTGACTAACATAGCCATGTCAAAAATGACCCAAAAATGTTGCAAGGGCCTTAAAAAAAACGCTTTCATGTGTCTTAGGCCTTTTTAAGTCATTTTATTTATGATAGGTGTGTGACTTTTTTTCGCCGCTGTGCGTCACTTTTGTGACGCAGCGGTGGTGCAAAAGATTTCCTATGTGGTGACATATTTACAACTTGATGCATCTAGGCAGATGTGTCATGCTGTAAAGTCCCGTGCCACATGAAACCAATGCAGCAGTGATGCAAAATATGCACCATGTTGCAAGACAGGCCTCATTTCATCTCCAACAAGATAAGAAGCTGAATGTTTTGTAAATGTCAAAATTGTTGTATACACTGCTCAACTTCTGTGTACCCTTTGATATGCTAGAGTCCATCTGTACTATGAGATACCTAAGCAAAGGAAACACAGGTGATGTGATTGTGAAATGAGGAAAAGAAACTCCATATTTTTCAATTACATCACCTGTGTTTCCTAAGTTTCCGAATGACATTGTGCAGATGAGGTTTAGGTCTGTCCACGGACACAGAAGAGGTCTGGCCTTTGTTCAAGAGTGAAGTGGATATGACTTACTTCATTGGTAGGCCTGCACATGTATTATCTGCTCTATACTCTTCAACAAGTGTAAATCTCATCTGCAACCCTGAGTAGGCCTCACCTCAAACAAACCTCTGGATAGGTCACACCTTATCGTCATCCTGAATCAATCATTTAAAATGTTAGGGACAGATTTATGATAGGTGTGTGACTCTTTTGCGCCACTGTGCGTCACTTTTGTGACGCAGCGGTGGTGCAAAAGATTTCCTATGTGGTGACATATTTACAACTTGATGCATCTAGGCAGATGTGTCATGCTGTAAAGTCCCGTGCCACATGAAACCAATGCAGCAGTGATGCAAAATATGCACCATGTTGCAAGACAGGCCTCATTTCATCTCCAACAAGATAAGAAGCTGAATGTTTTGTAAATGTCAAAATTGTTGTATACACTGCTCAACTTCTGTGTACTCTTTGATATGCTAGAGTCCATCTGCACTATGAGATACCTAAGCAAAGGAAACACAGGTGATGTGATTGTGAAATGAGGAAAAGAAACTCCATATTTTTCAATTACATCACCTGTGTTTCCAAAATTTAAAAATGACATTGTGCAGATGAGGTTTAGGTCTGTCCACGGACACAGAAGAGGTATGGCCTTTGTTCAAGAGTGAAGTGGATATGACTTACTTCATTGGTAGGTCTTCACATGTATTATCTGCTCTATACTCTTCAACAAGTGTAAATCTCATCTGCAACCCTGAGTAGGCCTCACCTCAAACAAACCTCTGGATAGGTCACACCTTATCGTCATCCTGAATCAATCATTTAAAATGTTAGGGACAGATTTATGATAGGTGTGTGACTCTTTTGCGCCACTGTGCGTCACTTTTGTGACGCAGCGGTGGTGCAAAAGATTTCCTATGTGGTGACATATTTACAACTTGATGCATCTAGGCAGATGTGTCATGCTGTAAAATACCGTGCCACATGAAACCGATGCAGCAGTGATGCAAAAGATGCACCATGTTGCAAGACAGGCCTCATTTCATTTCCAACAAGATAAGATGCTGAATCTTCTGTAAATGTCAAAATTGTTGTATACAGTGCTCAACTTATGTGTACTCTTTGATATGCTAGAGTCCATCTGCACTATGAGATACCTAAGCAAAGGAAACACAGGTGATGTGATTGTGAAATGAGGAAAAGAAACTCCATATTTTTCAATTACATCACCTGTGTTTCCAACATTTAAAAATGACATTGTGCAGATGAGGTTTAGGTCTGTCCACGGACACAGAAGAGGTATGGCCTTTGTTCAAGAGTGAAGTGGATATGACTTACTTCATTGGTAGGTCTTCACATGTATTATCTGCTCTATACTCTTCAACAAGTGTAAATCTCATCTGCAACCCTGAGTAGGCCTCACCTCAAACAAACCTCTGGATAGGTCACACCTTATCGTCATCCTGAATCAATCTTTTAAAATGTTAGGGACAGATTTATGATAGGTGTGTGACTCTTTTGCGCCACTGTGCGTCACTTTTGTGACGCAGCGGTGGTGCAAAAGATTTCCTATGTGGTGACATATTTACAACTTGATGCATCTAGGCAGATGTGTCATGCTGTAAAGTCCCGTGCCACATGAAACCAATGCAGCAGTGATCCAAACATGCACCATGTTGCAAGACAGGCCTCATTTCATCTCCAACAAGATAAGAAGCTGAATGTTTTGTAAATGTGAAAATTGTTGTATACACTGCTCAACTTATGTGTAGTCTTTGATATGCTAGAGTCCATCTGCACTATGAGATACCTAAGCAAAGGAAACACAGGTGATGTGATTGTGAAATGAGGAAAAGAAACTACATATTTTTCAATTACATCACCTGTGTTTCCAAAATTTAAAAATGACATTGTGCAGATGAGGTTTAGGTCTGTCCACGGACACAGAAGAGGTATGGCCTTTGTTCAAGAGTGAAGTGGATATGACTTACTTCATTGGTAGGTCTTCACATGTATTATCTCCTCTGTACTCTTCAACAAGCGTAAATTTCATCTGCAACCCTGAGTAGGCCTCACCTTAAACAAACCTCTGGATAGGCCACACCTTATCGTCATCCTGAATCAATCATTTAAAATGTTAGGGACAGATTTATGATAGGTGTATGCCTCTTTTGCGTCACTGTGCGTCACTGTTGTGACGCAGCGGCGGTGCAAAAGATTTGCTATGTGGTGACATATTTACAACTTGAAGCATCTAGGCAGATGTGTTATGCTGTAAAGTCCTGTGCCACTGGAAAGTTGCGTCAGGTTTCATATAGGTGTTTTGTTGCAGGGTGGGCATTCATTTGCATGAAAGCCCTGTAAAACTAACACAGTGAAATTTAGAAGATTTCACTGAGTCAGATTTATAGCATTGCTGAATCAAATCCTTATGCCTGTTTGAAACAGGCATAAGGAGTGAAGCACCATGCAATGTGTGGCTTCCTCCTGTGCATTGCAGTAGACATGTCGTGTTTACGACGTGATTCGTGCAATGTGCTGCTTTTGCGGCACAGATGCATGACGCATCTGTGCTGTTTTTACTCAATGGTGCTCCACATTGTAAATGCGGCACACCATGGGTGGCAAAGCAGCGGTGCACGTTAACTGGTGCATCCCCGGGGATGCGCCAGTTAACATAAATCTGCCCCTTTACATTTAAGTATGAGCAGGGTAAAAAGAGTCGGTGGACATGGCTAAATAATAGCTGCAAAATGTTACTCTTGTTAAACAATTTTACTATTATAGTCTCTGACATTTGTGCCTTACTCTGCAACATCTCATTGTTGTTCTCTTTTTTTAAAGATAACAACAACATCAAGCATGAGTGATAATGAGGAATCAGTTGATCTTGATCTTATCGTTGAACTTGTGATTGAAACGTCAGTGGAAGTGGATCCCTTAGATGATTTAAATCCTGAGGATGAAGAAGACTATGATGAGGATGCTGATTTGTCAGAATTGTATGACATAGGTTGGGAAGCTGACCTGCTTGAGCCTATGGAACTATAAACATTTATTTTTAAAAGTTAGAAGAAATTAAAAGTAAAAATGTAAACGGTTTCATTTAAAATTAAACACACCTTCAAAAACAGGTTATGTGTAGTGTCTTCAATAAAATATTAAAATATGCTCATTAAATTAGATCAGATTCACATAAAAAACAGCACAGGTAAAATAAAGAAGAATTCCATTTCTTTTCTGCTATTTGTGTATTCTAAATTTGCCAAAGCACTAAAAAATATTCTATGTAAAAATGTCAAGTAGTGTGTTAAGTTTTTGATGACTGTTATTGATTTACTGTTTGGTAATAGTGGTGAATAACATTTTTTATTATATTTTACCACAGATTCAACTGCAGATCATTTCAAAATTTGAGAATGCCAACCAAAGATAGAATTAAAAAGGCTGCAAAACGTCAAAGACAGCAGGTCCATGAAATAATGCAGCAGTCCTCTACAATAAAAAATCGTCAAGTCACCAAGAAAGCACCGGGTAAGACCACGAAAACATTCATAAGAAACATTTCTAGAAAAAAAAGTAGTACTACAGAAAATGTTTTTTTCCAGAAAAAGAGAAGCAATTTAAACGGAAAGGAAAGGCCAATCAAAAATGTTACTGCTAGAGCAAGAGATAACTCTGTGCATGATAGTAGAAGGAAACAACAGTTTAGGGACATTCGTAAACGAATGTTCCGCAACAGGATAATTGGCAATTTGCTAAAAAATATTAAGAAAGGTCAACAGAAAGTGGTTTTTTATAAGAGAAAAAAAAAAGTTGAGAAAGTTATTGATCAGGCGTTTGAAATTAAACGAAAGTTATTTATTTTGATAATCAATAGAATTAGGAAGCTAAACAAGGCAATTTATGATTTCAAAAGAAATAGTAGATGGAAGAGAACAGTTAATCGTAGTAATTTTTGTGAAGTTTTTTCCGGAGAATGGATGCATAGTTCAAGTTGTGAGGCATTTTTCAATGAGGAGAGTTATTTCCAGGATAATGATTTGGTGCATGCAGTTGACACCAGCGGTCGAGCTTATGAGGTGAAATATGGTTGTCCAGTTGAAAAAGAAAAACTTATGACAACAGAGGCAGAGGATGTGTTAGGTAATGAGGTTTTAGGAAGACGTCCTAAGGGACCTGTGTACACCTGGAAGTGTAGTAGTATTTGCAGTGTGCGACAGGATTCTATCAATTTGCTTTGTGATTTTGTACGGACATTTAATAAGAAAAGTTTGAAGCAGAAAATGAAGTTGTTGCAAGAATTAGACCCTTGCAGAGTGAGAGAAGTGACAGGTTTGCATGGTCATTCACTGGCTTGTCTTTCCAGGAGAGTATGCCAGAGTGTTTTTCATCATTTCAGGATGCTAGCAGTGCATCATAATAAAGTGAGGAAATTAGTTAGAATGTTGTATTATGCTAAGAGTCCAGCAGTTATGCTTAATCAATTATGCGCTGCTCTTTTGCATGGTTCTGAAATAGATGTGAAGAATATGTGTGAAGAAATTGAGTTTTGTTACTTTGGAAGTAAAGAGGAGAATGTTGAAATTGACCCAGAAGAAGAGGGTAATGTGGAAGATAGTGTACAGGTTTCCAGTACAGATAATTTTCAGAAGGAAATTGCCACGTTTCAGGTGAAATCAAGTGAGAGGCCTAGTTTCACTTGTGTGTGTTGTCGACGCACTTATTATAAGAATCAGACTAAGTTAGTGGATTTATATGCAAAAAGTGAAAGGGAAAATAATAGTGAATGGAAGGATTTCGCTACATACTTGATGGTAGAAAATTGTTTTGATTTGGGATTGGATCAACGTGTGTGTACTTATTGTTGTAATAAATTAAATCAAAACCAGATGCCTGCTAGAGCGGTTCATAATAATCTGGAATTGGTTGAGATTCCTTCTGAATTGAAGGATTTAAATACTTATGAATCTATTTTGATTCAAAGTATCCATCCCTTTCAGGCTATTGTAAGAATGGAGCCAAAGACAGGGAAATTGCCTCCATCAGATTTACAGAGAGGATTAAAGGGAAGAGTTGTTTATTTGCCTCTAGATTTGAAGAAAAACATTAACACAATTGGAGTAGAAAAAGTGGAAGAGGAACCTCTGGTTATCTTAGTTAATGGGGTTCCGACAAAGAATAAGAAAATATGGCAAGATTTAGTGGATGTTAGGAAAGTCAAAAAGGCAACATTGTATTTGAAAAAAAAAATAAGTACTATAAGAATGTATATGTTGCAGAAGAGGAAGTAAGTGAGGAAGAGGATAGCGATTTGTGTGCTGGTCAAATTGAGAAAGTAGAACCCTCTAAAAGTGAAGAAATATATGAACATTATAGTGTTCATCCTTTGCATTCCAAGGAAGTCATGGGGAATGCTATTGAGTTGTTTCAAATGAAACAAGCCAAAGGGAGTCCCATTAGTGTCTGGGAGGAAGGTTTGGAAGCTCGGTGTTTCCCACAGCTATTTCCAACAGGTCAAGGAGGAAGATATGATGAGCGACCTCATCAAATTCCTGCTTCTGAATACCGGACTTTACGATTGTATGCAGAAGATGCTAGGTTTCGACAATGCATTCCCTATTTGTTTCATCTCCTGTTTGAAAGCGATCTGTCTGGACTGTCATATGCAGTGAACCACATCTTGAAAAGTGGTACACAGATGCGAAACATCTCGGCAAGTGACTTTATGGATAAAGTCAATGTCCAAGACAGTATTTTGGATTCTCACCTGATTAATCTCATGGCGTGTCAGCGTGGTACTAATGAGTACTGGTACCGTCGTCATGGTGATTTAAAATGTATGCTGAGGAACTTAGGAACTCCCACATGGTTTCTCACTCTGAGCTGTGCCGAGTATGGCTGGGAAGACTTACTTGAATTTCTACGAGAGGCAAATAGAAACATCGAAAACATCGAATTCAAGACACCCGGAGAACTGTGCTCTTTGGATCCAGTCAATGTATGCAGGTACTTCAATCATAGATTTGAAGCTATGATGTCTTTCATCATGAATAAGAAGAATCCACCTCTTGGAGAGGTATTGGATTTCTTCTGGAGAAAGGAGTACCAAGCAAGAGGTGCTCCTCATATACATATGCTGCTGTGGATCAAGGATGCAACTAAATTTGGAACAGATCCAGAAGACTCAGTGATGCGTTTCATACAACAGTATTCTACGTGTGCTGTTCCAAACGCAAAGGAGAAGAAAAGCCTAAGAGAAAAAGTTCTACGTTTCCAAAGCCATCGTTGTGGAAAGTACTGTCGTCGTAAATTCAGAAACAAGGACAAGTTCTACACCAAATGTCGTTTTGGCTTTCCACGACCGGTGATTTCTAAAGGAAGAGTAAACAGTTTGATGTCTTCGCTGCGACATAATGTGATGAAGAAATCACCTAAAAACACATACAATTTGAAGAGGAACGAAGAGTCCAAGTACATCAACGACTACAACCCAGTGATTTTGTCCATGTGGAATGCTAACATGGATATACAGTTTGTGGCTGATAACTGTATGGCTGTGGCTCGGTATGTGACATCTTACATCACCAAAAAAGAAAAGACAGAATTGAAGGATATGTGGGAGGACATTTCCCATGAAAAGAGCCTCAGTAAGAAGTTGTACAGTTTCAGTCTGAAGATGTTGTCGCATCGAGAAATCGGAGCTTACGAATGTTCTGACCGCTTGTCTTCAGCAAGTCTCTATGCCAAATCTAGGAGTATCGTTTGGGCGAGTCTTGGTCTTGCTGCAACGCGTAATCGAGTTCTGAAACCTGTGCGGGAAATTGAGTATTTGGCGGAAAAGGAGCCAAACAGTACCGACATTTTGAAGACCAACATGTTGGATACATATTATCCAAATCGAAGCAGTCACCTCGAGAATGTTTGTCTGTATGAGGTTCTACAAAATTATATATTCAAGAGGAACATCAAAGAAGATATTGATAAAGGAGTGTATGCTGTAATTGGAAGTGAGGGATGTCTGGTAAAGCAAAGAAAATGCCACTTGGTAAACCATCGAAAATTGAGTGGCGAATCTCCTGAAAAAAAGGAGTTTTTCTATTTAGCACTTTTGCAACTTTTCAAGCCTTGGAGTGCAGAAGAGGAACTGCTTGGAGATTTCCTCTGTTACGAAGACTCTTTCACTGCCGCCAAGGAGACCATAGAATGTCCTGCTTTTCCCAAATATGTAGAAATGTTGAATGCGGAAATCGAGCAGGAAGCAACGATTGCAGCCGAGATTGCCAGAGACAGTTCTCAGGACAGTCAGAGTTCTGTTTCATTGAGTCAGGATCCACTAGGAGGCCCTGTTATTGAAAATGAAGCTGCCACTGCCATGAATGAAGTGGAAAGAGCCATGGCACATGCTCAGGGGGATGCGAATAACTTAGTAGACTTGGAAAGACAACTCAACGTTGAGCAGAGGAAAATATATGACGAAGTTACCAAGCAAATTGATCACGGATTAAGTCATGAGAAGAAAGAGTGCTCATGTACGTCGTTGAAGCCTGTCCAACTGTACGTGAGTGGAGAAGCGGGAACTGGAAAGAGTTTCCTCATTAAAGCAATCTCATGTTATTTGAAGGAAAGGACTGAGTCATCGCTGTCTTGTGTTGTCACCGCTCCAACTGGACTGGCAACACATAACATTAAAGGTATTACTTTGCATCGTCTACTGATGCTGCCAGTGGAGCATGATAACAAATTACAATACCACAAGTTATCTGGAGATGCTTGTTGTGAAGTTTCAAGAGTCTTGAGGAAAATGAAACTTCTTATCATTGACGAAGTAAGCATGGTTTCCAATGTCATGCTTGCCTTTGTGCATTTGAGAATGCAAGAAGTTCTTAAAACAGAGTATGATGTGTTATTTGGTGGCAAACACATCATTGTTTTTGGAGATCTTCTGCAGCTGACACCAGTGAAAGGACAACCTGTGTTCAAAATGCTCACGCATGAAGATACCAGGAAGTGCCTAGGGAGCATTGGCAACGTCAATATATGGTTAAACTTCAATTATGCTGAACTGCATGAAAATATGCGTCAGGCGAAGGATGAAGTTTACAAGAATATTCTACAAGATGTTAGAATTGGAAAAGTGACCGAGCATGGGAAAGAAGCTTTACATGCACGATTACTGTCAAATTTATATCCAGAACAAGACGTTGTGCCTGAGAATATTTTTCAGAAAATTACTGAGAAGAAATCTGGAATACGTTTGATGCCGACTCTTGCAGAATGTGCCATCTTCAACAACAAAATGTTGCATTTAGAAAACCAAGAGATTGTGAAACTGGAAGCTATTGACAGAGTAGAGCATATGGGATCTACAATTATTTTATCTGAGAATTTGAAAACAAAATTGGATTCATTAGAGAAGACTATATCTAAAACTGCAGGTTTTGAAAAGACTCTGAATGTGTGCTTAAATTGCCGTATAATTTTAAGAAGGAATTTACATGTTGAAAGAGGTCTGGTAAATGGATCAATGGGTAATGTTGTTGATTTTGTGAAATACAGAAATAGAGATGGAATTGAATTTTTTTAAATTAAATTTGATGGCATTGAGGAAGTACAGCTAATTGGTCGTTGCTCTGCTAGGTTTTTGCTTGTAAAAGACTTATATGTTCGCCGTAAACAGTTTCCTGTTTTCTTGGCATATGCGGTGACAATCCATAAATCGCAAGGTTTAAGTGTAGACAGTGCATTGGTGAATATTGGCAGTTCTGTGTTCAAGGAGGGTATGGCATATGTGGCATTGTCACGAGTTAGAACTTTATCGGGATTGTACTTGATTGAGTGTGATGTCACAAACATTTGTGCGGATCTAGATTGTGTTAAGGAATACAATAGGTTAAGAAGAGAGTATGCGCCACATTTGCCTCAATATCCTTTGTTTGAGAAACGTGTGGTAGGCCGGAAACGAAGAAATGTCACCAATACTATGGAGGTTGTAGCAAAAAGACGAAAAGTCGATGAACCTGAAATTATAAGCAGAAACAAAAAGGATTCTGTTGAAGATGTTGTTGGTTTTCAATTTGAAAACAGTTCTGGTGTCAACTGCTATGCTAATGTAGTGGTTAATGTTTTGTTTTCTCTAGAAAATGTAAAAGACGAGATTGTGGTCAATTCTGATCAAATATTTTGCAGTTTGTTAAATTCTGTGTTAGAGAAATGTAGCACTGATAAAACAAAAATAGAAAGTGTGTCTGAAATTCGAAATCTGTTAGACAGATGTTCAGGTCAAACACAATTCTCTCAAAATATTCAGCAAGATTGTCAGGAGTTTTTAATGTATATGCTTGATGTATTGCATGCTGAAGGTGTAGATGTAGATCACCTGTTTGGGCTTTCTTATCAATGGCAGCATGACTGCAAGAACTGTAGGGTATCAAGTACTACTAGTGTAGACTCAGAAAGATTTATATATTTAACTTTGCCAGACAGTAAATCAGTCTCCTTTAATAAGCTAGTAAAAGCAGCTGATCACAACATGGAGTGTAGCCAATGTAAATCTGAAATGATGTCAACATTATTTATACGGACATATGGCCAGTATGTCATTTTAATGTTCCAACGATGTAGGCCTGATGGAACAAAATTGACAACTTTAATTAAAAATGTTGTAGCTTCGCAGTTGTCAATATCAGGAAGGACTTTTGTAACTGCAGCAATTATATATCATGACGGTCCTTCAATAACATCAGGACATTACACAGCTTATTTAAAGTCTAGAAACGGCTGGTCATTCTGCAACGATTCTGTTTTAACTTTCAAAAAAAATTGCCGTATGACCTTAAAAATTCTTACCTGGTGTTTTTAAAACCAAAATTTTAGGGAAAGAATCTCGGGATGTGCTCTGAGGAATTTCAAGAGGTTCTAATGGCTCCTACACGATTTGGCCTTGAGGATAAGTGTAGTACAGAGACAATAGTTCCTGGGAAAAAAGAAGATTTTCTTACAGAAAGTGGTGGGCACAGATTAGTTGAAGGACAACAGAGTATTTCCCAAAGCAAACGGTCTTCTTACCATAACAATTGACGTCATGGAAAAATAACTGCACTTTGAATGAGTTCAGAAAAACTGTTTCTTTTTATAAGCTAATTCAAGCAGCCAATCAAAACATGGAGTAGAGGGAATGTAAGTCTGCAATGCTGTCTAAATTATTGGTCCAAACTTTTGATTATAATGTCATTTTAAAAATCCAATTATATAAATCTGATGAAAGTAAGTCTTCAACTTTAATTACAAATGTTGTGGCTACACAGTCGTTGATTTTAGGAAGAAGATTTGTAACTGCAGCTATTATATTGCATGATGGTCATTTGACAAGATCCGCTTATTAGGCAGGTTATTGAAAATGTAAAAAAATTTGCTGTTTCGGAAATTATTGCCATTTGACTACGATACAATGTTCCCTTTTTACTAAAAAATATTCTTACTTTCTGTTTTCAGAAAAGAGAATGTAGGGTAGGTAACTGGCGTATAATGATTCTAGGGGTTGATATAATTTTATCTACTGTTTTATATTGCTTTGTGATTAAAAGTGATGTAGAGAATTAAATAATTGTAGTAGTCATAGAGGTACTGTAAGTCTGCTTCATAGTAAGCAGTATCAGTGTCATAGGAAATGTAGAACATGAGTGAGCAAAAAGGGTAAGATATTACTAGTCTAGGATTGTGAAAGTGATCTTGAACGTTTTCTTTCTGAAAGTTGCGGAAATACAAAATGACGGGATTTGCTTACAAGAATTCCAAGAGTTATAAATGGCTCTTACACGATTTGGCCTTGAGGAAACATGTGGTAGAGAGCGAGAAGTCATTTATTGTATGTAACATATTTTTCAAAACGATGGAGCTTTTCTTTCAGAAAGTGGCGGGCTGAAAAAACAGCACAACCGAGTGTAAGCTGTTCATAGGACATCCTTCGACGTCATGGAAAGTAAGTTACTTTTGAGGAGTTTTGATTTCTGATTGGTTATGTTATATGGGTTTTTTAAACACAATCATTTTGATTGTGTTTTTTTTTCCCCGCTGTTATATGATGAATACCTTCAAGGCACTGTTTTTAGTGAAATTTGATACATTCTGAGAACAGCAAAAATAAACCATTTAACATGTATAGTTAATTCTGTACTGTTTGTATTTATGATGTACATTTAGAACTGTGTAGGAGGCATGGAGAAGGTGAGGCTTCTGTAAGTGTCAAAGTTGTTGCATTCAGTGCGTACTCTTTCATATGCTGGACTACATCTGCATAATGAGATACCTAACCAAAGGAAACACAAGTGATGTGATTGTGAAATGAGCAAAAGAAATTGCATATTTTTCAAATACATTACCTGTGTTTCGTAACATTACGAATCAAATTGTGCAGATGAAGTTTAGGCCTCTCCAGGGAAACAGAGGAAGTTTGAACTTTATTGGTTGCCCTGCACATGTATTATCTCCTCTGTGCTCTTCAACAAGGCTAAATTTGATCTGCAACCCTGAGTAGGCCTCACCTGAAACAAACGTCTGGATAGGACACACCTTATTGCCATCCTGAAACAATCATTTAAAATGTTAGGAACAGTTTTATGATGATTGTGCACCTCTTTTGCGCTGCGATTGCGTCACTTTTGTGAGACAACAGCAGTGCAAAAGATGCACCATGTTCCAAGATAGGCCTCAGTTCATCTGCATCAAGATACTGTTAGTTTAAAATGTATATCTTTAGGACTGTGTAGGGGGCCTGGAGAAGCAGAAGCTTCTGTAAGTGTCAAAGTTATTGAAAAACTGTTTGTCCTTCAATCTTTTCCCTTGTCTTTTCTAATTTTTAAATACATGTTTTAATATTTTTCAAATGTTTGTTCTCTCTTTCACAGATTGAAAGTATAAAAATAACAAGTGACTAAGTTAACGACAATTATAAGGTAAATGTTTTGTACTCTTTTCGTTACATTTCTATCACATTTAACTACTATTAGTTCCACTGCTTCATTTCTTTAACCCTAGCTTTCCTGCCTTTGCTACTTCCCTCATTCCTTTCTCTATTACTTACTTACTTACTCTACTCCTTCCACTCCTTTTCTCAGTCCCTCTCCTCATAGTTCCTCACTCTTGTTCACTCACTCCGTCTCTATTACACTTAGTGTCTCTGACTGATCACTCTTTCACTACTTGTTCATTATGCTTTCTCTGTGTAGTTGAAGCGCACTAAGGGGCATATTATGAACACAGCCAATAAAATTTTTGCTGCTTTTATCGGCAGAAAACTGCTGCAAAAGCGGCTGTAGCGGCAGTTTTCTGCTGCAAAAGCGGCTTTAGCGACACATTTCTGCCAATAAAAGCTGCGAAACTTTTATTGCCTATGTTGATAATATGCCCCTATGTTATTTACATTTCTATGCTGTTTCAATTATTCCTTTTCTGTTACTTCTTCTTTTCTGCTTTCTGTTTTTTCTCTCTGTTATTCCACATGTTTTAATCTTATTTTGAACATTCACTCACATTCTCTAAGAAACTCTTCTTTGTTATTCTTCTACTCTCCTTTTTTTCTTTCACTTCCTTATCTATTTTCTTTTTCACAATTATACCCTCTTCCATCTTTTCTTCGGTAAATAAATCTATTAAACAGTATCTCTGGTTTAGTCCCTATAGCTGTCTTTGTTTTAACATTACTCTCTGTTTACTTCCCTTATACTTACTCTTCTTTTTTTTAAAAAAAATTTCTTTGGTTCGCTCCCGGTTCGCGTACCGGCGAGCGAACCGGGAAGCGAACCAAAAGAAATAGAGCTTGCCAGAGTGCTAAACATTCTAGCAATTTTTTTATAAAGGGGAGGTAGTTCTGAAAAGAACTTTTTTTTAAATGTTTTTGTTGTTTTATATATATATATTTTTTTCTGAACATTTTGGGTTTTTTTTGTATTTTTTGAACAGTTTTATGTTTTTTTTGTTTTTTTTGGGGGGGAAACAACAAAAAACAGGCATTGGAAAGGGCTCAACAGGAGCAAAAAAAAAATTTACTTTTTGGGGCGTTTAGAGCACTTGTGGTTTTCAAATGCTCTGTTTATTAAGTTAATGCTCATATTGGCACATGAGAGCAATGTACCACAATATAAACAGGTAATCTTCATATGGACAAAGTTGTCCTGAATGTTTGTCACGGTTTCCCGTGCCTCTGGCCCCGACAGAGATACCTGTGACGATGTCCTGGCCACAGGAGTTGGTGGATTGTCCTGAAGGTGACGCATCTCTGCCCGGCTGTAGTTTAGTGGATGCCACCTCAGCATGTGACGGTGCATAGTATAGTTGCCGTAACTATACTTCTTTTCTGTGCCTCTAGATAAGTCCTCTTTACATATCAGGCACATCACATATCGAGCATTAACTTTTTTCTGTCCTTCAGGAAATGAAAAAAACTGCCAAATGAAACTAGTTTTATGATGAGATACCCGGGGCTCCTCTTGTAAAAATGGTGTTTCCTGTATCTCCTGTTCCTCTTCTTCATCCTCTTCCTCCTCTGTGTTGGTAATGAACTGTGGAGGTGGTCCTCTCTTCCTATGAGGAGGTGGTGGTGGTGGGGGTGCACCAGCTGAAGCTACTAATGAAGCCATTGCTCAGTGATCACAAAGGGTCTTCCTCTCACAAAGATGAAAGTCAGAGTGAAGAAAGAAGGAGGGGTTTTCATCATTTTGGAAAAAAAATAGGTCTAAACCAATGAAAAGTGTTATTTTTAGGTCACATGACCTAGCCTTACATCATTAGGAAACCAAAAGTGAAATGAACCAATGAAAAGTTTTATTAACAAGTCACATGACCTGTTACGCTTAAGTTACGCGCTGCGGAACGCGCCCCGGATCGCTTCCGGGGAGCTGCGCTTCGCGCCTCGGTTCGCGCTCCGGAGCACTTCCGGGTGCGCTAACGCGGCGCGTCATAAGACGCATTACGCGGCAACGCGATACATCGCGCTTTCGCGACGCGCCCCGGATCGCTTCCGGGGAGCTGCGCTTTGCGCCGCGGTTCACGTACCGGAGCACTTCCGGGTGCGCTAACGCGGCGCGTCATAAGACGCATTACGCGACAACGCGATACGTCGCGCTTCCGCGACGCGTCACGATGTTGATTTCTAACGCGGCAGTTGCGCAAACGGAACATTTACTGGTTCGCGGACCGGGTCGCGGCACCACATTGAGCTAACGGGAAGCTTCCCGGTTCGTGAACCGGGAGCGAACAAAAAAAAATAATAATAAAAAAAATTATTAATAAACATATAAAATATATTTTTTGATTTAAAGAAGAATACATTTTACAGCTATAGATATTAGCTTTTAAAAAACCAATGAAATTCACTGAAAAAACCATAGGTTATAGACCATATATAGTTAGGAATTAGCATTTACAAAACCTTGAAAATTCACTGAAAAAACCATAGGTTATAGACCATATATAGTTAGGAATTAGCATTTAAGAAACCTTTTTTTTACTCACACAAAACCATTGAAATTCCATATATAGTTAGTTGCACTAACTATATATCGCGCACCCGCAATCCACTGCTGATGATGTCACATATTACATCATTCATGACATGGTCAGTGACATCACTGATGACATCACTGATGACATCTCAAATGACATCACTGATGACATCACTGATGACATCTCAAATGACATCACTGATAACATCTCAAATGACATCCCTGATGACATCACTGATGACATCTCAAATGACATCACTGATGACATCTCATTTGACATCAATGGTCACATCACTGATGATATCATTCATGTGACAATACAATGCATCTCCTCACACTTAAATATAACCTCTGTTACACCCAGTGTTAAATACAGAATATAATTTTTTAAACCATTGACACACCAATACTAGTTACTACATACGCACTCACTGATTCCTACGTCTACACACACATTCACTCATTCACCCATACAATCATTCATACATACAATCACTCATCTTTACAACACTATCATATGCACTCATACACCTATACAGACACTCACACTCTGCCACTGATCCATGGAGTTACTCACACACCTAGTCAGTCCTGTAAAGAATCAATCACACTTCCATTTTCTAATCTATACAGTTAAACATAGAGTACCTTACATTTTCAAACATATACTAACACATACTTACTCTCTTATACAATCATTGATACAAGAACACATTGATCTGCACAGAGTCAGACATCTCCCAGCCGGCCACACACACACTCAGTCTCCCATACAAATACTTGGACAATCAATCAATAACCCATATAGTTACTCATATAGCTACTGATCAACACATGCAGCACTTTACAGAACAACAGACATAATGATGCACAAATTAAGACAGTTTAGTCACTAACCCATGCACTCAGTGAGACACATTTAATCACTTACTCATTCATAAAGTCAGTCACGCACCTACTAAATCTTTTATTTAGGCACTTCTACATCTACTCATTTTTCAATATGTAAAACATATTTAAACTTTACAGAAACACACAGTCAATGGATGATGTCATCAGTGATGTCATCAGTGATGTCATTTGAGATGTCATCAGTGATGTCATTTGAGATGTCATCAGTGATGTCATCAGTGATGTCACTGACCATGTCATGAATGATGTAATATGTGACATCATCAGCAGTGGATTGCGGGTGCGCGATATATAGTTAGTGCAACTAACTATATATGGAATTTCAATGGTTTTGTGTGAGTAAAAAAAAGGTTTCTTAAATGCTAATTCCTAACTATATATGGTCTATAACCTATGGTTTTTTTAGTGAATTTTCAAGGTTTTGTAAATGCTAATTCCTAACTATATATGGTCTATAACCTATGGTTTTTTCAGTGAATATATATATATCCAAAACCACACGCTCACCTCCAAAGAAAGTAAGCAGGACACAGCTCCGAGTGCCAACACAGGATTTATTCAAGCAGAACACAGCTTTGTCCTCGCAGTCCGTGAAACGCTATGGCACACGCGTTTCTATCCGGAAATGGCCGTCATCAGTGCCGGCTTCACAGGCTTGGCTGGTAAGTCCTGGACATAGAGACTGCCCCCTAAGTAGCAGTCTCTCGGCTCCTCCTCCTAAATGCAGTTACTTGGGTGGATGCTTGTGATTCAAAAGAGTGATGCATGGTGGGAACTGGAGTCCATTGTGGTGCCGCATACAGTGATGGGGTGAACCAAACACCTCCGTGGTGTCCCAAATTCATGGCGCAGGACTGTGTGCCTCCATACTGCTCCCAGGTTTGTTTCTCAGCTCGAACCTCCGTTGGCACTCTTATCAGGCAGTATGATACTGCCTACTCTCTCCCCTTGCATGATATATTTTTGACAACACGGCACCCACTGGGGATATTAATACAAGGAAACCACAGGTACCAGCATGCTTGCTGGCATACGCCCACAAGGGCGGGACCTAGTTGTTTTATCAAGGCTTCTTTTGAACTGCCGGTTTGTTTGTCTTTCTTCGCCCGTGAGCAAGAACACAGGAGTGTTCGAAACGCGTAGGGCTGTGCATTGAACTGTGGAGGAGACTGCACTCTTACCGAACTGGAACTACTTCAAAAAAAAGGTGTTAATCTTCTGTTGTGTGGCGTTTCTACAAAGGGCAACCTTAGTGTGTGTTATTAAAAGCGGCCTTGTCCAGGTCGCGGAAACGCTCTGCTGCGAGTGGTGCGGACCTGGTGTTTTGAACTTTCCAACACCGAGGAACAGGAGAGCCGTGTGGAGTGGCACATTGAAAAACAGCTTTGTGAGAGATGCGACTCCTGCCCAAACCCACCTTGGTAATACTTTGAAATTATTTTTGACAACACAGCACCCACTGGGGATATTAATACAAGGAAACCACAGGTACCAGCATTCTTGCTGGCATACGCCCACAAGGGCGGGACCTAGTTGTTTTTATCAAGGCTTCTTTTGAACTGCCAGTTTGTTTGTCTTTCTTCGCCCGTGACCAAGAACACAGGAGTGTTCGAAACGCGTAGGGCTGTGCATTGAACTGTGGAGGAGACTGCACTCTTACCGAACTGGAACTACTTCAAATAAAAGGTGTTAATCTTCTGTTGTGTGGCGTTTCTACAAAGGGCGACCTTAGTGTGTGTTATTAAAAGCGGCCTTGTCCAGGTCGCGGAAACGCTCTGCTGCGAGTGGTGCGGACCTGGTGTTTTGAACTTTCCAACACCGAGGAACAGGAGAGCCGTGTGGAGTGGCACTATGAAAAACAGCTTGGTGAGAGATGCGACTCCTGCCCAAACCCACCTGGGTAATACTTTGAAATTATTTTTGACAACACGGCACCCACTGGGGATATTAATACAAGGAAACCACAGGTACCAGCATGCTTGCTGGCATACGCCCACAAGGGCGGGACCTAGTTGTTTTATCAAGGCTTCTTTTGAACTGCCGGTTTGTTTGTCTTTCTTCGCCCGTGGCCAAGAACACAGGAGTGTTCGAAACGCGTAGGGCTGTGCATTGAACTGTGGAGGAGACTGCACTCTTACCGAACTGGAACTACTTCAAATAAAAGGTGTTAATCTTCTGTTGTGTGGCGTTTCTACAAAGGGCGACCTTAGTGTGTGTTATTAAAAGCGGCCTTGTCCAGGTCGCGGAAACGCTCTGCTGCGAGTGGTGCGGACCTGGTGTTTTGAACTTTCCAACACCGAGGAACAGGAGAGCCGTGTGGAGTGGCACATTGAAAAACAGCTTGGTGAGAGATGCGACTCCTGCCCAAACCCACCTGGGTAATACTTTGAAATTATTTTTGACAACACGGCACCCACTGGGGATATTAATACAAGGAAACCACAGGTACCAGCATGCTTGCTGGCATACGCCCACAAGGGCGGGACCTAGTTGTTTTATCAAGGCTTCTTTTGAACTGCCGGTTTGTTTGTCTTTCTTCGCCCGTGACCAAGAACACAGGAGTGTTCGAAACGCGTAGGGCTGTGCATTGAACTGTGGAGGAGACTGCACTCTTACCGAACTGGAACTACTTCAAATAAAAGGTGTTAATCTTCTGTTGTGTGGCGTTTCTACAAAGGGCAACCTTAGTGTGTCTTATTAAAAGCGGCCTTGTCCAGGTCGCGGAAACGCTCTGCAGCGAGTGGTGCGGACCTGGTGTTTTGAACTTTCCAACACCGAGGAACAGGAGAGCCGTGTGGAGTGGCACTATGAAAAACAGCTTGGTGAGAGATGCGACTCCTGCCCAAACCCACCTGGGTAATACTTTGAAATTATTTTTGACAACACGGCACCCACTGGGGATATTAATACAAGGAAACCACAGGTACCAGCATGCTTGCTGGCATACGCCCACAAGGGCGGGACCTAGTTGTTTTATCAAGGCTTCTTTTGAACTGCCGGTTTGTTTGTCTTTCTTCGCCCGTGACCAAGAACACAGGAGTGTTCGAAACGCGTAGGGTTGTGCATTGAACTGTGGAGGAGACTGCACTCTTACCGAACTGGAACTACTTCAAATAAAAGGTGTTAATCTTCTGTTGTGTGGCGTTTCTACAAAGGGCAACCTTAGTGTGTGTTATTAAAAGCGGCCTTGTCCAGGTCGCGGAAACGCTCTGCTGCGAGGGGTGCGGACCTGGTGTTTTGAACTTTCCAACACCGAGGAACAGGAGAGCCGTGTGGAGTGGCACATTGAAAAACAGCTTGGTGAGAGATGCGACTCCTGCCCAAACCCACCTGGGTAATACTTTGAAATTATTTTTGACAACACGGCACCCACTGGGGATATTAATACAAGGAAACCACAGGTACCAGCATGCTTGCTGGCATACGCCCACAAGGGCGGGACCTAGTTGTTTTATCAAGGCTTCTTTTGAACTGCCGGTTTGTTTGTCTTTCTTCGCCCGTGACCAAGAACACAGGAGTGTTCGAAACACGTAGGGCTGTGCATTGAACTGTGGAGGAGACTGCACTCTTACCGAACTGGAACTACTTCAAATAAAAGGTGTTAATCTTCTGTTGTGTGGCGTTTCTACAAAGGGCAACCTTAGTGTGTGTTATATATATATATATATATATATATATATATATATATATATATATATATATATATATATATATATATATATGCAGCAAAAATCCTCAAACCTCCACACCGGAAGTGTGGCGAAAGAAGGAAACGGACCCCACGACTTCAGGCAAGATGTTTAGATTTTATTGAACACCTTTCAGACGACGCGTTTCGAGTACCATGTACTCTTGTTCACACACCGGTTAATGAGTCAGCCTGTTCTTTTTAAATGCTCAGTTTCCCTGACCCTTCCTATGGGCCACACCTACTGACGTGCGTCACATGATCGTGAACATGGGCATAGAAAGGGTGCAAATTTTACAAAGGGGAAAGACAAACAACTTTTCATGTTATGACAGAAACTGGTTAAAAACTCAGCCTGAAAAAACAATACATTATATGAAACAATTAAATTTCGTTTTCAAAGTTGATATTTTGTCTTAAAAATAGATAAAAGATTAACAATCTTTTTCTTAACCCATAAAATATTGCACAAATCTCATAAAAGGCCTCACCACATATCATAACTGCTTGAATGCAGAAACAACCAAAGGCTGTAGAAAGTGACTAGTGCTATATCTTGACTGCTTGAATGCATATACCGTCAGGTATATAAAGTGACTAGTACTAATTTATGTGGACTAACCATCGGATATGAAATATTGTAGTATTCGCCCAATCCACTGTAATATGTGGCTTTTTGTTAAATTTGTTTGTGATGACACCACACCAAAACTACCCACGAGCTAGTGTCTAAAATATTTATTTAAAATTCAAATTTCATGAATTATATACATCATAAATATTGAGACCTATTTACAATTTATGTTACAGAAAAACAAAAATATAAGTGCCATTCTGTACATGTGCATACTAGTGAGGAAAAAGGAAAAAATTGTTCTGTGCAAAAAATGATGTAAAGCTTAAAAAAATATATATAAATATATATATGATATATATATTTTTACAAACTATGTACAATGTCGGAAGAAAAAAGGGGAGGGATACCAAGTCCATGTACACCTATGGTGTTATAGTGTAAGCGATGTTATACAATTATTGTACCTCTGCTGTGTGTACTAATATTTAGCTCAGTGGGCTGTTGGTTCAGAAAACCGATTATGCCATAGCTAACAAAAAAAAATATATATTCAATGGACCAAGACTTGTGCACACTGCTACAAAGCCAGCTACATGTCAAAAGTGGGTAAACAGAAGGGGTATATGTAAAAAACTGAATGCTTTAAAGAAAGTTGTGAAGATCCTCAGTTGCGTTTAATCCATATGGCTGTTTACTATCTAGCGCAATAATGTACTGGGTCTCCAATTTTCTTAGCAATCTGTCGCTATCACCTCCCCGCCTTAAAGGGGGCACGGCATCAATGACATAATACCTCAAACACGCCAGGTCCCTGGCGTGTACTGAATCAAAATGTCTGGCCACGGGGTAGGCTACGTCAAGATTTACAATGGCGCGAAGATGCTGCAGTATCCTGACGTGCACCTGTGATCTCGTGCTACCCACATAGCATAAACCACAGGTGCACGCCAGGACATACACAGCAAATTCAGTACAACAGTTAAAATTGCCCTTGATGGCAATCTTTGTACTGGAAAAAGGACTATCATAGTGTGTAGTGTTCTGCCCAAACTTGCACGCACGGCAAGAGCTGCATTTATAAAAGCCCTTTCTGGTGAGCCAGTCACTGCCACTGACCAGCTCTGGACTTTGCCTGACTAACTTACTGTGCATGCTGAAGGCTCTTTTGAAGGTAACAATCGGTCTGTCTGACACTCTAGAATTCAACACACCATCTGTTTTCAAAATGGGCCAATGCCTATTTATGATGGATTTTATTTGACGTTGTTGTCGGCTATAGGTAATAATCAGCCTGGGAAACTGGTCAGTCTTCCCTGCATCTGGGGGAGTGGGCATAACGAGAGACTCTCTGGACCTTACCTTGGTTTTGGTTAATGCTTTGGAGAGAATCCCCTCACTGTAGCCCCTGGCCCTCAGACGTTCCATCATTGCAATGGCTCCCTCATCAAATTTTTCCACACTATTGCAGATTCTCTTTAACCTCAGGAGTTCCCCCAAAGGAATGCTTTCTATGACATGTCGGGGATGTCCACTGCTGGCATGCAAAATGCTGTTGCCAGCTGTGGGTTTGCGGTATAAAGATGTTGTAATATTAGCCCCTGTGATTTCAATTTGGACATCCAAAAATTGGGCCGATTGTCTGCTAATGTTAGATGTAAAGAACAAATTGCTGGTGTTAGTATTGAGAGTTCTGACAAACTGCTCTGCACTAGAGATGTCACCCTCCCACACACAGAAAACGTCATCGATGAATCTCATCCAATATTTGACATTACTGAAACTAGATGCTGCGACAAGATCCCGCTCCTCCCACCAGCCTACGTGTAAACACGCATAGCTGGGGGAGAAGCAGGACCCCATCGCAACACCTCTGATCTGTTTCCATGTGTCTTTGCCATACATAAAAAAGTTATTGTTGAGACACCAATTTACCAGGTCGCACAACATACGGTTGTGCCCATAATATTCACAAGACTTTCGTCCCAAATAATGTCTAATGGCTTCAATACCTTTGCAATGTTCAATACATGTATATAATGATTCAATGTCCAGTGTAATCATACACCAGTTAGTTTGCCATTGTATTGTGCCAAGTTTCGACAGAAAGTCCCCGGTGTCCTTGATGTAACTGCCTAGACTCTGGACATGATTTTGCAAAAAGTAATCAATGTAACGGGAAACATTCTCACCCATACTTTTAATAGCAGAGATGATTGGCCTGCCTCGAGTCGGGTGTCGCATTTTGTGTACCTTTGGGATTAGATATAGGTGAGGCATCACCAGATTTTCCACATGTAAAAATGCGAATTCCTCACTTGAAATTAGATTTTCAGGTTTGTAGGACATTAGCATTCGCTTCAAGGTGTCCCGGGACCGTTTATATTCCAAGCCGCTGCCCATCACATAGCAGTTGCTATCGCCCAGTTGTCTCAATGCTTCTGTCACATATTCTTTCTTTTGCCAAAGGACAATGTTGCCTCCTTTATCGGAACAATTGATTACTATATCCTGATTGTTACTAAGTTTTTCCATTAATTTGTCATATTGGATTGCTTGAAAACTTCTTTTGGTGACGAATTTCTGTCTCTGTGTTAGTTTGTTGAGTGTTTTTAAATCCTCCACCACACACTCATGAAAAATGTCGACCGCGTCCTTTGGCATGACGGGAACAAACTTGCTCTTGACTTTGAAGGGACTTTCCCCTGCTCCCCTCTGCGTAACATTAATGGCACAAAGCTGGTTCTGAGTATTAGGTGCTTCATTATCCTCGTTAGTGTTGGAGATGGAAGATCCAGGGCCCAGATCGTACAAAGTTAGTAAAGTTCTGGCATCGCTGGCTGCTGCTAGTGGAAAATCACTGGCAGTAGCATTTGATTCGCTGCAGTTTGTTGCTTTTGGATTGGACTTGATAGCGAAGAATTGTTTGAGTTTCAATTTTCTTATAAAAAGAAACACATCCGCTCTTGTGTTGGTGTAGTTAAAAGAGCTCTCCGGGCAATAATTCAAGCCCAATGATAATAGTTGTTGCTCCGCTGTTGTTAAAGTAAGGTTGGATAGGTTGGTAATGGTGCTGGCCATGCTTATTGTTTTTTGTTGTTGTTGTTTTTCTTCTTGTACCAGTGCCTCTTTTTGTTTGGCGGCTGATTTGGCGCGCTTTCTCCTGGCTTAGCGCCTTGCATTACGCTGCTTCCTGCACCCTTGTTGCGTATTCTGGGTCGTAATGTTTTGAGGCGGTCCTCGACTAAAAAATCGATTTTCTCGCCCATATCCAAGGCTGCAAGTGTACCATTATCGTGGTCTAGGCTTACAACCGATCCTGTTGTGCTGACCGAGCTTGATAAAGAAAATGAGTCTGAATCGGAAAGAGCCGAAGGCCCTGGTTGACTGCTAGCATTGGGTTGTTGCTGTGGCGCATTCTTTGCCTGATTTAATAACTGGCGTTGCTTTCTCACTTGGTTGAATTTTCGTGAAAACGTGTAAATTCGACCTGCCTCATAATCCTCGAGGTCTCGTGCAAATTTGTTGATTTTACTTAGCTTTATTTTCTCCTCGTGCTTCCTCAGTCTTTCCCCGATTTCTTTACGACTTTTTTCAATCAAAGCTTTAATGTCCACCTCTTCATATTTGTCCGATTCCTCATTTATTTTGTTTATTTCCTCCAGCAAAGTTGCTCTATCAAGTACCGCGTACCTGATTAAGATCTTGATTAAATTCATTGATGCCACGAGGTTGCTTTCGCCCCAATCTTTGAGCATGGCGGGATTAGGATCCACAAAACTGGGGGAAAGTAATATCCGCAGGCCCCTTGGTACCCTCCCTGCTTCCTCGTACTTGGTCAGGGACTTGTGTTCCCACCATTTTGTAACTTCGGCTTTGGATTTCTTCTCCAATGTTTTTAACATTTGTTTAACGTCTTGGTTGACTGGATTGGCGGCGGTTACGGGCGCTTGCTTTTTTGACTCACCCCGAGGCAAATTACCGTAAAGTAATGCTGCCGCCGCCTCCCTTTCCTCATCGAGACTTGCTGACATTGTAAATTGTAAGATTACCGGTGTAATTAGAAAGGGTTTTAAATGTCCGTATCGGCACTCGGCCGCTGTGTTGGTTTATGCCTGAAGTTGTTCGCTGCCTCCTCACCTGCAATAGCTGCGTATCGACCACTGTGCTCCGGTGTTCCGTTGACTGCAGACCTCCCAGATCCGCTGGTCACGCCCACCAGTGCCGTCCTTATGGTTGTTCTTTCTGCTGCAGGGGGCTTCGCCAAAATACTCCTCCTTGGAATACTGTTCCGTTCTGGCTGTAAAGGCGAAGCCGCTTTGTGAGGAGGGGGTGCCGTTGAACGGAGACAGCCAACTTCCGTATAAATGCAGCAAAAATCCTCAAACCTCCACACCGGCAGTGTGGCGAAAGAAGGAAACGGACCCCACGACTTCAGGCAAGATGTTTAGATTTTATTGAACACCTTTCAGACGACGCGTTTCGAGTACCATGTACTCTTGTTCACACACCGGTTAATGAGTCAGCCTGTTCTTTTTAAATGCTCAGTTTCCCTGACCCTTCCTATGGGCCACACCTACTGACGTGCGTCACATGATCGTGAACATGGGCATAGAAAGGGTGCAAATTTTACAAAGGGGAAAGACAAACAACTTTTCATGTTATGACAGAAACTGGTTAAAAACTCAGCCTGAAAAAACAATACATTAGATGAAACAATTAAATTTCGTTTTCAAAGTTGATATTTTGTCTTAAAAATAGATAAAAGATTAACAATCTTTTTCTTAACCCATAAAATATTGCACAAATCTCATAAAAGGCCTCACCACATATCATAACTGCTTGAATGCAGAAACAACCAAAGGCTGTAGAAAGTGACTACTGCTATATATATATATATGTAAAACACCTTCTCTCCCATCCAAAGAAGAAAGGGACACAGCGGGGCTCGTCAGGACCTTTATTAGAAAGAAATCTGCATGACCGGTTTCGGCGTTGGACTTTCTCAAATGCCTCAATTCGCCCCAATTAGTCCCAGTAAGTCTTTATGGGGCTCCTCCTACGCAGTAGCGAAGGGCCCAGCTGCAGCTCGTTATCGCGCCGACACCTCAGCAGCCCCTGCCACGGACTGCTAGTACCATCATGCACCTTTGCTGATATCCAACGGGCTGCAGTGAGATAATGTTAGCAAAATTTTGGGGGGATAAAAGTCCTCAGGTCCCCTACTTCCTAGCCTCCTTATCCGATGTCTCTTAGGCTGGGGACGCAATGACAGTGCAGGCGCCCCTCGGAGAAGTCTCAGACCGGCCCTGGCAGCAGCTACTTGAATAACAAAGGCAGGGGGGCGGGCTGTGATGATCCGATACCTCGGGTAAGCCAAAGTCAGTTGCCTGACGACCTGTGCAGTTCACAGCCTCTTGTTGGAAGGGTCCCTTTGAAGCGGGCCACAGGATGCACGCGAAGTATGTAAAACACCTTCTCTCCCATCCAAAGAAGAAAGGGACACAGGGGGGCTCGTCAGGACCTTTATTAGAAAGAAATCGGCATGACCGGTTTCTGCGTTGGCCTTTCTCAAATGCCTCAATATATATTACCTACTGGCAGTCGACAGTAGGTAGTTATAGTTAGGACCTTTTTTCGATTCAAAAAACATTTTTTCTTTTCCCAATAACTTTGGTGCCGGTTGACGAATCTTCGCGAAATTTTGAAAACTAGTGGGGCGCTCGGGTCAGCTCCTATCATGACAACTTTAGACATGGCTACAGCCTGAACTGCTGAACGGAATTACACCAAATTTGGCAAAAAGGTAGCCCTTCATTCAGAAAGAGATCTTTTTTTCAAATGGTGTAAATCCGTTCAGTAGTTCCTGAGAAATTCATAAAATAGAGGTTGGAAAATCACTTTCCCATAGGAAACTTTAGACATGGTTACAGCCGAAACTGCTGAACAGAATTACACCAAATTTGGCACAAAGGTAGCCTTTGGCTCAGACAGAGACCTTTTCTTTAAATGGTGTGAATCTGTTCAGTAGTTGCTGAGAAAATCAAAAAATAAAAGTTTAGATATTTAGAGGCACGGACCACGAGCTTTATGCTAATTGGCTGTCAACACTCCAAACCAAGAAGTGTTGGCAGCACACTGCCCCCCCCCGCAGCCCCCAGGACCGCCACCCCGGGGCTTCTTTATTTAAAAAAATATATACCACCGTGGGCTGGCTAAAGCCCCCCCTAAACTCTACGGGGATGTCCACCTCCCCAGGGCACTATAATGTAAATATGGGGGTCCGTTACAGACCCCCGAGCCCCGGTTACCACCACCTCCCTGGGGATGTGCATTGGTTGGGCCGCGTGCCACGCGGCCCCCCTCCTGGAGTCCTTCATGGCACTGGGGACCGCTACCCCCCAGGGCCTGCTCCTGCAGTGTCCCGGGTGCCCACCCCCGGGACACTGCAGTTTGTATTTTGCTCTCTCTTCCAAAACCCAAACCAGATTGCTTTTCCACATGGGGAGCTGTATTTTAGCAGCTCCCCATGTGGACTGCTTAGCCTTCGTAGACTTGAGTCACGTTTTATTATCGATCTGCAAACTAAACACCCAATGGGTCTCAACAGTGGAGAGGAATTAGCTGTGCACTTGGGAAGACAATGAATGTAATCTGCACAATGTATGTCATAATGTAATGAGATAACATCACCTTTTAACATCTGGGAATGAAAATTTGAAAATTTGAAGTTGATTATGATACATTCTTAGATTCATTGATGTGGTGCATTTACTTATGTGACTGGCTGGTACAGGATCTCGATGATGAGATAATGAGGTTTTCTTCGCCAACATGGTTTGGATAATTTGGATTATGAGTACTAATATGATGTTATTGAGAATTTTGGTTGAATTTACCCCTCTTTTGGGGTCAAGGAGTGGTGATAAGCCGATCCACGGCTTAATTTTTCAAACTTTGAAATTGTAAATTTATTTACTGTCTTGATCTGCGACTCAAATTATTATATGTACAGATATCTGAAAAATCATCAAAATCACTAATGTGATTGGTGTATATATTCATATGCATGTATATATGTACAAATGTTGTGCCCTTTAACTGTTTTGACGGACGACTTTGATAGTGCTTGGTAATGCAGTGTATAGCCGATACACGGCTTTATGCATTCTGGCCACAAGAGCCCTATGATATGTTGATTTGTATTTACTTTGTGGGATTTTACCCACTTAGAAATGGCCGCTGCATTTCAATGCGCTTCAGGGTGTTGTCCGTTTTCCAGTTTGCTGGCCAACCTTAAATGTGGCGGCCAGATGGTTGTAACTGTAAACACTGACGAAGGACTTGGCGTCCGAAACGCGTCTGTTGCACGAGTTGTGGGCTAAAGAATAAAAACCTTGCCGCTTTACCCCTGGAGTGCGCTTCACATTTCATAATGGTTTGAGTTTTAACATTGACCGCGAGTATCGACGCGGAGCTTGCACCCGCTATTGAGTGCCTTGGGACTGTCGGTACACTTTGGAGCTTTAATATATATATATATATATATATATATATATATATATATATATATATATATATTTATATAACGGCTCCACTCCTTAAATTACACCCGTCCGGGTTAGAAGAAACAGCACTCTCGGGGTTATGGCTTCAGCAAAGGTTTAATCAAACAAACGCATTTCGGGACACAATCCCTTCATCAGTGTTTACAAGTTAACGCACAGCGCGACGTCATTATATGAGTACACCATGGGTCAGTGACATAAACATAGGACTGCAACAAACAATCGTATTTGCGCGCCATCTTGGAACATGCATTTCATCAAATTCCAAAAACATAATGTACTTGTATAATTTCAATTCTGTATTTTTCACAGTTAATCACGCCGTATATCGGCAGAAATTATAACTATAAACCAAGTGCAGTTTACTATTACAGAATCAGAGAAAACTGTTAAAGCCGGTTGCCTGGACGTAATTATCCTAATAAACGATGTTACAACCTTTATAGCATCGTAATAAAAAACGCTATAATAGTAACTGAAACAGTATTTGACATTTAAACGATTATAGCGTTTTTTATTACGATGCTATAAAGGGGTCACAAAATACATTTTCCCCATTCATTTTCCCACAGGAAATTTAGACACAGCTACAGCCTAACCCGGTGAATGGGTTTACACCAAATTTGGCAGAAAGCTAGACCTAGGTCTTGGTGAATCTATTCAGCCACTTTTGAGCAATTAATGAAAAAAACCTTTCCATATAAAGGGACGTGGAGGCTCCAAGGATCCTGAGATAACTCAAAGTGAGAGACTTGGTACTCAGTCCTGAGTCCTAAAAAAAATGCAAAAAAGACACACACAGCCATAGGCATGGTGGTAGAGTCCCAGAGGGGCCCCTTATGGGTCCAAAAGGATATATTTTTTTAAATGTTGCCACAAATTTGATGAGTCCCGGAATCCACGGCAAAATGTAAAAAAACAATTGCAGGCTCCTGTGCTAGTTTTTTTCAAGTCCCCCAGGTGGGCCAGGTCCATTTATTGTTGGCCCCGGTGACCCCATCCCCTGGGGCTGGCAGCATAGTAAAGGGGGAGGGGGCCAGGCCCTCCAGACAACCTGCAGCCTACCCTGCCAGACCCTGCAGCAACCCCCTGGTTAATTATTACGTAACATTAAAACAAACTCTGGAAAATCACGGAAAAAACAAAGGTTTAAGTAACTTTATAATTAGGTAAAATGCTCAGTTTTAAACTTTAAAAACCACTGAAATTCACCAGTTATAGTTAGAGTTATCTCAAGTAAGTATAACTTATGCCCAAAGGTAAGTATAACTTGTGCCCTTGCCATGCACTGCTAATTACCCTACATATTACATCACTCATGACATCTTATTTGAGATCATTGATAATATTATTGAACATGGGAGGGGTGCCGGGTATATTTACCTTAGGACACGAGTGGCGGCTTGTGACCTTTAAAAGTGGTGAGGTGTAATTCTTGGTTTGAATTCCAATGAGCTTCTTTCTGAATAGTTTACTACACTTGCTTGCACCAATGGGAACGTCGATGAAGCACCCGCATGCCTGTGAGAGGTACCTGACCTGAGAAAATTTTTGGCAGCCTACTCAGCAAACCCCAAATTTGAAAGACTGTAATATCTAATGATGATGGTTAAAGAACCAGAAACACGTGTCTAGAGATCAGCACTATCTGCGCCAACTGTGGCAGTGGCGTCACGAGGGGTGAACGGGGGGTGCGGACCGCACCGGGTGACACCAACACATGGGGTGACACCAATCTGCACTGCAGCCTCACCTCTGCTCTCACCTTTACTGTCGCTCCCTGTGCAAGTTTGTTCCTCATGCTGTTCACACTCGCCAGCGTCTCGCAGGAGATCTACAATGCTTGACTGCAATTTTCTTTGCTCACAAGGCAACTCTATAGCAGCCTAGCTCATCTGAGGGTGCATGGTTTCCTATTATTCAGTATTTTGCACAGTCTTCAGTTTTCCAGTGAACCAGTTCCAAATTTCAGCTTGCTCTTCACTACAGTGCCACCTGTTGCTCGCACTCTTGTTTATACAAATCCAGGGAATACAGATGGAGTAAGAGAGAGAGGGAGACAGAGGGAGCTAGAGGGAGTAATACAGAGAAAGGGAGCTAGAGAAAGCAAGACAGAGAGAGAGGGGGCAAGAGGGGGTAACAAACAGAGAGAGGGAGCTAGAGAGAGTAAGACAGAGAGAGAGGGAGATAAATGGAGTCAGACAGAGAGAGAGAGGGAGCTAGAGGGAGTAAGACAGAGAGAGAGAGGGAGCTAGAGGGAGTAAGACAGAGAGAGAGGGAGCTAGAGGGAGCAAGAGAGAGGGAGCTAGAGGGAGCTAGACAGAGAGAGGGAGCTAGAGGGAGTAAGATATAGAGAGAGGGAGTTAGAGAGAGTAAGACAGAGAGAGAGGGAGACAGAGGGAGCTAGAGGGAGTAAGACAGCAAGAGAGGGAGCTAGACAGAGAGAGGGAGCTAGAGGGAGTAAGATAGCGAGAGAGGGAGCTAGAGCGAGCAAGACAGAGAGAGAGGGAGCTAGAGGGAGTAAGAGAGAGAGAGGGAGCTAGAGGGAGCAAGACAGAGAGAGGGAGCTAGAGGGACTAAGACGGAGAGAGAGGGAGCTAGAGGGAGTAAGACAGAGAGAGAGGGACCTAGATGGAGCAAGACAGAGAGAGAGGGAGCTAGTGGGAGCAAGACAGAGAGGGAGCTAGAGGGAGTAAGACAGAGGGAGCTAGAGGGAGTAAGACAGAGAGAGAGGGAGCTAGAGGGAGTAAGACAGAGAGAGAGGGAGTTAGAGGGAGTAAGACAGAGAGGGAAACAGAGGGAGCTAGAGGGAGTAAGACAGGGAGAGAGGGAGCTAGACAGAGAGAGGGAGCTAGAGGGATTAAGATTGAGAGAGAGGGAGCTAGAGGGAGCAAGACAGAGGGAGAGGGAGCTAGAGGGAGCAAGAGAGAGAGAGGGGGAGCTAGAGGGAGTAAGACAGAGAGGGAGACAGAGGGAGCTAGAGGGAGTAAGACAGGGAGAGAGGGAGCTAGACAGAGAGAGGGAGCTAGAGGGATTAAGATTGAGAGAGAGGGAGCTAGAGGGAGCAAGACAGAGAGAGAGGGAGCTAGAGGGAGTAAGACAGAGAGGGAGACAGAGGGAGCTAGAGGGAGTAAGACAGGGAGAGAGGGAGCTAGACAGAGAGAGGGAGCTAGAGGGATTAAGATTGAGAGAGAGAGAGCTAGAGGGAGCAAGACAGAGGGAGAGGGAGCTAGAGGGAGCAAGAGGGAGAGAGGGGGAGCTAGAGGGAGCTAGACGGAGAGAGGGAGCTAGAGGGAGTAAGACAGAGAGAGAGGGACCTAGAGGGAGTAAGACAGAGAGAGGGAGACAGAGGGAGCTAGAGGGAGCACGACAGAGAGAGAGGGAGCTAGACAGAGAGAGGGAGCTAGAGGGAGTAAGACAGAGAGAGAGTGGGCTAGAGGGCGCTAGACAGAGAGAGGGAGCTAGAGGGAGTAAGAGAGAGAGGGAGCTAGAGGGAGCAAGACAGAGTGAGAGGGAGCTAGAGGGAGTAAGACAGAGAGAGAGAGCTAGAGGGAGCAAGACAGAGAGAGAGGGGGCTAGAGGGAGGAAGAGAGAGAGAGGGAGCTAGAGGGAGTAAGTGAGCGGGGGCTAGAGGGAGTAAGACAGAGAGAGAGGAAGCTAGAGGGAGTAAGGCAGAGAGAGGGAGCTAGACTGAGCAAGACAGAGAGAGAGAGCTAGAGGGAGTAAAACAGAGAGAAGGAGCTAGAGGGAGCAAGACAGAGAGAGAGGGAGCTAGAGGGGGTAAGAGAGAGAGAGAGGGAGCTAGAGGGAGTAAGAGAGAGAGCAGGAGCTAGAGGGAGTAAGAAAGAGAGAGCGGGAGCTAGAGGGAGTAAGACAGAGAGAGGGAGCTAGAGGGAGTAAGAAAGAGAGAGAGGTAGCTAGAAGGAGTAAGAGAGGGAGCTAGATGGAGTAAAACAGAGAGAGGGAGCTAGAGGGAGTAAGACAGAGGGAGAGGGAGCTAAAGGGAGTACGACAGAGAAAGAGGGAGCTAGAGGGAGTAAGACAGAGAGAGAGGGAACCAGAGGGAGCTAGAGGGAGTAAGACAGAGAGAGGGAGCTAGAGGGAGCTAGACAGAGAGAGGGAGCTAGAGGGAGTAAGACAGTACCTAGCACCGTACATTTCCGACAGAGGTGGTCCATGCGGTAAGTCGTGAGGGGGTGACACCATGAGTTACCCGCACTGGGTGACACCAACCCCAGTGATGCCAAACACTAGAACATTCTTGAAGCAAGCAAGTAACTAAAACTGCATTTACCACAATGCCAGGAGACACCTTCCTGCACAAAACAATCTATGGAGGTGTTGTTGTTGTATTCTCAGTTTCATATATTTCCCTTTTAATATCATATTCCATTCATATGTATATTTCCCTTTTAATAGAATGTATCTTTATTGTTGCACATGCACACTGTGATACAGTTCCATTTAGAATTGTATTGTTATGAAATGTACTTGGGTCAGATTTACTGGATTTTACCTGGAGACTGGAAGTACTGTGCTGCAATTCAATAAACCCTGGATTTTTCACTTGGATTTGTCTCCTCCTTACTACAAAAATTGGCGACGAGGGTGTCTAGTACCTACTACTGCAGCAGCACAGGTGTGGTACACCCACAAAAAAAAATACATTGGATTTTTCAATTTTAAAAATATTTTTGGAAGTTTGAAGATTGAAGATTTATGGTTCTACAAGACTTGAATATATTCTGATACATGCTGTCGATACAAGGAGAAGATTGGAAAATTATTAAGCTGCTGAAGTACTTAAACTGGGTGTTCACTTCACACTACGCTGGATTTATGGCACTGTTGAACTAGAAGTTGATACTGACAAGGTACTGTGTTTTGCTGAAAATACGAAGTTCCTAACGTTTATAATAAGGGATTTACGATTTTTCAACAAATGTTTACCTTTGACTGCATTTGCAACGTTTTCGGCACACACGCGACAAAATTCCCGTGCGCCTGATCAGAGCGTGAAGTTGTCATGGTTGCAGTTGATGCCGTGTGCCTGATCAGAGCGTGAAGTTGCCATGGTTGCAGTTGATGCCGGTCGTCTTTGCCGAGCGTGATGATGTTACACGCTTAAGACGTCAACTCGCAAAACGTGGGAGCAGCCATATTGTTTACATCGCTCCGTGTTTTCTTTCCACTGCAGTTGCCTTCAGATGCGATTTTGGAATATAAGGTACTGTGAACACAACTATGCACATCGAGTACTGCACAATTAAAGACGTGAAACAACGATCATTTTAAATACCATTTTGCAAACTATACTCATCTTCTTTGAAGCATTGACTATCGTTTTTCACCTTCAGTGGATTTCAGTTATTATTTTCTTCAAGAGATTACATCGCTGATGTACACAGCTTGTGTACTCAAAAATCGTTTGTTTTGTATAGGAATTTACACCTATCAGTGAATGCATTTTAACATTGTTTCTTTTGAAATTCCTTCTAATATTTCATTCTAACTTCTATTATAACTACATTCTATACTTTCTTGAACTATAATCATTCGATATGCAGTTTGATCCTCCTTCAAAATTTTTGCAAAGTAAAGGTGACCCTCCCATTCCCTGGAACAGATGGAAAGAGAAATTTTTAACTTATTTAAAAGCTATTGATGGGGAGAGGTGGGAAATGAGAGAAAGAAAAATATTTTTCTTCACTGTTTGGGATCTGAGGGGCAAGCTATATTTAGAAATCTACCACCTGTGCCTGGTGACTCTGGTGTGTTTGATGAAGCTATGCTTCGTGTAGAAACGTGTTTTAAACCAACAACAAGCATTGCTCTGAATCGTTATAAATTTTATACAAGAGCACAGAAAGAAAACGAATCCTTTGATGATTTTTTAACAAGTTTAAGAGCTTTAGTGGTTTCGTGTAATTTCGGGGCAATGACAGACGAAATGATTAGAGATCAAATCATTGTTAATGTTAAAAGTAAAAAAAAAACAAGAGCAGTTGTGGATTTTAGGTAATCCTACTTTGTTGGAAAGCAGATCCACCGCTAAAGCTTTTGAGCAGTCTAACAAATGGATGAAAACTATTGAAGAAACGAGTTGTAGAGGTGGGAAGAGTGATAAACTAAGTGACGAAGTGTGTGCGATGAACAACGTTACAAAAAGTTTTCAAACTTATAGAAATGTATCACGCAATCGTGCTATATGTTACAGATGTGGGAGTTACAATCATGTAGCTTCCTTCAAGTTTTGTCCTGCATTAGGAAAAGAGTGCAATAAGTGTGGGAGAATTGGTCATTTTTCGAAAGCCTGCAGGGAAGACAAGAAGAAGGTTGGGGACAAAAGTACTTATTTTAAAAAAGGGGAGGTTTCGTGTGTGAGAGAGGACACGGATTTTGGATCCACTTTAACCAGGTGTGAGCATGTTGTGTCTGATGAATCCCTTAAAGAAAGAGGTATGATAGTATCTTTGGTGAGTTTGGGATCACTTGAGGAAGATGTTTTAGACTCTCCCAAATGTGTAGTTAAATTTAAGGATGTTGAACTAGAGCCTATTGCTGATTCCGGGTCTCCCTGGACCATTATAACGGAAGAGTATTTTGATGGGAAGTATGAATCCAAAATTGCCAAGAGTGATTTATGTCCTCCTGATGTAATGGCACAGGGTTTCAATGGTTCTAACATAGATTTCATTGGTTACATTGCTTCCACCATTTATTTTAAAGATAAATCTGCTTACATCAAATTGTATGTTGTTGTAAAGGGTGTAAATGTTCTAGGTTGGCGTGATCAATTCAAACTTAACACCATGTTGAATCCACGTAGTAAAGATCCTGTTATGGTTTTGCAGGATGATTGTGTTTCGGATAAGAGAGTTATGTGTGTGGAGGAAGATAGTGCTTGGAAGCTGCTATCCAGTGAGTTTCCTGATGTATTTTCGGAAGAGTTAGGTAGGTTAAGGGGTTTCACTTGTGTTATCAAACTCAAACAACGAGCTGAACCCATTGTACAAAAGCTTAGACCTGTACCATTAAATATTAGAGAAGAATTGAGTGGTGCGCTTGATGAAATGTTGAAAAATGATGTTATAGAGGAGATAGAATCCTCAGAATGGGTTTCCCCAGTAGTTTTGGCACGCAAACCCGATAAATCCCTAAGGTTCTGCATAGATTTGAGGGCTCTTAATGCTAACATTGTGGTAGATTGTCATCCGCTGCCGAATATTAACGAAGTGGTGAGTATGCTTGGTGAGGCTGTTGTGTTTTCTACTTTGGATCTGATGTCTGCGTACCACCAGGTTGTATTGGCAGAGGAGTCACGTCATCTCACGGCATTCATTACGCCTCAAGGTTTGTATCAGTTCAAACGGATGCCTTTTGGATTAGCATCGGCAGCCTCAGTTTTCCAGAGATCAATGTATCATATATTTAAGGACATGGAAAACTATGTGAAGTGTTTTCAGGATGACATCCTCGTGTTTTCTAAGAGTGATGATATACATATAGAACATCTTAGAAGTGTGTGTAAAATGTTGACTAAGTTTGGTCTCACCATTAAGAGAAAGAAGTGTAAGTCATTTAAAAAAACTGTAGAGTACTTAGGACATACAGTTTCTAAGGATGGCGTTGCCCCCAAGAAATCATTGGTTGCTGCTATATTGAAAGCTCCTGCACCGGATTGCAAAGATAAACTTCTATCATTTTTAGGACTCTGTGAGTATTATAGTAAGTTCATCATTGGTTTTGCAACTAAATGGGAGCCGTTAAGGGAGTTAACTAGAAAGGATGTAGAATTTTTGTGGGGTACTAGGCAACAGGATGCTTTTGACAGTATTAAGCTTGATATGGTTTCAGCTCCTACACTTAAACCATTTTGTTTAAACAAGTTGTGTGTTTTAACAGTAGACACCAGTCTTTATGGTCTGGGATGTGTGCTTTCGCAACGTGCAGGTAAAGAAGATTGGAATGTTGCGTTTGCTTCTAGGTCATTGAGTCTTACTGAGAGACGGTACGCGGTGATTGAAAAGGAATTGTTAGGATGTGTGTGGGCAGTTGAGCATTTCCGGAATTATATTTGGGGTGCTAGGTTTTTCTTACGTACTGATCATAAACCTTTAGTGAGTATTCTCTCACCAGGTGGAGGTTTACGAGCAACTGCTCGGATTGCCAGATTGATGTCGCAACTACAGGAATACAATTTTGACATAGAATATGTGCCGGGTAAACTTAATGTGACTGCAGATTGTTTGTCAAGGTTACCGTGCCCCAGTGTCAATGGTGATGGAGATGAAGAAGTGGTGGTCAGTATAACTGAAAAGTTATCTGAGAAGTTCAGTGTGCTTTCTGAAGATTTGTGGTTGTAAAGCATGAGTGAGGATGTTGTTTTATGTAAGGTAAGAGAATTTGTCAATTTGGGTTGGCCTTCTAAGGATCTTATTCCTGCTGAAATAATGCCTTTTTTTAATGTTGCTGATGAATTGGCCATCGAGGGAGATTTGTTATTCAGAGCTGGAAAATGTATTCCACCATTCTCTGTAAGGAGTATTATTTTGCAAATGAGTCATGAATGCCACATGGGAATGTCGTCCATGAAAAGGTTGATTAGGTCAAATTGTTGGTGGCCAGGAGTTGATAGGTTTGTAGATAAGTTTGTTAGAGAATGTCCTGAGTGTATTGAAAGTGATAAAATGTGTAAGTGTGATCCAGCACCTTTGACTCCCGTGAAATGTCCAGATCATCCATGGCAGAAATTAGGGATTGATATTGCTGGTCCGTTTAATTTTTTGCCACAGGAGTGTAAATTTGCTATTGTTGCTGTAGATTATCATTCCAAGTGGGCTGAGGTCAAACTTGTACCTCATCCTAACACTGAAAGTGTTATTCTTTTCTTGAAAGAGATTTTTTCAAGAGAAAGTTTCCCAGAAAGTATTGTATCTGA